>NW_027466054.1:495000-525000 GCF_046127955.1 Nelusetta ayraudi | reverse complement strand
GATTATTTTTGCTGCTGCTTTAATTTGACTGGAAGCCCCGACCAACCGTAGTCTCCTGCTGAGCTGGCCAAGCTGCAGGGTGTGTGTGTGTGTGTGTGTGTGTGTGTGTGTGTGTGTGTGTTTGCATGCGTGAGTGAAAGAGAGAGAGAGGGAGAGCGAGAGAGAGACGGTGCGGGAGAGAGAGAGGGAGGGGATCATTCTCTCTCTCTCTCTGCTTTAGACAGTTTGAATTATTTGCGCTAATTTAGTTTCAAGGTTCTCCAGATATCGGATTCAATTGCTGAAGACAGTAATTTTTTTCTAAACATTTTCCTTTTCAAGTTACGATCAACCGATTTAATCCGAGTGTTTGACAGTCTTTCTATTTAAGATAATTAAACAGAAAGAAAAACAAAAAAATGGGTGTCGCTCTGGATAGAGCAGATTTGTCAATAACAATAATAATAATAATTATATGACTTTGTTGTTCTGCAGATTGAAATCTAGAATGTTTCTTCAAGTGTAAACGGTGAACCGGTGGAGCTCCGTCTGCTATCTGGAATCGTATCACCTCCGACGGCATCCGGGTTCGATTGTTTCTAATCGACGTAATCAGCACATCATCGATCCACTTGGTCGCACCTCGAAAAGGAGAAAAGGCGTGCTGACCGGAGGAAGATTTCCGGAAGCAGTTTGAAGGAGACGCTGCTCAGTGTGTGTTTCTTGATTGTTGTACCTCCACTGTTTAGCTGATTGTTTTCATTCTTCTTCTCTGGTACTGTTTTTTTCTTGGGCTTCTTCTTCTCCGCTACCGGTAGCTCGCTGGTTCCGCCTCAGGAGATACATACGGTCACCAGAAGACACCTTAATTTCCTGTTTCAGAAACCTGAGAAGAGAAGATTGGTCGTCTGGCTGCCGGAAGTCCCTCCGGTGTCTTGAGGTTCCTTGGGACTCGGACAGAGAAGGTCTTTCTGCAGCCTGTCCACTAGGGGGCGCCCTATGCGGATGAACCTTCACCTTCTGGGTTTGGATGTGACCTGTTCATTAACCGGGTCGGTCCTCCTGATCAACTTTCCGTGACGTCACTGGAGGGACCTGTCGATCAACAAAGTGAGAGCAGCCAGAAAGAAGATTTGTTTGTCTGTGTTCCTGCTGCTGCTGACTGATGGACGGCTGTTCGAAGTTCTCCACTGACTCGTCTCCCCATGTTCCACGTCATGATGGAGCTTCTGGAGGTGATCTGAAGTGTGCGTGTGTGTGTGCTGGCAGCTCCAGCTTCCTCTCTTCCGCTGCTGATGCTGCTGCTTCAGGCCTTTTGCTGCAAAGACCAAGGAGAAGAAAACACTGAAAACAAATAAAGGCAACTCTTAGCCTGTGACAGTGAGATCTATGGATGCTAAGCTAGTTAGTTGGTGCACTGGCCTTCACAAGAGGGTGCCGTCCCAGGTCATATTCTGCAGCTTTCCAACTTGGTGGTGACTCTTCATCTTCTTCTTCTTCTTCTTTGGAAGGCAGCTCCTGTGTAACGGTGATAAATGTTTCCTGTTTGTCCGCCTGCAGCAACACTGACACAATTAGCCTTGTAGCATCATTGTGTGTTAGCATGTTAGCAGCCGTGCAATACTGCTGCTGCGGCAGTTCACTGTGTCATAGATAATGTACACCGCCAAATATATTTTTCAAAGAGCCACACACACACTCTCTCTGTCTCTCACTCTCTCTCTCTCTCTCACACACACACACACACGAACACGCACACGCACACACACACACACACACACACACACACACACACACAGTAAAGCTCTCACTCTCGCACCCAGACTTTGTCAAGTGATTACGGAGACGGGTTCAGATCAAAGGATTTGACTGGTGAGGGCGACCCCCCCCACCCTCCCGATCCCCTTCTCTATGACCTCCCCACTGCCCCCTTCCAGTTGCTATGCTAATGTAACGTGACACCAACGGATAAACAGATTATCGGTGGGGTACAAGTGAAGATTTGATCAGATGAGAGGAAGGGAGAGAGAGGAAGATGGAGGAGGGGGAGGAGGCAGAGGAGGCGGAGGAGGAAGGAGCTCTTGCTGGAGTCACTCCTCCTCTACCTCCTCCTCACTCCCCTCCTCCTCCTCTGGTTATTAGAGATTAATCCATAATCCTCGGCACCTAAAGACATTTTTGTCAGAGCGGCTCAGGGATTGACTTTCTTCTTCTTCTTCCTCTTCGTTGTCACGTTGGCAGCTTCATCCCGTCCCTGAATGATGCTGCTGCTCTGCTGCTGCTGCTGCAGGTGAACCGGAAAGTGATGTCACGCACAAAAACAAACCTTTTTTTTCTTATTTCACTCCTACTTCTTTTGGTCGGCCGCAGTGTTGTCTGTGTGTGTGTGTGTGTGTGTGTGTGTGTGTGTGTGTGTGTGTGTGTGCGATGCCTCCCCCTACAGGCCCTTCGAGGACAAACAGCCCTTTGAGCAGCCAACCAGATGAATGGACGGAGCGACTCGGAGACAGACACCGAGGACTGAGGCCCCAGTGTGGCCCTGCAGCACACTTCCTGTCACACACACACACACACACACACACACACACACACACACACACACACACAGGCTCCAGGTGTCGACACATCTGGCTGGTACCGACACACATTTCTAGGTTGTTTGCAGGAAGTTGCGTTGTGTCTTCTTTTTTTTTTTTCAAGAGAACAATAATCTGATCAATAATCTGAAGTCAGATGACCCAAATGATGCTGGAGGTTGTTTCTGATGTAATCTGGCTCCATCCACCTGCTCAGAATAAAAAAAAACTACACAAAGCAAACACAACAACAGCCTCTAATCAGTTTTTATCAGATCAAATGCGGCAATTAACACTAGGTGCAATGTGTGTGTGTGCATGTGTGTGTGCGAGAGAGTGTGTGTCGTCCTCACATTGCTACAAAACTTTGGTTGCTGCCCACTGACCCATGGACCAATCAGAGGGTCAGACTGGACCTTCCTGAGCCTGAACCTCAGCAGTCAATCAGAGACCGTTGTTGTGACACCTTGGTGCAGGGAAGGGGTCAGTGAGGTCACCTGGAGGTCAGTCAGGTAGGTGGCGGCAATTCAGTGACATCGTTGCACCAGGTAGATTGAGAGAGAGGGAGAGAGAGAAAGAGAGAGAGAGAGAGGGAGACAGAGACCGAGCTACAGTTGGTGACTTTCATCCTTCCATCTTCAAACAGCTCAGAGGACGCCACCACTGCTGTGACCCCAGCGGAGCACCTCCTCAAAGCAGCACGGGCGCACACTTGCACACACACACACACACACACACACACACACACACACACACACACACACACACACACACAGCCAGGAGACAAAGACATGAAGAAGCACACCCTCTGTTTTTCTTCACTGTCAAAACAAACCAAAAAGACGCCGGAAGCCAGCATGCTAATATGGTCAGGGTGGCCCTCCTTCAAGTAGCTCTCCTGATGCTAATGCCGCCAAAATGCTGCTGCTCTGCTGTGATTGGAGGGCACGGGGAGAGAGTCGCTAGAAGGAGGAGCCACCGCGTGCCCTGACTCGCAGTACCACCACCTTCCTCAAGGGAGAGCGACAGGTGGCGTGAGGTGCTAGCTCTACAGCGACACAGGTGGTTAGCAGTGGTGCTGCCCCCTACAGTCCTCGAGGAGGAACAACTCACCGTGTGACCCTCAGAGGAGAGAAGACTCTCCTCCTCTTCATCAGCTCCCATTGGACTACGTAGCACAGAGAAGGATTTGACACGCCCACATTGGCTAAACCCCGCCCCCTGCTTCATCTCATGGGACCATACACTGGCGGGGAGAGATAGGCATCGTGGGTAGACAGCCAACGCAGCATCGTTCAGTTTCACCGCAGCCACTCAACCAACACACTGCGTGTTTCTGTGTGATCTCACATGTCAAGTGTGTGCGTGCGTGTGTGTGTGTATGTGTGTGTATATGCGTGTGTGCAGCATGTGCGCTGTGAAACGCTTCTTGTCGTGGTTTGAGAGAAAAGTGTGACAAAGAGCTCAATAGGTTTTGGCATGCAACTGTCTGGAACACACACACACACACACACACACACACACACACATACACACACACACACACACACACTGTTCATTCCTTTGTATGTTAAAGGAGAAACATGCAAAATATGCCCGTCTCCCCGAGACAGACCAAAGCTACGCAGGCTATTAGCTCTGTTAGCTCGTCTGAGGGGCTGAACTTATTATGGACTCCCATCATGCCTCACTGGCCCGGCCTCCTTTCAGAAGTTTCCACTATAAACAAGTGCGGGGCAAATGCTAACTGATCCGTGACGTCCGCTCACGTTTGGGCTGAAGTAAAACATGTATAAATAAATAGTTGCATAGTGTGCAGAAATACACTGAACTGTGAGTGTGCGTGTGTGAGTGAGCGAGAGAGACAGAGAGGATTTCTGCATGAACAACTCTTCAAGTATTAATTTGGAGCTGCTAATCCTTTTACACTCCTGTCCTCCCTTGCAGAGCGCGCGTGTACACACACACACACACACACACACACACACACACACACACACACACACACACACACACACAGACACACACACACACACACACACTGAAGGCTACTGTCGACCTCTGTCGTCTTGTCTCGGCTATTTGTGGCTTTCTGCATGATACAGCTAATTTAAAAAAAATAAATATTAAAAGGCTGTCTTGCATCCTCCAGACCACTGGCCACATTACCGTAAGACAAAGCAGAGAAGCAACCCTTACAACCAAACTCACGGTTGAAATTTAAAACAGCGGTGTGACTGGTGAGAAGTGCAAAGCTGGGCTAGACTAGGCTAGATCAGGAGTCCAGAAGTAGCAACACAGGATTCTGGGTAATGTGTTCAGAGCAACAAACGGTGATGGAGGAGAAGAGTGAAGGACGACGGAGGAGTGAAGAGGAGGGTGGAAGTATAAGAGCCACCATGCTGAAGGGGCGAGCAGGCCCTCTCTCGCTGACACACACACACACACACACGCGCACGCACGCACGCACGCATGCATGCACACAGGCTCCACCCATCAC
The DNA here is from genome assembly GCF_046127955.1 of Nelusetta ayraudi. Lineage (NCBI taxonomy): Eukaryota > Metazoa > Chordata > Actinopteri > Tetraodontiformes > Monacanthidae > Nelusetta > Nelusetta ayraudi. The sequence continues at coordinate 519,945 of NW_027466054.1, read as the reverse complement.
ATTTACATTTCAAACTCCCAGGGCTTCCACCAAAACATCCATTATTTACCAGCCTCTGGCCACACACCCACACACAACACAAACACACACACCTCAGGTAGCCTCACTGTGTTCACAGCTCCTCCTCGGCTCTTTGTGGCTGCTGTGTCCCTCCGTCCCCCAACAGTGATGGGCGGGGCTTTTAGGTGCAATTGGAGGAGCAGCGGCGGTGGCGGGTTGGGAAGCTGCAACTTTGTTTTTTTCTTCTGTTACAAAAACAACATCAACAACAAAAACAACAACAACATCATCAACAACAAGAGGGATGTTTTGGAACATTGTCTTCAATTTCCATCTGCCGACTTTCCCAGAGTGCCACTGTGTTTGTGTCTTTTATTTTGGCTGTGTTATTTTTAGGTGTTATTTTTAGCCGGTTGTGGCCACAGATGTGTCAGGAGGAATAGAAGGAGAAGAAGAAGAGGAGGATGTAGAAGATGAAGGTGAAGAAGGAGAAAAAGAGGAAGATGAAGGAGAAGTAGAGAAGGAGGAGGGGGAACAGGAGGAGAATGAGGAGGAGGGAAAAGGGGAGGAGGAGGAGTCTGATCCAGGACCAGGAAGAGGCTGGGCGTTGCCTGGCTCCCAGACCCCAAAATGGCTCCCATGGTAGTTAGGTGCTCCAGGAAATGCTAACACACTAGCGCACTGTGTCTCCTTCCCAGCAGGGGGCAGCAACCCATCCTCACAAATGATCTGTGGCTGCGCCCCCTCAACCACCTGCCTCCAGAGCAGCTCCCTAGACCCCGAGATGGCGGCCCATTCCTTTGAATGAAGTTGCTCACCCAGTGCATGCACCGGAAACGTTTGACTTCCGCATGAGTGGGCCCATAGAGCATGTGCAGCAGTGTCACTTTTCGTGACAAGATCGTCTTGGCCAATCAGAATGATCCTGGAGAACATCACTGACAGACGTGCGTGCTCAGGAACCACGAATGGATTCAACGTAAATAGAAAGATGGAAACTAGTAGGTCCATGGCATGAATGTATTATAAGAACAGCAGTGTCAGGGTTTTGGGGTGAATTCCAATTCCTCCCTCAACCCTCAATCTCAACCCTCAATCTCAAAAATGCGCGCTCCCGCGAGGTGCAAGTGCTGTCCCGATTCTCAGAACGTCAAGTTGAGGGACGAGTTTAAGGGCTGTATCGCCCTCAATATTGAGATTCTCCGGCACCACCCTTGGCAGTAAGGGCTACCCAGAAGGCATTGCGTATTTTCACCAAGACATTTTCGAAAAAGATGGCGATGTAAAAGCGAGCTACAAATGGAAGTATTTTTATTAGTTAATAAAGATATAAATATTACGAAACCATTGTATTGTCTTAGTTTAAGACTTTTTCATGGATTATTGACATCGTTGTTGCGTAACATTTTTTTTTTTTTTACTTTACGAGGTTTGTCAGCCGGACCGGCGGTCCCGGCTTCACGTTACTTGTGTACCTCGTTGTGTAGCGACGGAGGACTTCTTCCTTTTTCGCCGTCTTTTTCTTTTTCTCCTTCTTCTTCGTTGTTGTCGTCTTCTTGACAGACTGGACGTAGCTTTGGTGTAAGGCCGCCCCCCACAGTCTGAAGACGTAACTGCACTTAAGGGGTGTCCCATTTCTAAGCCCTTACATTTATTTTTGAGGGCCAAGATTGAGGGCCAAAGATTGAGGGTTAAGGGCGAGGGTTGAGATTGAGGAGTTAAGGGAGGAATTGGAATTGGCCCTTGGTCTTTGATTTGGGGAGTTTCTTGTGGTCCACTTTAGTCTTTTATTTTGGTAGTTATCTGTTGTCCACCTTTATCATGTAATTTCCTCAGGCTACTTAAGGACTCAAACAGTTCTTCTCTTTGTCAGAACTTTGCTCCCCATGAGCGGACTTTCCCGCTTCATTGTGACTCCTTGATTCCAACTCGGGTCCTCACGTAACAAGCAGTGTACAAAATTCAATGTAGATGTACATGATAATATGAATGTTATCTTTGTTTTCTTTTTTTAATGTAAAATGAGTACTTTTTAATAGGTTTTGTATTAAAATAATGATCAATGTGAAACTGAATGATAGATAAATAATAGTTTTTTGAAGCAAATGTGTGAACTATGAACACCACTGCCACATATAATATTTCTAATTCATTCCTAACTATATTTTAGAGCAAAAATAACAAACATTTCAAATCATTTTAAGAGTCTGAGTGTTGTCCTGGACAGCACTTTGTCATTTCAAACCCACATCAATAATGTTACCTGCTCTGCATATGTCCATCTTCGCAACATCAGTCGCCTCCGTCCGTCTCTCACTCCCAACAGCTCCATCAATGGTCCACATTCTGGTTACCTCCTTTAAATAAAATGTATTATTATTATTATTATTATTATTATTATTATTATTATTATAATTATTATTATTATTATTATTATTATCTTGCGTCCGGTTCCGTTTACTTATGTTCTGGCGAACAACTCCATTTCATAGCGAGGTTAATAATACTGCTAATAAAAAAAACACTATGTCTCAAAAAAAGAGACAAAAAAAGTGAAAACGACATGTCTGCATACCACAATGAGTGAACAATAACGTGCTTTTAGCTGTTCAATATGTTCATGCACTGCACAGGGTGTCCATTATGCCAAGGTAGCTGTGCTCCTCTGACATAGCTCGCACACACTTTGGACGTGCACGTACAAAGCCATGACGTCACTCTTAGACGATATACCTTTTTGGGGATTTTCTGGCCTTTAGGAAATATTTAGAGAGATTAAAAGTCCATGTTTTGATTAAGATTAAAAGTCTTTTTGTTTTGCGGTCTATGGGAAAATTGCTTTTAGGGCAGTACCTCAAGTTGCCACTGGTAAAAATCAGCGAGCCGCCTTATTGCCAGTCCGATATCCAGTTCTTGTAATACATCCATGCTCCAGAGGCTTCTTCACGGCTGACACACAGCAAAGGATTGTGGGATTGTTGGCCCCGTCCCCCTCCCCCAGTTGGCTGATGAGACGTGCAATGTTCTGGGCTGCACCACTCCAGTGGGCTGCCAGTCCAGGCCCTGCCCATTTTCTCACCTTGCCACATGAGTAGTGTTGTCAAAAATATTGATTTAACGATTAAATATTGATTTTGAAAAATAAAAACGGTTCAATATGACTTTTCCATAGTATCGATATATCGATACTCTACCTACCTCCTTGGTTTAGACATGTGCCGCCGCCAACACACACACACAAACACGGAGAGCGCTGCCCTGGGAAGCGAGCTAACGTGCAGCAGCCCCTCCCCTCCTGAGTCGTAGAGATAGAAACACTCGCTCACACAAACACTGCAGGCTGTATTTTTTTTAAATTGTCGTCACTCGTAATTCTACGTATGTAAGCTTCCTTATGATGGCATGTGCAGGACCTTCGTAACCAGTTTTCATAAATAAACAAAAAAAAAAAAGGTGCTTTGGATTTGAGGCGGACGGACACGGATGGCCAAAGGACAGAAGTAAACCGGTGTGCAAGAAATGACCCAAACTGTGCTGACAAAAGTAGTGAACACGACAAATTTATCAAAGCACCTCCAAGACAGACACCTGGGCCTATATGTATAAATGTGTATATATATACATATATATATACATATATATATATATACATATATACATATATATTTGATTTTACTTTAACGTGTTGTCCTGTTAGCGAGCGATCGCTAAAGCCAATCAACAGTAGGTTGCATATCCGCTCTACAGAGGAGGATACAGAAATGATTCTCCGTTTGCGTCTCCGTATTCTCCTTTATACATCCATGGTGTAGATATTACCAGAGAACTGGCTGTATTACCGGATATATAGTTGGGTATATAGTTTTGAGTAGGCTGGCCGTAGGCCAGATGCATTGATAAATAATTAACAATTTTACCTTAATGTGTACTTTTTTGGTTTCATTCTACGATCGTAGTTATTTTAAAGGCCTGATTCAAAGGGGAAAAACAAAATAAAAAATATAATAATAATAATATTTTCTCTTTCTCTTATATTTCTCTTTTAGCAGAAGGAGGAGGAGAAGGAGGCAGAGGGAGAAGGAGATGGGGGGGAGGAAGAAGGAGGAAGAGAGGGAGGCTGAGGTATAAGGAGGAGGGGGACGAGGAAGAGGGAGGAGGAGAGGGTGTCAAAGGGGGGAGGAGGAGGAGGAGGAGGAGGGAGGCTAACTGACTGGGTCAGGTGACCAAGTCTTACCTGTTCACTGAGCTGGACCCCCTCCCTCCTATCCTCTCCTTCAAACCCCTGCCCCACCCACTGTCCCTCCTCCCTCCCCTGGCCCCTATTCTCCTCACGCCCGCCCCGCAGACACAACTGTGCGTTTCTGCAGATAAAGTGGCTACACGTCTAGCGTGTGTGTGTGTGTGTGTGTGTGTGTGTGTGTGTGTGTGTGTGTGTGTGTGTGTGTGCTGGTTGCCATGGAAACAAACCCAGCGGAGACCCGCTTCTCCATTACCACTTCATTTAGACGCTCTAATTGCATTCTGCACAATCAGAGTCCACAAGCGGGTGGGGGCTGAGCTGACCCCGCCCCCTTCCAAAAACATGCTTGGCGTTGATAAAATATTCCACTTACCACACCAGGAAGAGAAACTGTGAAAGCAGCATTGTCACACACACACAGACACAAACGCACGCACACACACACACACACACACACACACACACACACACACACACACACACTGCCTGGTGAAGATGTTGATAATGATGATCATGATGTGTGCAAAAGCTTCGAGTTTACACACTTGGAAGTGTCCCAGCATGCTGTGGACCAATGGCAATGCAGGACGGGCTGTGATTGGCCGCTTATGGCAACCAGGAAGTAGCAGGCAGGGAGGTTTCACTAGCAGGTCACGTGACCTGCGAGGCCTTTTGGTGGCGCTGTTTTGAGGGAGTGGTAACCCCCGGCTCTCAGGGGGTCCTGGCCTTTGTCTGTCTCTCCCCGCTACCCCGCCACAAAAGGACCCTCAGCGAGCGGGGGGGCGGGGGGGCTATTATGACTTCTTTGCCATTTTTCTTCTCATCCAATTGGTTCCTCCCCGGGTGTCGGGGTAGGGAGGGGACCATTTATATCGTTGCCTGAGAATTAAGGCCCCGTGGCCCCTTTTGCTGGGAGTTGGGCCAGAGGGGCAGCGGGGGTGGGGGGGTGGGTTCTTTGTTCCTGCTGAGGAGTGGGCTGCAGTTCCCACAGACCAGGGTACCGCACGGCGATGAGGTAATGTTTATAAGGGACACACACACACACACACACACACACACACACACACACACACACACACATACAAACACACACTCTCAGGAGAGAACAAGGCGAACAAGCAGCCAACACATGAAAGCGAGTATTTGATCTGCTGAACCTCCAGCAGAGTGATACCAGGCAGGTGTGTGTGTGTGTGTGTGTGCGTGCATGTGTGTGCTCCACCAGTTTCCTGTCTGAACTCCTCCCAGTGGCTGAAATGGTCCAGACAGGAGGCTGCTTCATCCTCCTCAGCAGGCTGATTGTGGATGTCACAGGTGTGTGTGTGTGTGTGTGTGTGTGTGTGTGTGTGTGTGCGTGTGTTAGAGTGCCCACTGCAGCCCAGCTAGGCTCACTCAACCGCAGTGGTGTTATTTGGGTTGCTTCTAATTTCATTGGACAGTGAATGAGGTCATGTGTGCGGCTGCAATGACCTCCCCTCAGCCACCGGGGGCGCTGTCATCGAGAAGGGAGAAAGGGAGAGGAACCACACACACATACACACGCGCGCACACACGCCCGGCTTTTGCGCCAGAAAATCTGTGTAAATAGTACAAAAAACGTGCGTCCTATCCATAAAGCGGACGTAAACATGAAAAGCGGTGGAAAATGCGCCGAGGTGCAGGTAGTGGCAGGGCTGTGCCAGACTCCTTTGAATGTATTTAAATTAGTCATCACGTGCAAAATGACACCCCCTTCTATGCAAATATGCCTCATTTGAAACAGCGCCGGATCCACAAAGAGAGTGACTCTCTCTGATGATGAGGTGTGTGTATAGAAAAATATCATACACATGTTGTCAAGTATGAAATCAATATTTGTATTTATTTATTATGAATGCAAAACATTGATAAGTTACAAAACCTGCACTTACTTTGTTACTGTACAATACATAACACAGTGAAATATCTATATAAGTATACTGACGCGCCCAGGAGCGCCAGAGTTTCTCTTTGTGAAATCAGACAAATTAAAATTATTTGAAGGTTCGGGTTCGTTCTTGCTGTACAATCAACCACACTTGTATTCATATTGCATTTTTTTATGTGTGCCACTGCTAGTTAGGGCCCAACATGATATACTTCCCCTTTCAGAGGGCGACAAAGACCGCGGAAAGGTGTGTGTACTGTGCGCAGGGCTGTGGGGATGTTAGGAGAGATGTGTGCAACTGTCTCTTTCTTGGTGTGAGTTCGGGAGAAAGCTGGTATGCATGTTATTTGACAACAACAGACATAAACTCTTCCATCAGAAATTCAACTTCTGGTGATTGAGGTGTGTGCACTGACGTCATATCTGACCATCTATCGCACGGTCAGTTTTCTAGAGCGCAATTTGTGCTGCTGCCGCGTGTCTGGGCGTTTTTGCGCCTACATATTAGTAGCGCAAAAACCTTTGTGGATATGATGCAACAGTGGCAGAGATGACGGCGCAAAAACGCGCCACAATTTACCGCTGCACTCCATTCATTGTGGACCTGGTCCTTAGTGTATTTAACACTCGGCTCTGACCTACATTGCTGCGTTGCCGTTACCTTCACCCTGAGAACAAATTCCATCCAGACTTCACAACAGAGTGCGAACAGAGTGTTACCTGAGACTAATAAAGCACCAACATAAGCTCACAATCTGTGCCGCTTCTGGACGCTTCTGGAGTATCTGCAGTTACCTGGCGAAGTTCTATCCCAGATACGTTTTCAATTCGACGGGCCCAGAAATGGGCCCGCGCTGGTAAGTTTCGCTGTTTGCCAGACCCAAACTCACTCTGATCTAGGACAACACAACGCAGCAGACTCCTCCTTGGAGTCCTCCCGTGTAAGTTTTCTACTGCGGCTCACAACCATAAACGCCAGTAAAATAGCTCCATTAGGAATAAATGTTGTTACGCACTACACCGTTGCTGCCGGCCCAGGTTACCCCGTCAGCCCCCCCGCATGGCTCCTCTTACCTCCCCACATGACTGTGACAGCTCTATCCACAAATCCCAGAAGATCGCGGAGCTGAAACAGAGTATCTCCAACCTCTACTGGATCAGGAACGAAGAGGTGAGGCCAGACTCCATGGTTGCCCTGGGTCCTGCCCCCTCTGGCAATCCTGCTGGTCCTGATTCAGTCGGACTCATGGATCTAGATTCAACCATCTCGGTGCTTGGTCCTGGTTCCATGGACACAGCGGATCCCGGGCTCACTGGTTCAGCTCCGGCGGAGAAGTGGGCGCGACCCAGTCCGTTATTTGCTCCACCTTGTGAGCTTCAGCTGGACAACAAATTTAACATCTTGACTGTTGAGGACTTCTCTGCCCTCCAAACTGACCATCTCGCTTCCTCTCTGACTGGTCCACTGCCAGCGGCCCGGGGAGTTGGGGTGTCTGCGCTGGAACCCCCTGTCAGGTCCGCAACCCCCACCTCTCAGCGCAGGTTAGTGAAGGAGGCTGCTCTCAAGGCCTCCGGGTCGTGAAGAGTGGTGCGAGACCCCAGCCTCCGCTGAGGATGTGACACCGACGCACACAGTCCCCACAGAACAGCAGCGCTCGACCCCTCATCATCAGCCACTGCTTGCCCCAACCACCGCCATCGTTGGTAGTTTCATTTCATTTCAACTTAGAAATGTCCGTTTCTTCAGTGCCACCATTTATTGTTTACCAGGGGCCATCGTCAGTGAAATTAAAAACAAACTCCTGGACTTGTTGCAATCATGTCCACACTCCATTAAACGTTTAGTCCTGTACGTTGGAGCCAATGATGTGCGTCTTCGGGAATCTGAGCAGCTAAAGTGTGATTTTAACAATCTGTTTGTGGCCCTGAAGAACTGCGGGATGTCAATCTTCATTAGCGGTCCCCTCCCACACTTGGCCTCGGAGCAGGGTGATTCAGTCGACTGCTCCAACTTCATTCATGGCTCCAGGCCGCCTGCACCACCAATGGTTTTTATTTCATTGACAATTTTAATTTAATCTGGAATCGCCCGTCGTTTTACCGTCATGACGGACTTCACCCAAACAAATTAGGAAGCAAACATCAAACATCCAGTACTCCGTACAATCATCGGTTTTCACATCACACCCCCTCCTCAGTGCCTACCACTTCCTTTATGGAGCATTCTGTTCATTGCCTCCTGCAGCGCCTCCCACAGGCCCCGCTTTCCTAGTGCCCATACTACTGAGCTTGCTACTGCTGTCCCACTAACTCCTGCTCTCATACCTGTGATAATGAATAATCGACCCAATAAACGTAAGAAACACATAACCCACAACCATATAACCCACATTGCAGGCAGACATTTTCCCCAGACTGACAGTTTGGTTTTAACAGAGGCCATATTTTATATCCACACATTTTATCTATCTGTGGTCATGAGCGCACGTTCGGCGCGACCATTAACCTGGCCGTGCTGAACGCGTGCTCCCTTTTAAACAAATATTTTTATCATAAATTAATTGATTTTAGATGGTAAGTTAAATGGTATGCTTTTAACAGAGGCATGGCTTGGCACAGAGGCTCCAGCTTGCCCACCAAATTTTAGCTTCTTATTTTCTATCAGGGGATGTAAAAGAGGAGGTGGAACTGCATCAATTTTGAAGAACACTTTAATGTCAAAGGAAGTTTCTTTTAACAGTTACTCATCATTTGAGTACCACGCTTTTGTTTTTAGCAGTCCACCAATTATTTGCATCAATGCATACAGACCCCCTATTACTCAACTGTTTTTATCAGTGAGTTCTCCGAGCTTTAATCAATCATACTCACAACTTATGATAGAATTTTAATAACTGGCGATTTTAACTTGCACGTTGACAACAGCTCTGACCCAACAGGAAGCCCCAGCGAGAACAGTGAGGAAACGCTGCCTTACTTCTGAGGTGACTGCAAGTTTTTATTGAGGTTTTAAAATGCACTCTTGCTCAAATTTTACCTGCAGCCTGTGATTTCATTGTTGAGAATTTTAAGAGCAAACTTAAATCCACATTAGACTCTGTGGCTCCACTTTTAACAAAAATAGTTAAACCAAAGCTTTTACCCCCGTGGAGACGTAAACCTGAGATTTTAAAATCAAAAAGACAATTCAGGAGTGCAGAGAGAAGGCGGAGAAAAGGCAAACTCACCCTTCATTACGAAGTCGCTCTTCAGACAGGGGTCTTCCCTACTGCCTTTAAAACAGCAGTGGTGAGGCCCCTTCTGAAGAAGAGCAATTTAGACCCAACCATTCTTGACTATTACAGACCTGTATCCAACTTGTCATTTTTAAGTAAGATTTTAGAAAAAAATGTCTTTAACCAATTAAATCATTTAAGTACAAACAACATTTTAGAGAAATATCAGTCTGGTTTTAGGATGAACCACAGCACAGAGACAGCCCTTATAAAGATTTTAAATGATGTCAGGTGTAATGCAGCCTCAAATAAACTCACAGTCCTGGTGCTACTGGCGCTGCCTTTGATACAGTTGATCACCACATTTTATCAAACAGACTCCTGTGGGCCTCTGGTGCTGTTTTTAACTGGTTTTGTTCTTATCTCACAGATGGCTATTTCTTCGTAAGTCTGGATGCATGTTTGTCCGGAAAACATGAAATTAAGTGTGGGGTGCCCCAAGGGTCAATTTTTGGTCCAGTACTTTTTAATCTTTACATGCTTCCCCTTGGGGATGTCATCAGGAGACACGGTGTCAGCTTCCACAGCTATGCTGACAATACACAGCTTTACATTGCTGTGTCTCCTGATGACACAGGGCCTATTGACACCCTTTTAAAATGTATTTTAGATATTAAGTCATGGATGGCAGAAAGCTTCCTACAGCTCAACCAGGACAAAACAGAGGTTTTAGTTATTGGTCCTGAAGGCAAGAGAGAGAAACTTTTACTAAAACTTCACAATTTTAAACTGACACAATAAGAAGAACCTGGGCGTCATTTTTTTGACTCTGAGCTTAGTTTTAATGCATATGTTAAAAACGTCACAAAGGCGGGTTTTTCTCATCTTCAGAACATAGCCAGAGTCTCTCCCACTGCCTGGGAGAGAAACTCTCTCCCAGGCAGAAACAGAAGTGCTGATGCATGATTTTATTTCTTGGTGGATAGACTATTGCAATACCCTGCTCTCTGGTCTACCGAAAAAGACTATCTCTAACCTGCATGTACTCCAGAAATCAGCCGCTCGTGTGCTGACTAGTACCAGGGGGTGGGTTTACATTGCTCCGGTTTTAAAATAGCTGCATTGGCTCCCTGTGCGATTCAGGATCGATTTTAAGGTGCTTTTATTCGTTTTTAAGTGTCTCAACAGTCTTGGACCATCTTATTTATCCAACCTGCTTTTACCATGTCAGCCCTCGCGGATCCTGAGGTCCTCTGGAACCGGCCTTTTAATTGTTCCAAGTGTTCAGACCTGAACCCATGGAGAGGATGCGTTCAGCCACTATGATCCGAGACTTTGGAACAGCCTGCCAGAGGGAATCAGGACTGCAGAGACTGTTGATATTCTTAAAAGGAGGCTTAAGACTCACCATTTTAGTTTGGCTTTTAACTGATTTATTTTATTTTATTTTACTTGTCTTGTTTTTAGCTTTAAAGCCCATTGAGCTTTTATTTAATATTTGATTTTATTTACTATCCTATTTCTTGTATATATTTTTACTCCACGGTCTTATAGCTTTGTGATTTTTTTAAATTCATTTATCTTACTTATTTATTATTATTATTATTATTATTATTATTATTATTATTATTATTATTATCATTATTATTATTATTTTCTCTTCCTTTTCTGTATTGTTTTTAGCTCCAGTGCTTCCTCGTCGGGGGGCCTCCTCACTGAGAGGGGTGTCATCGTTCTGAGGACCCTCTCAATGTGGATGACCCCCCTTGGTGGCTGTTTCCTCTGACAGTCCCTCAGTGCCCTGCCATTTTATTTTTCATTTTATTTATTTATTGATTGATTGATTTTTAATTTACTGACTGTTCTCTGGGATGTGGGGTGGAAGCGGGGGGGATGATAACCTTTATGTGTTTTGGGAGGAGGCGGGTGGATTTTATTTGCTCTTTTTCTTTTTCTTTTTTTTTACTTATTTTATTTTAATTGTTCTTAATCACCTTGGGTTGCATGTTCTTGTATGAAAGGTGCTATACAAATAAAATTTGATTTGTTTTGATTTGATTTGATTTGATCAGGTTGATACCGTCAAGCTCCGCCCACCTGTTTCCAGGCTGCCTCTTTCGGCAGCAAACACCACAGAACAAGAGAGGCCGGGCTGGGAACAGAGAGGACCTCTGCGGTCAAGGATCAGAGGGACACATGACACTGTCAGTAATCTTCAACTCCGCCCACTTTCATCAGCCGTGATGGTGGGTGGTGGAGGGGTCGGGACATCCTGTAGAGGAGCACCGGGCCAACATGACTGAAGAGTGAGCGCACTCAGTGGTACGGGGACATCCTGGGAGGGGACAGAGTGACGTCACAGAGCAGGTGGAGGAAGAGAAGGGGGGCGCCAAGTCACGTCCAGCAGCTGGAAATTGTTTCGTTCCTGGTGGAACGTTCTCATTTCCTGTCTGGAGAACTGCTGGGGGAGGTCATGTGACTGCAGGCGCCGCCGCTCGTTCATCAATGTTCAGTAGCAGTCAGCAGTTCCTCCAGGCTTTCAGACCCCTTCCTGTCTGGGACTTGGGCACCTTCTGGCGAGGAAGACGAGGATGATGATGAAGTAGGGCATGATGATGATGATGATGATGATGATGATGATGAAGGTGATGATGATGTTGATGATGATGATGATGATGATGATGAGGATGATGATGAAGGTGATGATGAAGGTGATGATGAAGATGATCCATCCATCCATCCATCCATCCATCCATCCATCTTCGACCACTTCATCGGGAGTCAAGTCGCAGGGGCAGCAGTCCCAGCAGAGACACCCAGACTTCCCTGGCCCCAGTCACTTCCTCCAGCTCATTCAGCGTGACCCCAAGATGTTCCCAGTCCAGCCGAGAGACGTAGTCTCTCCAGCGTGTCCTAGGCCTCCCTACTCCCAGTTTGACATGCCCGGAACACCTCCCCAGGCAGGCGTCCAGGAGGCATCCGAAACATATGCCCGAGCCACCTCATCTGGCTCCTCTCGATGAGGAGGAGCAGCGGCTCTACTCCAAGTTCTTCCTGGGTAACTGAGCTCCTTACCCTGTAGGGTGCGCCCAGCCACCCTACAGAGGAAACTCATTTCGGTCGCTTGTATCCGCGATCTCGTTCTTTGAATCACTACCCAAAGCTCGTGACTATAGGTGAGAATAGGAACGTAGATCGACCGGTAAATCGAGAGCTTCACCTTTCGACTCAGCTCCTTCTTCACCACGACATATCGGTACAGCGATGAAGATGATGAAGGTGACAATGAAGATGATGATGTTGATGATTATGATGGTGATGATGATGATGATGAAGATGATGATGAAGATGAAGAAGGGGATGATGATAATGATGATGATAATGGTGGTGGTGGTGATGAAGATCATAATGCTAATGAAGATGATGGTGATGGTAATGAAGAGGATGATGAGGATGAAGAAAGTGATGATGATGATAATGGTAGTGATGGTGATGAAGACGAGGATGAAGATAAAGAAGGGGATGATGATGTGATAAAGATGTTGAAGGTGATGAAGATTAAGGTGATGGTGATGAAGACGAGTGTGAAGAGGAAGAAGGGGATGATGATGATAATGCTGATGATGCTGATGCTGATGAAGATAATGCTGATGGTAATGAAGATGAATATGAAGATGAAGAAGGTGATGATGCTGATGATGACGGTGCTGATGATAAAGATGATGAAGATGACGCCATCACTTCCAACTATCAGCTCAGAAAATACAGATTGATGTCATCACCCTGGTCGTGACATCACAACCTGTTTCCTTGGTCACGGCAACCTCCTGGGCGACCCTTGGACAGGCTCCAGGGCTGTGGGCGTTGGGCGGTTGGTGGGTGTCGGCCGGGTCGACCTGCCTCTGGGTGAACCAGGCTCAGAGCTGAACCCACGACCTCCTGGCCGTCATGTCTGGCAGCCCCCTGCCATTGGCCCAGAGCCGTGGCTCCGGGGGGGCGCGACCACAGGAGGAGCAGTGTCCCGGCCCCGGCAGCCAGAGGGTGAGGAGGAGGAGCAAGAGGAAGAGGAGGAGGAGAGGAGGAAGACGAAGGAGGAGGAGGAATAGGAGAAGGAAGCATAGGGAGGAAGAGGAGGAGGGGGAGGAAGAAGAGAGGAGGAAGCAGGAGGAGGAGGAGTAGTAAGAGGAAGAGAAGGCAGAGGGAGAAGGAGGGGGAGAAAGATGAGGGAGGAGGAGGCAGAGGGAGGAGGAGGGGGGAGGGGGGAGGAAGATGAGGGAGGAGGAGGCAGAGGGAGGAGGTGGCAGAAGTAAGAGGAGGAGGAAAAGGAGCGGGAGGCAGAGGGAGGAGGAGGAGGAGAAGAAGGAGGAGGCAGTGGAAGGAGGAGGAGGGGTTAGGAGGCAGAGGGAGGAAGGAGGAGGGGAAGGGAGAAAGGGAGGAGAGGGGATCCATTTCTCAACTCCACTGCAGTGCCAACGGCCCCTGCAGACAGAGACAAGACAGAAGAGCATTAGCCTAAGCCTCGGTGCTAAGTCCCACCCACCTGTCGGTCAAGGGCCCTTGCTGATTGGCAGAAGGATTGGCTGAAGGATCCTGTCTGTCTGTAAGCGTGTACTACACACGTACAGACACAAACGCACGCACGCACGCACGCACGCACGCACGCACGCACGCACGCACGCACTTCAGTCCCATAAAGACATGTTAAAGTTTGTCAGATGGATATTGATCGGTGATTAGGTTCATGGCAGCTTTGTCCTGTCAATCAATAACTACTGATCGGTTGTGTTGCCATGGTAACACATCCGTCACAGTGTGTGTGTGTGTGTGTGTGTGTGTGTGTGTGTGTGACCTCAACAACAGTATTGATTGATTGACCAGCCACCAGCTCCTCCGGCCAGCAGGGGGCGATGCAGAGAGGTCAGTCTGCCTGGTATGAACCGAGGTAGTGCTGTGCTGTGATTGGCTGAGCTGAGGGTGCAGCTGAGGATCTTTGGTGAAGGTGCAATGCTCCTGCAGGCCGTTTGCTCCTCAGACATGCTTTCATCCTCTGAGCTTCTGACGCCTTCAAAACTCACAGCTGCTTATTCAGCTGCTGTCACAATGCTGCTGTTGTTGTTGTTGTTTCAGCTACAGGTGCGACTTAATGTCAGTCTCCACGAACCCTAACCCTAACCCGCCGAACCTGTGGTTGGCTTCATAAAGTCTCATCCGATTTGCTGCCGAGTCGCTGAGGGTTGGATGGATGGAACACGGATGAGGTGGAATCTGTCCCACAGAACTGACTGGCTCAGAGAAAATCGTGCGAACTGCAGTCCTGAAGCAGCAGCAGAAGCAGAACCACACATGCTTAATCTGGAACAAATTAAAATGAGAAGGGCCAGATCCACAAAGAATGGAGCGCAGTGGTAAATTGAGGCTCAAAGGTTTTTTGCGCTAATGATATGCAGGCACCAAAATGTCCAGAAATGCGGCACCTGAGGAGTCAGAAGCGCAAATTGCGCTCTAGTGACCCGACCACGCAATAGATGGTCACATATAACGTTGGTGCACACCTCAATCACCAGAAGTACGTCCATGGAAAACAGAGCGTTTTCATAGATCTACAAAGCTTTGGCTTGGTTTGGTTTGTCTTTCAAAGTACGTGCAGACGTGAGCTCAAACTCTTCGTGTATCCGGCACTGTTTCAAATGGAGCATATTTGCATTGCAAAGGTGTCAGTTTGTGCGTAATGAATGATTGAAATACATTCAAATGAGTCTGGCACCGTTCTGCCACTACCTGCGCCTCTGTGAATAGGGTGCACTGATTTTGGTGCTATTTTCTGGCACAAAAGCCAGGCCATCGCTTTGTGGATCTGGCCCTAAAACTCTGAAGTCCTTCCATTAAATCCCAGTTTTCACCACAAGAGCCGGCCGGCTCTGCTGAGACACAACCACAGAAATCCCACAAAACAGCCTCCTGGACAAACAGCAGCAGCAGCAGCAGCAGCAGCAGCAGGAGCAGCAGCAGGAGCCGGCCAGTCACTACACACACAGAGGCCTTGGCTGTAGTCAGGCACAGATACTTCTTCTGGTGGCAGGCAACAGGTGGAACCCTGTGTGACATCACACATACACACACACACACTCTCTCTCTCTCTCTCTCTCTCTCTCTCTCTCTCTCTCTCACTCTCTCTTCAGTCAGCCAAGCGGAAACAACACGAGTAGTGGAAAGTGGAGAGTGTGCGTGCGTGCATGTGTGTGTGTGTGTGTGTGTGGACCGATAGGTACATACACACAGTGTTGACATGTTAAGGAAGTCTTAATTCGCTGCTCGCTGCTTCCTTATCGTGTTGCTGCGGACATTCATTAATCGTCCTGTTTTAATTAGTCATTAGTGAACCCCAGCCCCTCCCCCTCTCCTCTCCCCCCCTTCCCCTACCACCACCGATACCATCCTGTGTGTGTGTAGGAGGAGTTGCAGCCACTGTCTGGCAGCACAGCGATAGCACTCAGACACTGCAGTGCGTCAGTAATAAGCAGACACACACGCGCACACACACACACACACGGAGGGAGCCCCCTCCACCTGACAGTATAGCTTGCCGTGATTGGCTGCTCCGAGGGTCAGAGGTCACAGCGGGGGAGGAGGGGATTAAAGCTAATTAGCGCAAACACCAACAAACAAACAAACATTGTCTGTGTGTGTGTGTGAGTGTGAGTGTGTCTGAGAGAGAGAGTGTCTGTCATCATTAGAGTTGTTTACACAGGGACTCGGGACTCGGAGGGAAACATGGGGGGTGAATGGGGTTATGAGCAGCGGGACTGTGCGCCAGGTCTTCTTCTTCTTCTTCTTCTGCCTTTTGGGAGTAAACTTAGGGTGCCACACCAGGCCTGGCATAGATATTACATCGTTTACAGCCGTTTCAAGCATCTCCGCATAAATGGGGATATTTTTGAAGACAGCTTTGTGGAAACAAGTTTTTTTTCGAGAGCGTTATTAAATATTGTGTTGTCTCAAAAAGAGAGTCAAATCAGCAGCTGGTGACATAATCCAACTTGCAACCTTGTCGCCATTACAACCCTCCCACCATCGTCTCCAGCTCGCCACCTCACCACTACCGCTGTCACTCGTCAGACCTCTGGCGTCGGCCCACAGGGGGCGCCATCAACGCAGCTGCCACCTCCTGCCTGACGGAGGCTATTTTTACTGTCGCCGCCGCTGCCGCAGAGGACCTTCTACAGCCGTCTGGTTTCTATTCCTGGAGCGGCGGCGTTCGGCTGGTGGCAGCAGGAAGTCAAAGCTGAACAGGAAGCAGGAAGTAGAAATTCTGTTGGGGGGTGGGGGGTGAGGGTCACATCTATTTTAGTTCCCGCCTCGCATTGCCCATTGACTCTCAAAGCTGTCAACTAAGGAGGCGTTAGCACAGGAAGTTACTCCGCCCCCTTCTGAAGGTGGGCGGACCCACTGCTGATGCAGATGATGATGATGTTGATGATAATGATGATGATGATGGTGATGGTCATGGTGTTGATGATGAGGATGATGATGATGATGATGGTGGTGGTGATGTTGAGGGTGGTGGTGATGATGGTGATGATTATGCTGATGATGATGGTGATGATGTGATAGTCATGATGATTATGATATTGATGATGATGATGATGATGATGATGATGATGATAATGATGATGGTGACGCCGATAGTGATGATGATGATGGTGTTGTTGATGATGATGATGATGATGATAATGATGGTGATGATGATGATGGTGATGATAATGATGGTGATGATGATGATGATGATGATGATGATGATGATGATGATGATGGTGATGATGTGATAGTCATGATGATTATGATATTGATGATGATGATGATGATGATGATGATAATGATGATGGTGACGCCGATAGTGATGATGATGATGGTGTTGTTGATGATGATGATGATGATGATAATGATGGTGATGATGATGATGGTGATGATAATGATGGTGATGATGATGATGATGATGATGATGATGATGATGATGATGGTGATGATGATGAGAGTGATGAGGATGGTGATAAAGTTGATGATGGTGATGATGATGGTGACCAGAGGGGCCGCTGTGGAGCCACAGGCAGTGTTGGTGTGCGTTGAACTTCTGTGGAAAACTTTGTGTGGAGTTTGACATCTCAATAAAACGCAGCATTTTCAGCCGCTCTTGGCTGTTCTCGGCGCCCCCACCCGTGACCTCTGACCCCTAAGCCCTCGCGCCAGCCAATCCCTTGGAGGGAGTCTGTGGTCAGAGACAGACTCCTCTGCTGTATGCTGATTGGCTGCGGCAGCGGCGCCGCTCTCACCCGTTGGCCGGGAACGCGGCTCGCTGAGTTCTGATGCAAATGAGGCTCCAACTGTCAGGCTGCCAGGGCGAGAGCGGCGCCGGCCAGGCCTACCAGGCTGACCGGGCCGACCAATCAGCAGGCGGGGAGCAGCAGCGCCCTCTGAGGAGAGGTGGAGGCAGAGTCGATTCCATTAATGCTAAATTATTTCTCTGGAGCGGCGGGATCACCGAGTCAGCAAGCAGCACCAGCTCTGGCTGCAGGGGATCCTGGGTAGGTTTTTTTTTTAACCAGTTCTTTATGTTGAGGGTGTGTGTGTGTGTGTGTGCACGCACGCGCATGTGCATGTGTGTGTGTGCGTTGGAGGGGGAAGCAGAAAACACACCTACTGAGTGGAACTAGGATGGAGCGAGAGTGGGCGGAGCCAGAGTGGGCTGGGCCATGGCTCTTCCTGGTAGCGGCGGCTGGCGGCATTGTGCTCGGCAGGGAGTAGGGTGACGCCGCCCTGGTGGATCAACACCGTCATTACAGCCGCATTAAGCCAACGCCTTAATTAACATCCCATAATCCACCTCTGTGATGCGAGGCAGGGCTGTTTCCTTTCACCGACGCTAATCACAATCACAATCGCCAAATACAATGGTGGACAAACTGCAGCTTCCTTTTTTTCCACCACAATCCCCCCTGAGCCGGTGAAGTCCACCTTCATCTTCATATGCAAATCTCTCAGGGGCAGATCCTCAAAGAAGGACGTGCAGCGCTAAAATGCAACGCGTTTTGCGGCGAGATTGCGGCCGCAATTTGCGCCACAGATGCGGGTATGCACAAAAGCTTTTGCGCTAATCACATGCAGGCACAAACACGCCCACAAATGCGGCACCTGAAACAGGTGCGAATGTTGCGATCTGGCAACCTGAGAGCAGTTTGCACCAAAGGTTGTTGGTGAGTGCATGTGTTTGGTTTGTGCTCATGGATGCACGGAAAAGAAAAAAAAAAATGTTCAAATCGTGAGTCGGCTGCCCTCGCTGCTGAAGCAAGTAGACATGCAATAAAATTAAAGCAAATTTTTAAAAAATCTTTCTCTCTTTAAAATTTCCCGTTCTTGGAGGTCAAACAGTGAAACTCTGCTAGGATAAACGCTCCTGTGCTCCTGGCATTACGATGCCTCCTCCGTCTACCAAGACTGCTGCCATAATGAAAGAAAGTCAAGACGCAAGACGCGTTAGTCACCAACACCTGAGGACCATTTGTATTTTCCATAGCCTATCTAAAATACTGGCATATATACTGTAGTCTATGCCTATCTATATATAAGATTTGGGGAGCTATATATATATCTCAGGCTTTTCAGAGAGGAAAGTTTCACTCAGAAGCCAGAAACACTTTGACAGACAGAAGCTGCTCCTGGTTCTGGCTGGCGGTGTCTCCGTCTGTCAAACTGCGTGCGGACACGAGCGCAAACTCTATCTGGATCTGCCGCTGTCTGAATGAGGCATATTTGCATAGAAGGGGGTGTGTCCTTTTGCGCGTCATGACTCATTTAAATACATTCAAATGAGTCTGGCGCAGCCCTGACGCTACCTGCGCCTCGGCACATTTTCCTCCCATTTTCACGTTTGCGTCTGTAGCTGTTGCGTAGTTGTTTACACGGATTTTCTGGAGCAAAAGCCGCACCATCGCTTCGTGGATCTGGCCCTCAGTATTCTCTCCTTCTCCTCCTCTTCCTACTCCTGCTCCTCTGCTCTTCATCCTCCTCCTCCAGCATGATGTGTGTGTTGCTTTTCACTGCAACACACACACACACACACACACACACACACACCCACACAAGTCAAAGTTGTAACACAGGGACAGAAAGTGACGTCAGCTCAGCATTGAGCATCAAAATCATATGTTGGAACCATGGATGTATTATAAGAACTGTATAACAGACTCGCAACATGGTGGCACACCGTTTTTCCCAATGGCCACTTGAGGTTATTTTTTTTTTTTCAAAACTTTATTCAAGATTTATGTATACAAACATTTAAGGCACATCATTATAATAATAGGAAGCCAAAGTTGGATACTGCCGCAGTCTCTGTGTGTCTCCAGCAGGTGATGACCACGACGCCGGGAGCTGGAGAGTGCAGTCCTGGGAGTCTTGGTTCCACCGCTTCAACTTTGCCACCAGGATCAGGACTAAGACAGGATTTAACGCTCCCTCCCAAACATAAACAAACATTCTATGTGGACAGTAAACACAGACCAACACATTCTACATGGACGGCACACCACTCAACATTTGGGCCTATCGTATAGAATGATTTGACGTATATGATTATTCAAATGTTTTTTATTGATTTTTGGATTATATACACACACACATATTGGTACTCAACATCCCATATAAGAGGGAGAACGAACAAAATAAAATAAATAATAATAAAAAAGGTATAGTAAATAAAAATCAGATTGATCAAGATAGAACCAACTAATAAGTCACACAGTATAAACAAGATAGTTAAACGACCCGCATGTACATGACTGTGTATCAACATAACTGCATATACAGAGTTGTAAAAAGACACATATGTACAAGAGACATAAATAAGCAAATAAAGTAAAAAGAAGTAAAAAAAAAAAAAAGGGGGGGGCTTAGGCTACACTGTTGTTAAGGGAATTCATCCTCATAGTAAGATAGGAAAGGTTGCCAGACTTTATAATATTTCTGCGTGGTGCCCCTGGCAGTGTATTTAAGATGTTCAAGTTTGAGATGGGACATAACCTCCTCCACCCAGTGTCTATGAGAGGGGGTGAAACCTTCTTCCAACTAAGAAGTATTAGACGTCGGGCTAACAGGGTAGAGAAAGCTATAGCCTCAGCCTGGTGACCGGTTATCAGTGTCACCTGAGGAACAACCCCAAATAATGCCGTAAGTGGGTTAGGACTGATAGTTCTTTTACAGATATATGAAAGTGTATCGAAAATGCCTGTCCAAAATGGAGAAAGTTTTGGGCAGAGCCAAAACACATGACTGAGAGTAGCTGCGTCCTGCTGGCATCTGATGCAAGTTGGGTCCGAACTAGGATAGAGCTTGGCCAGTTTACTGGCAGATAGATGTAACCTGTGCAGCACCTTAAATTGCAATAACCTGATTTGATGTATATAATACAAAAACATCCACTTATATTTTAATTATTTATTCTTATATAGCTGCATCTACTGCTTATTGTGAGAGCTTTAACCCTGCAACTCACTCTGGCCATTCAAAAAATATATGTTCCACTGTCTCAATGATGCAATTACAAAGTTATTGCGACATCACACAGAGTTATTTTCCCAATTAAATCTAAGGTGTAAAAAATTATTAGAGGGATAAATAACTTTTATTTATCCCTCTAATAATAATATCAGTTAATTCCTCTTTAACTGATAGGGATGGTATTTAGTAATTAGAGCACTCCTAATAAATCTATTAGAAAATTGTCTACGGAAAGTGTTCTCATAACAAAGCTATTTGCATTAAGCACCAGTTGTTCATGTCATTCACTTAAAGGGAGCTGGAACGGTCTTTGTCACCTTATTGTATTCCCTGATTGAACAGTTGAGATTGTATTTAGCACAAAAATACTTGAACTATAAAAAATCTCCGTTCATCCATCAGATGAGAAACCGCCCATATTCCCTTATCAAACCATTCATTCATCCATTCCTCTTCTTTACCCACTTATTCCTATTCAGGGTCACGGGGGTCTGCTGGAGCCCATCCCAGCTGTCATAGGGTGAAGGCAGGGTGACACCCTGGACAAGTCGCCAGTTCATCGCAGGGCCACATAGAGACAAACAACCACTCACACACACATGCACACCTATGGACAATTTAGAACGTTCAATTGACCTCACATGCATGTTTTTGGAGTGTGGGAGGAAGCCGGAGAACCCGGAGAGAACCCGCGCAGACACAGGGAGAACATGCAAACTCCACACAGAAAGGTTCCAGGCCCAGGCCCCGGAATTGAACCCATGACCTTCTTGCTGTGAGGCGGCAGCGCTAACCACTGCGCCACCGTGTCGCCCCTTTATCAAACCAAGAATCCAAAAACAATGATTTACCCCTAGAGAGAATATATCTGTTGTTCCACAAGGGAGATATATTCGGAGTAAAGTTGTGTTTGTACAAAAGGTTCCAGTAAAGGAGAACTTGCTTGTGATAATGGGAAAGTTTTACAGGTAGTTTACGAACATCAAAATGGCATTGCAACAGAAAATCGATGCCACCCAGGTTTTGAGAAATCACCATAGGAACATTGAACCAAAGAGAGTCTTTATGCAGAAAGAAAGAGCAAATTCATTTTTTAACTTCAAAACACCATTCATGGCTGAAAGGTCTATAGCATTCAAGCCACCATTTTTACAAATCAACTGACAATTTATACTGTTAATGAGCAAATAGTTTTGGCCGAAATTCCTACAGAAAAGGCAGGCTAAATCGTTCTGACACAGACTTTCCATCTTAGAAAGTAACACCCTTCCAAATATTGTATTGTCTCTCTGGTCTTCAATCTCAGACCAGAGGCTTTGGAGAACTGATTTATGTAATCAACCACTTTTGGCACCTTTCAAAAACAATGTTGTATCATCCGCGAATTGACTTATGAGAAGATCCTTCTCCAGAATTGAGATTCCTTTGACATCTGTGTTTTTTATCCTAATCGCTAATAATTCTGCCACCAGACAAAATAATAAAGGAGAGCTGTTGCAACCCTTGTTGATGTTCTCTTCAAAGATTTCAGAAGGACGTATTGATGCAAAATAACTTTTGTTTATGTAGGAAAAAGGGTAACTCTTATTAAAAGTTATTCTTTTGTTTGTTTTCACACCGGTGAGTAATTAACGGTCTTTATAGTTTACCGACCTGTTAGTGCTAAGCCTGCTGGGAGTTGGAGTTCTAGGTGGCTTGCAGACATTTCAAGTCACACCAACCACTATAAAATAATTAAACTATTTTAACTATGCTTGAACTCCGTAAATATAACATATCAAATATTATCATCATCATCAAACTTAATTCATTCATTCAAAACTTACAACAACCCTGTCTGATACCCCTATTGAGTCGAAATCTACGGCAAGTACCGTGCTCTATAGCCACTGACCTATTGATATCATTGTACAACATACCAATCAAATTAATAAATTTGTGACCAAAACAAAAATAATTTAGGGTATTTAATATAAAAAGGTGCTCAACCGAATCAAAAGATTTATATAAGTCTAAAAGGACAACAAACCCCTCCATTGACAACGCGACTATAATCGACCAGATCAACAAGACAAATATTATTGTGGATCAATGGCCCACATAGAAAACCAGATTGTGTAACATCAGCGACACATGACAAACCCTTTTTCATTCTAGCAGCTATACATCCAGAGAGCCAGAGAGTCTCTTATCTTTATTATGTTTAGGAATGAGCGTTATCAGTCCTTTTTTTATGCTGGGCATCAGCTCCTGCTTTTCAACACATTCCCGAATTGCCTTATACAATAAACATCTGACTTCCTCCTAGAAGAAGCAGTACAAATTGGCAGTGAGCCCGTCCTTACCAGGAGCCTTGTTTAACGGCAACCCAAGACAGACAGCATCCAACACTTCTAATAACAAATCTGAGTCATAAAATTCCCTGAATGTTATCATCCATAACAGGTTTGAAATTTTCAGTCAGGGCAAAGAAGCTATTTGAATCAGCTGGAGAGAACTCACAGAACTAAAGGTTGCTGTAAAACCTAAAGACTTCTTTTTCAATCATATTTTAATCTTTGCATTCACTTCCATTCCTTAACAGGCTCAATATTGCTTTATTTTCCTGTCTTTTCTTTTTTAGCCTGCTGAAGTAAGAGCTGTTTTTTTCACCCTCTTCCATCTATTTTGCTTGTGTTGTTATAAAAGCACCTTCAGCTCTCTTCAGATAAATATCATCAAGTTTAGCTTATAAAAGCATTAGATTTTCCTTGTCTTCACTAGATAGATCAGGTTATCTTGCCGAACAAGTTCTTTTCTTTCCTTCTCCCTTATCCTATTTAATTCTTTGCTAAGTCTAATGGAGAATTTTCTATTTTTTTTATTTGGCATATTCCCATTTATTACTTTAATTCTCTATGCAGACATCATTTTCTATATTCAGTAATAATCATCTTATATCTGAATAGTATTTTTCATTCTGCAGTACGTGAGTGTTAAATTTCCAGTAAGCTTTGTTTTTCTTTCTTGTATAAGATGCATTTAAAGTAATTCCTGTTAAACAGTTGTCCGTTAAAGGAGCTCTGGTAACAAAACGTTGAGAAATGAGATCTTCAAGCACGTCTACTGAAAGCCAGTAATCGATTCCAGAGTTATTCTAGGCACCGTGAGGCTTGTAGCAGGAGTATTGCTTCTTCCCTGCATTTTGATTCCTCCAAACATCAACCAAACTATTGTCTCTAATAAAGTCTGTCATAAGGGAATTATACCGGTGAGTTACAAATTTAGTAAATTCAGTAAAATAAAGTTAGTGGGATGGAGCGCTTTAAGCTCTGCTATATTTTCAGTAACATTTCTTACAAGTTGTCCGGGCAACAGAATTTTAACCATAAACACTGACCAAAATCAAAAAGGAGCCATCAACTTTCATAACTGCAATTAGCCAATGACCTTCTGTATCCGTTTTGTATGTGATGACATCACCTGGAAATCTATTTAAACAAATAGCAACCCCAGCAGACCTATTGCTCCCATGGCTGAAAAATATGTTATCACCCCACATATTGGTCCAAAAGTTCACATCTTCATCAGCAGAATGAGTTTCCTGCAAAAACAAGCAGTGTACTTTTGTCCTCTGCTAAACAGAAATAATGCTTTTCTTTTAACGGCGTCCTTCAGGCCAATCATATTTAATGAAGAAAAGAAAATAGTGCAATCAAACATACATGTTGAAATAAAATCAACAAATTCAACAATAGAACTCAGAACGTTCCGGAGTATCAAAAATAAACTTGTTTACTCCCCCAATAAGAAAATGAGTCCCACTAACAATCATTTACTCACGTCACACAGTAGTGTATCAAAATCTGATCATTCCTAACCAATCTTCCGACCCTTCACGTATCCATGAGGCCCACGGAAGTAGGCTCGTTTTCCTTCACTTCGAGCCGGCCACAACTTCTTCCTCGCCTCCCTGTCCTCCAGTGGCAACGTCTCAGAGAAGCGGATGCCCCTCTCCTTACAAACTGGAGAATCCTTCCTGCTGCGCAAGATCT
>NW_027466054.1:465000-490000 GCF_046127955.1 Nelusetta ayraudi | reverse complement strand
CCCACCACCAGCAGCTCCCACAATCCTCGGCGTCTGCTAGCGTGTGGCATCGGCGGCGTGCTAATGTGGCGGCTAGAGATAAAAGTGTAAAAAGACTCGTGGCGGTGGCAGATGCCCGAGGGTGTGTGGTGGTGGGGGGGGGTTCATTGACGAGCACAGAGCTGCGCTCTATCGACACAGAACAGACAAGTTCCCTTGAGGGGGGTGGAGGGGGGTCCTCCTCCACCAGGGCAGGGGTGGGGGTAGTGGGGGGGTAGATGTGTACCAAGATGAAAAGGCTTTGTTGAAGTGCAAAATATTGTTTTCACGGCCACTTATGCGAATTAGCCCAGTGATGGAGGCGCGCTGTCCTGTTGGAGTCGCAGCAGCTTTGCAGCAACCACTTTTTAACTCAGATCAACGTGAGCGTCTTAGAAAAAAATAGAGTGTTTAAGTAATTTTTTCCAACTTAACTAAAACATACAAACAAATGTAGCTCCATCGCATTCACATGGTTGAAAAACTGTTTGCCACTTCTGCTCTACTTTGCCATCAGGGTGACGGCATATATGTCAGATGTCAATCAGTCAATCAAGACACAGACGTCACGACACACAACAGACCAGACAGAATGGCCAATCATACACAACAGTATGAAAGCATTAAATATTTCAAATAAAGATCTAAACATATTCCTTTAACATACATCCATATTTCATCCACGCTATGCAAATTATAAATCATATTATATCGCAAAAGCCAAAAAAAAATGATGATCAGAGCAGGTCTGCGCTGTAGCTCAGTCCCGAAATACAAAAACGACTCCACCAGGATTGATTGGTTGGTTTAGCCAGTTCGCTAAGCTGAGTCGACAGACTGTGTGCGCCACTTCCTGTTTCTGCTGATCCACAACACATGGCGGTGGCAGGGCTCTCTATCTCTCTACCATCTTGACTTTGTCACTCAGCGGCTAATCACAAACTTCTGGGACGCTAACGGCGCAACATGCTAATGTCTGGCTGCAGAGGAAATATCCTGACACACACAAACACACACACACCCTGTGAGGGCTCGGCAGCAGCAGCAGCATCAAGGAAAAGACGCTTTCCGGGGTTAAAGATCGATGCTAAAACCTGGGACTAACGGCCCCTCCAACCCCTGAGGAGAGGTCAGCACGCTCTCATTTGAATGCCATGTCTCCTTCCACATTTCTCAAGCTCATGTGACCTCTGCTGTTGGCGCTGCTCTGTGCTGATTGGCTGAAACTGCAGGAGGAACTTGCTGGTGAAAGTGGGACACCGCCACTGCTAATCTTTTGGCAGCTTCCTGTCGACTGATTGTTACCAGACAACAGAGCGGCGGCGGCGCTAAGCGGCTTCCTGTCTGGTCGTCGCATCACTTCCTGCCTCAGCAGATCAGCTGCTTTATCCCGAGGATCAGAAGGAGACTCAGGGATTTAGAGGGACTGAGGCATGGGAACGATTCATCACAACACACCTGCTCCAATCACAATCACTATGATGATGATGATGAAGATGATGATGGTGAAGGTGATGATGGTTATTGTGTATTTACCCAACGGTCAGTTGCATGTACATCCACTGGTACTCCTAACATAAAGATATTACTGAAGCCGAGTTGAGGTGTAGCAGTTGCATTCCAGAACTTTATTGACACACCCCGGAACATCCCACACAATGCAACACATACAATCTGAACGCCCCCAGCAGTCACTCAGGGAAACACCATGCACACAGTGCACCGCAACGCAGACCACTAATGCAGTTAAGTATACAACATCCTTCCCCATCCAGGACCCATATATGACCCCCCAGCATAGAGGGCCTACAAATCTGGCCTTAACAAAAGCATTAAGTATTTAACCAAACTAAATGTTTGTAAGTTGTGAACCTGGTATGAACTCTGCTTCATTGACATTGTTGATTTAAGCCCAAAATGTCTCTAAAGGACTCAATGGTGTACCCAGCTTCCAAGGGTTCCCTCCTCTACAACGTACCCTCCATAATCCTCGATGGACATCTGCGTCTATCACGGGCCCCGTTTTTGTTGTTGCGCTTGATCCAGAGCCAGTTGTTGCTTTTTTCGGCAGCACCAGATACAGTCTTGATAGCCTGTTGGAGAGAGCGGCCCTTCATCCCCATGTTCTTCAGTAGACCACCAGTCTACCACCAGTCTACTGGTGGTAGATCCCCTGCATCCCACTTCTACTAGGAAGATGCTGATCTCCCAGCCATTCTGGGATGCTTCCGCTGCCAGGTCAGTGTATTTATTCTTCTTCCTCTCATAAGCCTCTTCAACCCCCTCTTCCCATGGTACTATCAGCTTCATGACATACACCAGCTTTGCTGCTGGAGACCACAGAACCATATCTGATCAAAGTGAGGTAGACACTATTTCTGGGGGGAAAATTAGCTTTTTGTCAATGTCCACTTCCAATTTCCAATGTCAAGCAGCATGCAGAATGCTTGCAATCCTTTGGTGTTGTTTTGTGCTGGTACAAAACCAGCCTGCTGGTACGAACTGTAGGAAGTGGACGAAACATTTCATTCTTCCTGACTTGTTCCTTCACTCCAAATTTCTCCTCTCCGTAATTGTAAATTAGATCACCCCTCTTCTCCAGCTTCTTCTCAGCTGATCCTTTGATGTGACTTAGGATAAGGCTTAAGTCTGTGTTGATAGTTACCCACTCCTTGCTGTTCGACTTTGGCCATTTCACCAATGCCTTACGCCCTTGTATGTTCTCACCTTTTCTATGTGCTGGGTATTGTGTTGGACTGATGGTTCTGCCGAAAACTCCTTCCTCGTCCAGTAGGGTGCTGATACTCTGCAAACAGTGGGGTTCTTCCTGCCGCTGAGTGTCATCCGACTGATTTAACCTTCTCCTTAACAGGATCTGGTCAATGCGGGGCCCTGGGTTGGAGGTTTTCAGGCATTTCATCCGTTCTTGATGTACCTTAAGACCATGGGTTGATGTTACTTTGGCCCATCCGCACACGCATGTCTGAAGAACTTGTCCTGCTGCAGGTTTCTCAATAGTATTTCCACCTTCTTCATTCATCGTCATGTTCATTCCAAGGGTCATTACCGGGAGGTAGGTCAGTGAGTCTTCTTGCTCCCCTGCTCTCGCAGACTCTAGGGATTCTGTAGCCAGATTAGATGGCTCTTGTGCCCTAATAGGGTGAGGGAGCCTGCTGATATGGGTAGCTAGCCCATAACAGCCCAGTTGGGGTCTATTTCCTCCACATGGTCTTTCCCTTGTCGTCAGTTGCACTTTTGCAACAGTCACTGGATATAAGATTAGTAGAGCTAAACGGACCAGATGTTTAAATCTCTTTGATAAGTAGTTAACTCTTGAAAAGCAGTCGGTGTTAAGTGGTGAGAAAATTAAAGAATGCACCTACATGTTTCTGAGGCTGGGGGTCGACTTCCCCTAAGCCTCTGAGTCAGTCATGAGGATTATTCTGCCCCCGAAAGCAACATTACTGTCTGACTGAACGCTAAACCTCCCACATCACTGGTGGAGGCGGTCTGGAGGTATGATACCTTGAAGCGGATACCTTCAGCCCGACTCTGCTAGTTCATCCGGTTTACCGTGCCAATACGTAGACCATCCTCTCTCGCCAGATAAGAGGGAGACACTGCACCTGATTGGTTCAGCACGGCCAGCTGTTCTTGGTTAGTGTGAACCAACAGCGCACAGTCGCCGGCCTGCATCCACCATGTAGGACACCGGCCCCTCCTGCGATGTCACCAGCCCAGGCATCCACTTCTCCTCTCCCTGTCGATAATCACGCACCAACATGGCATCCCCCACAGCAAATGTCCTGTCTTTAGCCACCAGGGCCGTGCGTTCACGTTGGCCCTCTTGCACCTGCTCCACCATGGCTGCTAGGTATGGCAGGAGTCAAGCAGGAACAGAGTCAATGACTGCAGGAACAGCTTGGCCGGTGACTCCCTCGTTGTCAGGTGAGGTGCATTTCGATAGCTGAGTAAAACCGCATCCACTTTGTACAAATCCCTCGCTCATTCGCGGATTGATCGGCGATCAGCTGTTTTTTTCCGGTAATATAAATCCCCTTTGCTTGGAAGTGCCAGGGTTTGCTTCCTGAACGTGAG
The DNA here is from genome assembly GCF_046127955.1 of Nelusetta ayraudi. Classification (NCBI taxonomy): domain Eukaryota; kingdom Metazoa; phylum Chordata; class Actinopteri; order Tetraodontiformes; family Monacanthidae; genus Nelusetta; species Nelusetta ayraudi. The sequence goes on along the minus strand of NW_027466054.1, from coordinate 485,884 downwards.
TCAGAACTCACGTCTCCTTTCTCCTGACCAGCAGAATAACCCGTGTGCGTCTTATGAACGTGAGTGCGGTTCCTTCCCCTTTGTGGTTGTTGTGTGGGTATTCCTCCGAGCGTTGTCCGCTCCGCTGTGGTCTCGCCGATTGGTTCTGGAGCATCGTCTGATCCGCCACAATCCCGCTGACCGGTTTATTAATTTTCCGTTTCCTGTATTAATGATGTTATAGTTTCTCCGTGATTATATACTGATTTGTTTAAGAGCGTAAATTATTATTAAGCTGTGAAAGGGAAACTGATACGGAGGCTCATTGGGGCCAAAATTGAGATCTGACAATTAATACTGTATAGAGTGTGTCAAAGCACTGAGGCACAGTGCAATTTTTCTTTTCAATATTACCTATAATAACTCCTTTGTTATTGCATCAAAAAAGAAGAAATGAAATAATAAATGAGTGTTGCTGCTAAACTGGACTTCTCGCTCCTGTGTCCTCCTTCCAACTCCTCACCTCAACCATCTGACCATGGTTAGCCTGCTCTCCAGCCTCTTAATCAACTTACCAAGAGTTCCCCCTTATCCAGAGTATTCACTCAATTCACACTTGATGTTGCAGTGTCAATGTTCCTCTGAATGCCTTCAATAAGCACTTCAGTGTCTGGACAATGCGCTCTGCCTGGCCATTTGCGGGCGAGGTGGATTGGTGCCGTACTCATTGGCTTTACACCTTATGTCTTGAGGAATGTCACAAAGTCGACCGATGCAAACTGCGTCCTGTTGTCGCTGACGAGCACCTCCGGTAGCCCGTGAGGGCCAAACACGCTCCTCAGAGCCGGAATTGTACTTTCAGTTGTTGTCATCTTCATCACCTGCACATGCATCCACCGCCACCAGAAACATATGTCCTGCAAACGGCCCCCCAAAGTCCACATGTACCTGTTGCCATGAGGACTCTGGCCATGGTCAGGTACGCATCTTTGCTCACTGTTCAATTTGGGCATCCAGCCCTGGCCACCAGGTGTAGCCCATGCGATAGCCTTCATCCTGACCACACCTGGGTGCCTGGTGTGCAGCTCCTTCAGTAGTTGCGGTCTCAATGCTGGAGGGACCACAACTCGATTGCTCCACAACAAGCACCCTTGTGACACTGTTAGTTTGTCTCGTCGCATGTACAATGGGGCTAGGGCGTCACTTTGTGTGTCTGTCCCTACAAACTGCCCTAACACAACCATATCCACCACTGTGGAGAGCACTGGGTCATATTTGGTTCCCTTTTTATTATCGGCACTGTCCACAGGAATGATTTCCAGATGGTGTACCATTATCCTCACTGCGGTGCCCGGCTTTTCCTTATGAACCGCCGCCTGCGTTCCCATGCTCTGCTGCCTTTCGGTACTGAATCACATAGTTATGAGGCGCTAACATTAATGCCCGCCGCTGCGGCCTTGTGGCTGCCACAGGTAGCATCACCTTGCTAGGGCTTAGAATGCTTGTAAGCAGCCTGTGATCAGTAAGTAGCATGAAATCGCACCCGCACATAAGCATGGAATTTACATACTCCGAAAAGAATCCCCAGCACATCTCTTTCGATCTGGGTGTAATTTTGCGCCGCCTTACTCAGAGTCCTAGAAGCGAACGCTATGGGTCTTTCTTGGCTGCCGGGCATCACATGAGAAATCACCACTACCACCCCATATGGGGCTGAGCATGGTTGCCATGTTTTTAACAAAATGGCCACCGTAGTTAACCCATGGAAAGAACAAAGCCGGCTCACGTTCATAGGGGCTGGAGCCTCCGCTATGGCCTTCAATTTCTGTGGGGACCTTTTCCATTAATGACCTGCCCCAAGTACTCCAATGAGCTTTTGAAAAACTTGCATTTGTCTCTCTGAACCTGCAGGCCAAATTTTTCCAATCGTCCCAGCACTGCATCCTAATTTTTTAAATGAGCCGCATCATTTCCACCGGTCACCAACAACATTTTGGTGACCGGTGAAAACAGTGGACATTGTGGAGGCCATGCAAAACCTGGTCCATGACCTGCTGGAAAATTGATGGTGCAGAGGTTATGCCAAATGGAAGGTGGTTGTCACAGAACATACTCTTCTGCGTTGTAATTGTTGGATACTTGCAGGAGCTTTCCTGAACTGGCACTTGCAAATATTGCTTGTGCAAGATCCTACTGAAACGCTGCCCCCCTGCCAGCGACGCAAACAGATCTTCAATCCTTGGAATGGGATACTGTTCCGCACGCAATGCAGGGTTTAGTGTTGCTTTGAAGTCACTGCAAATGTGCACTTTGCCATTTTTCTTGACAATGGGCACGATTGGAGTAGCCCATTCACTAAATTGTGTCGGTGATAGTATGCCTACTTGTTCCTGACGCACCAATTCCTCCTCCGCCTTTGTTCAAAGTGCGTACGGCATTGTTCGAGTCTGAAAAAACTTTGGCTGCTGCTCCGGCTTGAGTGTCAGTGCCACCTCAAAGCCCTTCAGAGTGCCCAGTCCCTCTTGAAACACTGCTGCATGGTTATCTAATACTGCTGCCAGTGTGCGGTCCTCCTTGTACGGGGAGTGTAGATTGGACTGCTTTAATCATTGTCCAATCAGTCAATCGCTTTACTTTTCGCAACCACTCTCACCCGAAAAGAGGAGGACCGTCTCCCTTAACAACGTACAGGGGCAGATGTGCATGTTGCTTGTCAATGCGCACGTTCACTTTCACTACCCCTAATGGCGTCATAACCTGACCGGTGTATAACTTCAACAAAATGTTGGTGTGCGGAGGCGTGCCTGGCTAAATTCAGTGTACGCTATCTTGGCATATGGCATTTGCTACCTTCACCACATGTAGGCCCACTTTTTCTGAATCAGTTGTATCCAAACCACTGCGCCTGGCCTCGGCTTCCACTTTGTCAATCCGTTTCTTAAATTTTCCTTTCATTTTCTTTCCTTTCCCATTTTCTCCACAGAGGTGTTGGCTGCTTTTTGTCCCCCTTTTTCTGTTCTGCGCATGCTGGCAATATGTCCCGTTTTATCACAGTTGTGGCAACTCTGGTCTTTGTAAAAAACACTCTTTCTTTTTGTGATTAATCCTACTGCAACGAGTGCACTTATGGTCCTGTGGTGAGGAGACGTAGACCGCATTCACCTTCTGCGAGCTACTAAGCTGTTGAGATCCTCTGGCCAATGTCTCCATTGAGACTACTATTTCAACTGCTTTTTGATGTCAGTGCTGGTTAACAGCCTCTTTTGGATCGACTCACTGTTCAACCCACACACTAAGCGAATACAGTGCTCAGATAAAAAAAAATTTAAATCCGCTATGTACTGTGCAATGGTTTCTCCCTCCCTCTGATTTCTCTTATGAAACCTGAATCCTTCCGCTATCACTATGGACTTTGGGGAAAAATGTACTTGCAAAACTTCCACAGTCTGTTCCTATGTCTTGGTGCCAGGCTCATCTGGAGCAGTGAGGCTGCGCAGTAGACCATAGGTTGCTGGACCCATCACAATCAGCAACACCGACAGCTTCCTCTATATGGAGTAAGACAACTTCTAAAAAGATGTCTCCATGATTCTAACCATTCGTATTTGTAATGTTCAACATTTGTATGTGAATAAAAAAGTTGTACACAAAATTCCTCTGTCATATGCATGAGTTTGATAAATTTTGGGGGTAGGATTGTTTTTTTTGTTAGTATGAACCTAAAAGCTGTGCAAAGTCTTGAGACTACAACTCTACTTTCCCCCCGAGCGTTCACCCCAATTGCTCCAAAAGCGCATGTGCCAAACATGGCTGACGGTGGTGCATCCAGGGATGCAAGTGAAGCATCACAGGTAAAGTCAATAACAAATCCAATATTTATTTGCATTTATTTATTTATTTTATGAAATTGTACTGTTTTAAATAACATAACGTCTATGGACTACAGACTTACTGCTTATCTTGCAAGCTAACGGGCTGTGCCGGTGACGCTGGTAACTTCCCATTAGTCCGATCTCCCATTAGTCTGACAAATTTCCCATTGGTCCGACGACCTCCCATTAGTACCACTAGTACGACCACTCATTAGTCCAACCAAATCGACCACAACCAAATCGACCACAAGTAGGAGGTCTGACCCTTTAGTTTGAACTGTCATCACTACTTTCTGGCGAGTGGTCTCTCCCTCTCTCTCTCTCTCTCTCCGCCTGTCAAGCAGACGCACATGAAAGAAGACGTGCAGTTTGCTGTGTTTGTAAAGTTTGATTTGAGTGTCAAGATTTAATTACGGACAGTTGGACATTATAATGAGCGCGCAGCAGTGCGTAAAAGTCGTGCATAATGACAACTCCTCGCTGGTGAAACACAATTAACTGCACCTCCTTCACGTGTGTCTTATTGACAGGTGAAGCCCATATGTCTGGCTTTTACTTGCTCAGCAGCCTCGGTGAGCGGAGAGAGAGAAAGACATAAACAGCTGAGAAGTTGGACACCCATTTCTCGCAACTTCTCTGAGATCTGATGATATGTCTCTCCATTCAGGAACATATTAATAAAAGAGACGTATGGCTCGAGCCTTTCCAATCTGACCATGTCGCGATGCACTGCAGAGGAGGAAATGCGTCCATTCATTTTGTTATTTTAAATTATTGTAAACTTTTTATATTACAGATGTGTTGGCAGAATTGGTGAATGGCGAATGGTAAGAATGGGGAGTTGGACAAATAACTACCTAGTCCAGTTCAAACTAATGATTCCATAAACTGTGTATTATTTAAAACAGTAAAGGGTTAGCAATTTAAAAGCACACTGAGTAGTTCCACACACACACACACACACACACACACACAGGCATAAAAAGTACTACGACTTTAAGTGCAGTGGTCGTTGAGAGTGAGCCATCCCTTGACCTTCCTCAGAGAGCAAGGTTCAGGGGTTGAGGGCATGATGGGTGGTTGTGTGATGGGGGATGGGGGAACTGCGGGGGACCAATGGGCAGGGATGGCTGTGAGTTAAGCAATAAGATGGCTTTGGGCACAAAGGTTGCCTTCCTCCTCTGACTCCTGCAGCCCAGCCAGAAAAGACGACACCCCGAAGGAAGCCTCTCAAATGAGGAGAAGAGCGGATGGGATGGGTCCTGAAGAATCCTGGTGGCCTTCCTCAAGGTCCATTGATCACATGGTGGAGAGGGATCTCAGAGGGAGGCTGATGATCCCAGAGCAGAGCTTCACCACACCAGACAGCAAAATGTTTGTGAGGATTTTTTGCTGGGTTTTTCCTCAAAATGTATTGCCGTTGCCGGCACTTTTTTGAGAATTACTTCGGTGTTGTGGTCGAACTTCAGCTGGTGCTTGAACGTTGTGCCCAGGTACATGTATCTTTCCACTATTTCCACTGGCTCCTCGTGGATGGTGGTCACTACAGCCTCAGCCAGCTCCCTCTGTCTTTTTGAGAAGGGTACAGTCATTGCCTTAGTTTAGATCACATTAAGCTCCAGACATGATCTATCACACCAGTCCACAAAGTCACTAAGAGACGACCTGTGGTGGTGGAAGGAGCCCGACAGGAAGACCATGCCGTCGGCAAGCTTGACCAGATGGCAGTTGTGGTCGGTGGACCTACACTCATACTACTAACATCCACTGGTACTCTTAACGTAAAGATATTACCAGAGCCGAGTCGATGTGTAGCAGTTGCATTCCAGAACTTTACTGACACGCCCCGGAACATGTCACTCGCCCCGCCCCCTTGGCCTATCTATAGACGCAGTGGTTACTTTCTGTCAGCTGTCAGCGAGCTGCGGTGGCAGTGGAAGACAGGAAGTTGCGTACAGGAAGAGGTGGTCCCTCAAGGGGCCGGCGCCACTGAGTGCCAGTCATCACGTTTAGAAAAAGATGTAATGGTGCTGAGCGTCCAGCAACTTCTTCTTCTTCGGCACTACTTTGACGGGATGCTCATTAAGGCGCCATTGCAGCCGCCACCTCCTGCTTGCTGGCCGAGGAGCCACTGGGCCAGTCTCCCAATGACTGGAGACACCTGGTGACCATGGAGGGGATTCATAGGAGGACAAGCAGCCAGACTGAGGACAGGTCACACCCACCTGCACCTGTCATCTTCATTATCATCACCATCATCACCATCATCATTATTATCACAATCACCATCACCCTGATTTGCTAGCTCTCTAGTTTGCTAACTCGGTCAGATATAACGCGATCGCGAGTCAACCCCGTGGCTATACTAACCCTCCTTTCCACAGGCTTACACTACCACAGGTAATATCGAGTTAACGCAGTTTATGCCTATATAGCTGTCAATCATAAACACGTATGCACCATATGAGTTTAGGTATGTTTTTCCTGCATCAAACTGATCCTCCCTCCTTAATATCCCTCCCCTCAAGCAACACTTATGCCTTTTCTGCTCTTCTTTTCTCTCTTGTAACAGTGATCACCAGGTCAGATTGCAGATATATTTGTTTAACGTACGCAACACACACACACACACACACACACACACACACACACACACACACACCACTTTAAGTTTATATAGTAAACATGTCCTCACTTAAAGCAGCTCTAGGTAACTTGGACTCATTACTACTCCCTCCTGGTTGAGAACCGCAAATACTCTTTGCCGGTGTCGTAAAGAGGCACTTGGCAGGAATGTTTTAGGTCCTATAAAAAGGCCCTGCGTATGAGTAGAACTTCCTACTATTCTGCTCTTATTGATGCCAACAAAAATAACCCAAAATTTCTATTTAGTACAGTTGCTAAGCTGATGAGGAGCCATCATTGTGTTGAGCCTTGCGTCCCTATTGGTCTGTCAAGTAATGATTTCATGAATTTTTTCCAGCAAAAAGTAGAAGATAATATTAGAATTCTTTGTCTTCCACTGGTTGCATAGCAGATCGTTTTGAACATAGCAACCCCAGTATTTACCTTGAGAGTTTTCAGCAAATTGGACTCTCTGAACTTGATTCTCTTATCTCCTCTGCTAAATCAACCACTAGTCTGTTGGACCCAATTCCAACCAGGCTTTTAAAGGAGGTTTCCCCATAGCTTAATTGTGTCATTCTTAGAATAATCAATCATTCTCTATCAACAGGGGCCCGTTGCACAAAACTAGGATAAGGGATTAAGCCGGGATATGTTGGTCATCCTGGATGAATTTATCCGTGATCCGGTTGCACAAAAGTAGGATAGGTGGGAGAGCAACATGTTATGGTATAAATTACCATGGAGATTTATTCTGTGGAGTGACCCTGCCCTAGACCAGGCTAAATTCTAGGATCTATTTAACCTCACCCGGTATTTCAGTAAACAATCACCACCAACGGAAACCAATCGTTATTCCACTCAACACTGCACATTGTTATCACATTCAACTAGACTCACTGGCATTATTTCAACGTTTGGAATAATTCAATTTTATTATTTCAACTTTTGGAATCATTTAATTTCAATCATTATAGAGAAATAAGTTGAGATAATGTTGCAATCATTTGATAATTTGTTACATAACTTATACTTTACCACGCATCATATATAAAAATACACATCCCATATAAACATGAATACATATCAAAGAGTAGCATTAGGTTCTTTTTGTGACAGTTGACGGTCCTGTTACTATGCCTCCAATAATTGATCATGCACCCTGGCTACTTGGCCAAATGGTTAGTGTGCATGACTATCACCTGGGAGTCTGGGGTTTGAAGCCTGCCCAGGCCCTTTGCGTCTTGCCACATTTATTGAGGTTTCTATTTACACCTCATAAGCTGCAAATCGTTAGTTTATTATCACTGTACTTTTTTTCTTCAATTCAATGTCATGATATCTACTACCTTAAAGAATAGATATTTCAACTGTTCCCTCTTCTCATTTTTATTACCATAAAGTGTTTTAATATTTCTGAGAAGTTGCATTTCATGGTACATTAAGTGCATTTCTTCTAACTTTATGAATGATGCCCAAGTTTCAACTTCCAACCAATCATAGCACCAAGGTAGGATTACAGATAAAAAAAAAAAAAACTGTCATCTCTTTTTAGGTCAAAAGGTGCATACATGAAACAGACAGACACCATCATAATTCAATTGACCTTTATTTATTTTAAGATGTGTCATGTTCTTGGAGCTGGGAGAGGAAAGGAGAATAATTATAATTACATTTTTGTTTCTGTCAGCATACAGTGTGCATTGAAAGCATGACTCAGCTCTAATTCAAGTTTTTTTTTTTCTTCTTCTTTTTTTTTCTCCATTTCAAGGTTGAGTTTTCTTATTGTTTTCCTTTTTATTTCGGACTCTTATAAAATGTCTGCAGTCTTCACCCTCTTGTATTATATGCCCAAATCAGCCAGTTGCATTTGCTGCTGTAGATGTTGGGCATACAATTGTCTGATTACTTATGAGTTCTGTTTACCCATGACAATTAGCACAGTGGCAATTTTGCATAATGGGAATTTCCTTCCATTAATTCCCACTATGTTGCCAGGATGGCTCTCTCCATACACAACCTCTGAGTCCTGTTACACAAATGAAATTGTGTGTGGGTACCAAATTATGCTAAAACAAAAGGTGAGCAGGCACCTTCTACATATAATGTACACTTGTGTATCTTAAATATTAGTTAGGGTTACCATTTTGCAGGATGTTCTTGTATTTTATCGCAGAACTATTTTTTAAGCTCAAACGGACATTCAGTGAAGTTGTCTATTTATCATTGTTACGGTTTTTTGGAGCTACATTTATACAATTTCACTCACATCTGCAATAAATTCCACCTACAATTTCAACTGGTTCGTAGTCGGAGTACGACTTCGTTTTCGGATATGATTATTATTATTATTAACTATTATGATCGTAATTGCGATTGTTCCAGCGGAGGAGCAAGTTCGTATTTGTGCACTTCCTACGCATTCAGACGGTCTGCGATATTTCGCCACGCTTTTCTCTCTGTTTTAACGCTGTGGTGGTGTTGCCTTTCTTCTGTAATTCTTCTTTTACCTCCTCATAAACCTCCATTTGGATTTCCGCCTCGGACGGGAAAAGGACGCCGCTCTCGTTGTCATGGCGAATCCTTGATTCTGAGCTCAATAACGGGGGTCTACCTGAGGAAGCCACGTGCGCGCACTTATCCAGGATAGGTTTCACCTGGCTTGATGAATCCGTGTGCTCTCATCCTGGATGTGTTTTTGTGCAACCGATCCGGCTGACAAACATCGTAAAGTAAAAAAAATAAATAATGTTACGCAACAACAATGTCAATAATTCATAAAAACTCTTAAACTAAGACAATAAAATGGTTTCGTAATATTTATTATATCTTTATTAACTAAGAAAATACTTCCATTTGTAGCTAGCTTTTACATCGGCATCTTTTTCGAAGATGTCTTGGCGAAAATACGCAATGCCTTCTGGGTAGCCCTTACTGCCAAGGGTGGTGCCGGAGAATCTCAATATTGAGGGCGATACAGCCCTTAAACTCGTCCCTCAACTTGACGTTCTGAGAATCGGGACAGCACTTGCACCTCGCGGGAGTGCGCATTTTTGAGATTGAGGGTTGAGATTGAGGGTTAAGGGAGGAATTGCTTTGTCCCACCACCACGCTGAGGACCTGGACTTGTTCTATCGGCAGATTGTTCATCAAGATAGGCTCTTGCCTTCCAAAGCATGGACACTTACATTCCACATGGACAGCAGCCTTGAATTTATTTTTCCATTTTTTGTATCTATATCCATTTTGTGAATGCCTGGTTGGTGTATCTGTTTTTCACTCTGTCCTGTCTGCCACCCTGGCTCACTCTGCTCTTTTCTCTCTTTCTCTGTCTCTCCTCTATTATTGTATTTCACCCCAACTACTCATAGGCAGATGATGGCCCTCTGGAGTCTGGTTCTGCCCTAGGTTTCTTCCCACAGGGGAGTTTTTCCCAGCCACTGTCGCATCTTGCTTGCTCCGGGGGCCCGGTTGGTTCTCTCCGATTGTATAAAGCTCTTTGAGACGCCTTTGGTTGTGATTTAGTGCTGTACAAATAAAGTTTTATCATTATTATTATTATTATTATTATTATTATTATTTGTAAAGCAATAGCTAGACGACTAGAAAAAAAATTACTCCATATATAATCCATCCTGACCAAACAGGGTTTATTAAAGGCAGAGATTCAACTTCCAATGTACGTAGAGTTATCAATCTGATAGATTATACTAACGGCAACAATCGAATCAAACAATTGTCTCACTAGATGCAGAAAAAGCATTTGACAGGGTCAATTGGAGTTTCTTATTCGCCACGCTACAAAAATTTGGTTTTGGAAATTTGTTTATATCCTGGATACAACCACTATATAGCTCTCCGTGCGCCTCAGTTAGAACTAATAGCCAGATCTCTCAAAGGTTTAATCTGCAGCGAGGCACCAGACAGGGCTGCCCTCTCTCCCCTTCACTATTTGCAATCTTCATTGAACCTCTGGCAGCTGCAATTCAGCAAAATGAGAACATCAAAGGAGTCCAAATTTCAACATCTGATCATAAAATAAGCTTATATGCTGATGACATATTATCATTTCTTTGAAATACACAATCCTCACTCTCTGAAGTTATCACCCTTATTGACAATTTCTCTTGTATTTCAGAGTATTCAATAAATTGGGCAAAATCCACACATCAACCACTCAACTGTAAATTCAAACTAACCTCTCGAGCACCACTGCCAGCTGGTAATATCCGATATTTGGGCATCAATTTCTCTACGAAGCTGTCAGATTTACCACAACTCAATTTCATCCCGCTATTAAAGAAAATAGAAAACAACTAATTCGATGGAGAAACCTACCCACATCTTTTAGAAAAAGTCAAAAATGAATGAGAGAAAATGATGGTTTTACCTTAGTTGAACTGCCTTGATGATTCCACATCAACCCCCACACAGTGGTTTCAAACTCTAAATTCAAATATCACAATGTTTCGGGGGGGTTGGTGCCCCGGCATCTGCCTCGTGGGGGACTCGGCCTTGTGCCCTGGGGTGGGGAGGCGGCGGTTCAGGGGGGGCCTCCTGGCTCCGGGCTTGGGTCCTCTTGTTGGTGGGGGGCTGGCATGTGCCTTTGCCAGGGCACTGGCCTTTGATCGCATGCGGTGGGGCCACTCGCCTGGGGTGGGGCTGTGCGGCCGGTGGCTACTGCTCCTGTGGGCCCGAGTGGTGCCTTCTGACCCGCCTCCGCCCTCCGTCCCCATGGTCGCCGATGCTGTTTGTGCACTGCGGCCGCTGCCGTGGTTGCCCTCTACACACAGTGGGTCGACCTGCCGATAGGGGACAGAAACAACATCTTGGCGGGTGGTGGAGTCACCGGGGGTGGGGCCTGTCTCTTCGCCTCTGGGGCATCTGGGGGTGTGGGGGGCGGCAGGGGGCGGTTGATGCGCCATACTGGGCCCATAGCGGGGGGGGCCTCTGGCAGGCCTGCCTTGGGTACCGGTCCTCCCCGTGGGTGAAGAGTAGTGGGAATGGTTCTGGTCTCACTCTTATTCCCTTTCTACTTTCTTTTCCCTCCCCATCCCTCCCTCAGTCCAGTCATGGCCAGCATGTCACTTATCCATAAAAATACAATAAAACCACTCAACAGGGAGCTCTTGAAACGACCCGTGTGGCTCACACTCTCGGGTCACAAACTTTACCTTTGAGAATAAAATCTGTCAGCCATCATAGACATTCAGAGACACTTCTGCTTGTCATTATGGCCAGACAGGACAGGGAAAAAAAATGTTTGTTCACGCTTTAGCTCACTAGCTTGCTAGCTCTCTGGCTCACTAGTTTGCTAGCTCTCAAGTTAACTAGTTTGCTAGCTCTCTGGCTCACTAGTTTTCTAGCTCACTAGTTTGCTAGCTCTCTATCTCTCTGGTCCGCTAGCTCTGTAGCTCACTTGTTCGCTAGTACGTTAACTGGCTGCCAAGTGCCACTACACAATCCCTGTTTACTGTGGAGCAGCGCCAGGTCCACGCTACAATCCCCACGGCGTCTAATTCAGGAACGCTGATGCCACCGCTCATTACAGCCCAATAAAAGAGTTGGAGCCACTTGATGATCCGTCAGTGGCGGCGGCCAGATAAAGCATCGACAGTAATCTTTCTATGCAAATTTGGTATTTTCTGCACAATTAGCGGCGACGCTGAAATAAATACGTAGACACACAAAGGCAGCTGACATTTGTTGCAGCCGCCACCAGAAGATACGGAGACAATGAAACATCCTCAAGGGTGTCACTGACTCAGGCTCCGCCCACTGTTACCATCACGGCCTCTTTATCAGCCGCTGTCCAACAGGAAGCACTGATGATGATGGAAATGAGACGAAGAGCTCCGCACTAGAAGGGGTAGGGGGAATGGTTTTGGGGGTGGGGGGGGGCGTCACCCTCCTGTCACAACTCCTCCTCCTCCTGCGGGAGGCGCGGTTCAAGGTGGAACCAGAAGCAGGCGGAGCTACGTCAGGCGCTGTCTGTTAGCGTCAGCAGCTATCTTAGCAGTTCGCGCACCGAAGGTGGTGCTGCGGCCCCACCCATGACGCCCCCTGGAGGACACATAATCACTGACATGGTGTGATCAGTCAGGAGGGGGAGAAGGAGCAGGAGGTGGGGGGAGCCTGAGGACGCGCCGGCCACTCAGTCAGTGTCATGTGATGACACGGCGGCGGCGGCGCTTTTGGAATGCAAATCAAGTCTGTAACCTTAAACAAAGCTGCCGCCCATTTTATCTCCTGAAAGACCTCTTCCCTTCCCCCCTCCCCATGACTTCCCATCCCACTAACCAGTCCCCCTGCCCTCTTTATTTCCCCCTGCCCCCCTCCTACTGTCACAGTAAAAGTCAGAAGACAAGGGGGCGTGGACAAAGACAGGACAGCCAATCAGCCCTGATTGGCCATTAGTGTTGATTGGCATTTAGTGTGGGCGGGGCCAAGCAGAGGCCTTGAGAGCCTCTAATTGGTGGAAAAATTTCAATATGAGTCTGATTGTGACGACTAACTCGCCACTCCAGTGTGTGAGTGTGTGTGCTTGTGAATGTGTGTGTGTGTGTGTGTGTGTGTTCACATCAGCCACTGAGCACCACCGTGTCCTTTGGCTCCGCCTCTTCCTACATCACACGGCTCACCAAAACAAAACCTGTTAGTGGCGCCGGCGGCGTAACAAACAAACTGGCCATTGAGGTTGTGGCGGCGGCGCTGCGTTCGCATATCATATCATACTTCCTTTTCATGTGTTTCAGCCCTACAACACGTTTGTGGCAGGTCGTAAACAGCAGTTCACCAGTTGGAAACGGTTTGAACCAGTTGGAATAAAGTTCAAACCAGTTGGAACCAAGTTTGAACCAGATGTAACTAGTCTGAACCTGTTTCAACCAGTTGCAAACAAGTTAGAACCAGTTGGAACCAGTCGCTGCAACACCACCAGCAACACAGCCGACCCACTTCCTGTCACATGACCTTCTAATATCAGCCACTTCTTGTCCCGAAAACGACCACCCTACCCGCCTCAGTTCCTCCCGTGGGCCGGGCCAAATAGCACTGGAAGGGCCACATCTGACATTCATTCATTCATTCATCTTCCATACCCGCTTATTCCCGAGCTCAGGGTCACAGGGGTCTGCTGGAGTCTATCACAGCTGTCATAGGGCGAAGGCAGGCTGGACAAGTCGTGCTGTCCGTCAGTGGATTGGTCAGAAGTTCACAACGTACACAACATATTACTGGCGACTGTACTGTCGAAGCCCACATCTACCACAGCAAATATACTCTTGTAAGTGAGCGCTATCTATCAGCTGTCTGCCTCTGTGAGCTAAGGAGACTCACAGCAAACATGGCTTTCTTCGAGTATTAGTAAATGAAGTGAGTGAGCATCCAGGTAACATTTTGATTTGGGCTGCCTGAGACATGTTTTCTTTACTTTCATTAAAATCACTAGTAACATGTTGTGTGTGTTTGTGATTTTTTTGATGATCCACTGACGGTGGCACAGCAGCCGTTCGGTAAGGAAACCAATGATGATTTGGAGAGGCAGACAACAATGTGCTGCTGTAGGGCTACAATAAAACCATATCTTTGATTTAATTTTCCCTTTTCTTTTGGACAGGTGCTGTGGGCCCAAGGCGCCAAGCCAATCCCTGGTGGTGGGGTTTTTATTCACCGATCTTCAGTTATGTGTGCGTGTGTGGTGCCACAAGTGTTTTATTTAAGGTTCTTCTCTTTTGATCCTGATTTTGGCCCCTGTGGTAATCCCCAACTCTGTCCGTTTATTCAGCCATCCCCCCCTTTTTCTTTGGCCAACCTGCATTTTCTACTGCCTAACAGCTGAACCTATTTTGATTATTGCTTTTTATTTTTGGTTTATTAAAGTTTTGTTAATTATTTGTTACAAACCGTCTCTTGCCCTGTGGTGATTTCAAACCTTGCGTGACTCGTATCGAATTACCAAATTAACTATTTCCTGGGGCAAAATCCTCAGGTGGCGTTGTCTGGCAACTGAGCTTCCCTTGTCCACCATACACTTGCCACATACACTTTGTGCTGTCAACATGGCGAGAGATCCGGATGCTTTGTTCTTGGTGCATACGGGTTCAGAAAACGGCGGCGGGCAGCGCTCAGGTTCCGGATCCGTCTCGCTGACTGCGCAGAAGTGCTGCCATCGCAACGTGAACAGAAAAATTGCAAAGTCAGCTGGTTTGATTAAATACCAAGTGGTGGGCCACAATGAACATGTTTTCAGAGACAAGTCGCGGGCCACTTAAAATCAACTGCATTTGGTCCGCGGGCTGGACTTTAGACATGCCTGGTTTAGAGCCTCCAGGAAGTAACTTTGAGCAGCAATTCCACTCCAGTTGAGAAGCGCCATTGTTCTGTATGAACTGCATGGCGAGTTGTATAGAGCAACTTTTTTTAGAGAACACAAATAAACTAAAAAGGTTCTCAGTTGTGTCCTCAATTATACACAAACTGGTAGTAGTGCTATGCGTTGAAGGCAGATACTAGCGCAGGGGTGTGGTGCATGCGCAAAGGCATTGTCCAGTTATACTCCGACTAAAGCCCCTTCTCAACTGGCCGAAAAGCGTAGTGTAGTCCCGCTATTAATCGGAATTTGGTGGCAGTGGAGCAGGCTAACCGAGCCGCGCTGAAACGCAACATAAAGCGTCAAAAACAACCCAGCAAGGGACCTGGGTTGAAATCGGCTCCGATTGGCTTGCGGTGGAATTGGGACACCGGCGTATATCACGTACTGATGCAAAGGTGTTCAATTACGTTCCATCAGCGCTCGAAAACTGTTCATTGTCCTTCATCGCCGCTTCAAGTCTGACGTGAACGACGCCATCGTTCGGCGGCTATTCGCGGAGCGTTTCTACAGCCAAAAGTGGCCACCGCCAGACTCCTGAATTCTGTCGCACTTCATCTACGCGATCTCTGCGCGATGACGTCAGCAGACATGCAGCGGTGAAAGCGAAAGGGGTGCAGCTTGCCGGAGGGGGTGAGACCCCGCTGGTTTTTTGTCAGTGGAGAAGGGACTTAATAATAATAATAATAATAATAATAATAATGATAAAACTTTATTTGTACAGCGCTAAATCACAACCAAAGGCGTCTCAAAGCGCTTTATACAATCAGAGAGAACCAACCGGGCCCCCGGAGCAAGCAAGATGCGACAGTGGCTGGGAAAAACTCCCCTGTGGGAAGAAACCTAGGGCAGAACCAGACTCCAGTGGGCCATCATCTGCCTATGAGTAGTTGGGGTGAAATACAATAATAGAGGAGAGACAGAGAACGAGAGAAAGGAGCAGAGTGAGCCAGGGTGGCAGACAGGACAGAGTGAAAAACAGATACACCAACCAGGCATTCACAAAAAAAGACTTAATGCGCATCATCCCGCGTTCAAAAAGCACAGTGTGGAGAAGAGGCATAAGGCGTATACATTACAGAGAAATTCAAATCCCAATCGCATTATATGGGTGTCGCAATCGGACTGCTCCAATTCCGATTCTCAAACTGTGATCTTAATCCAGTGTTTCTCAAAGTGGGTCGCGAAACACCGGGCGGGAGTGAGACGGGGCGTCCGGGGGAACAATTAACAGAAAGTGTTCAGCAGGTTGTAGCTAAGAAAAACGCTGCTCAGGTACACAGGATGGACAAATATTCGACAGGGACGAAAAGAAGAATTCAGGAGTCTGGCGATGGCCAGTGTTCTTTGTTGTTGGCCACTTTCGGCAGTGGAAGATGTTGTCATTCACGCCAGACTTTAAGCGGCGCGTACTTCTGCGGCCGGCTCGCGCCGCGCAGCAATCCTTTCGGCGTCTGGTCTATGTTCTATTTTATGCGCAAGCTGCGAGCGAAAAAGTCAGCGGACAATGAACAGTTTCCGAGCGCTGATAGGATGTAATGAAACACCTTTGCATCAGTACGTGATCTACGCCGCGACTGCCGCGATATTATGACTTAGTGCACGCAACGCTCAACGTCATCCCGTGCGGCAGGTAGAAAATGTGATGTTGTCGCATGACTGATGTTGTTGATGTGGTCAATTTCATCAATAAAGACCCCAGAACGCGCGGGTATTCGCTGCACGTTGTGAGGAAATGGGAGCACAACATAAAGCTGTGTTGTTTCACAGGGAAGCCAGGTGGTTGTCCCGAGGAAAAGTGCTGTCATTGGACAGAGGGCTGTGGGAATTCTGCTTCCTTTCGCCACATCTCTGTGAAATAGGCTTTTCAGCTGTTGCAATACTGAAAACCAAGTACAGAGCTAAGCTCAACATTGGGCCTGATCTGCGACTGGCAGTATCAAGCCTGCAACCCCGCTTTGAGTTGTGTAAAGCAAAACAGGGCCATTGTAGCCACTAATACAGTAACTCTCACAAACTGTCTCGCTACTCTTGGCAAATACCTGCATTTGTTCTTTTATTTACATAAATAAACTCAATTGTTTGTATTTGTGAAGTGAATGAATATTAATTGAACAGAATAACTTGATATAAAACAGAGGGAATGTTAATGATAAAAAAAAAGGTTCATTTTCTTCATTGGATGTTACAAAAGTGGTTTGCCAAAAAAAAGGTATTTGCACTGCAGAAAAGTGAGAGGAATGTTCATGTTTTATGTTGTTTCAGTAAATTTGAAAAAACGGTTAGGGTGAAAAATCCTTTAATAAAAGAAATGCATTAATCAAACACCTTAATGTAACATTAAGTCCTGCAGCACAGCATCCGAAACAGATTAATAACTGTCAGGCTGGGACTCAAGGCAGGACTCAGACGCAGAGGGTAGTGAGAGGCAAAGATATTTATTGAACCCAACACGCGATACACCTCTAAACCAAGTGATCAAAATAACCAGGCTGTGAAACTCCTAGAGTACCTAATCTATGAAACAAAAGGGCAAGATATAAGTTGCTCAAGGGATAAAGGGCTGAGGATGGGGAAACACAAGGGATAAACTAAAAATCACTCCAAAAGGAGGAAAACGGGGCAAGCTACATATAACTAAAGGATAAACCTAGACTAAAACAGATGGAAACCAAAAGCGCTCACTGGGAGGAACGCAAAAGGGCTCATAAAGTAGAAACAAAAAATCACTCTCTAAGAGGGGCTAAATAACAGAATCTCAGAAACGATTAACTAAACTTTGACTAAGAACAAAAAATCACTCGTCTTCGAGGCTGAACCGACTTACTGTGAGTTTTTCTTGGGCTGTGGCGGGGAGCTAGACATGACGACACAAGACACTCTGGCGGAAGACAAGGGAGACACAGGCTATTTAAACACATGAGGTGATGAGGCACAGGTGGAGACAATGGCTAATTGGGTCAGACGCACAGGTGGCACATGAGGAGGGGGAAGTGATCTGAAATGAGAGGAAGGTTAGTAAAGGTGTCAAAATAAAACAGGAAATGACGAGACAACACCAAGACAAGACGCAACCTCACCGCAGTGTAACAATAACAGGGTGTCTGCAGGCAACACTGGCAAATGTCCATAATTCCAGGTAGTGGTCAATAAAGATAAGGCAGAGACAGTGGTCACTCAAACAGACAGCACTGTTCTTAGAGTACTGAGTTGAGTGGTCATTCAAACAGAGCACTGTTCTCTAAATGCTGAGTGTGTGGTCAGTCAACTAAAGGCCACTGCCTTCCTCCAAAACATACTGGTAGGAAGGGGACTTTGACCTTTTCCTGTTCAGGTGGCATTCCCTCCTTCTTTCTCTTTATCTATCACACTCTCAGGACGTCAACTGCGTGTATTGGACCAAAATCATAAGGAGGGTCCACGACCTCTCCCTGCAAACAAACCAGAGCCAATCAGTCAGGAGTTCATCCCATATAAACTCTGTCTGGTGCCAGGATCTTGGTTCTCCCTTGGGAGGTCACCTGGAGACTTTCCTTCGTGGTTCAACTGGGACTGCTCCTCTGGCCAAACAACGGGGAATCCATGTACATGATTGCTTGTTTTTTCACTATTAAACCTTTTAGAACTTAGGATTTTTGTACGACTCCTTCTTGGATAAACCAACACGCCACAAAACCCATTTGCCAACCACAAGCCATTTTGTCTGGGTGGGGGGGCATGAAAAATGTTCTTATTCCAACGTGGAGTTTGAGACCACGGTCTTAATCAGCCTAACGCGTTTACATGCACTTCAGTTGTCCAGTCATAATCGGACTAAGGAAATAACTTGGTTTTCTCGAGTGTCATGTAAACGTACGACTCTCTTACACACACAAACATACTGACACACACTTACATACACACACAAACAGTTGTTGGACATCACCAAAATTCAGGTGGTCCAGAAATTTTGGGCGACCTTAAAAAAAAAAATCAAATGGGCTTTCAACTGTCTGGCTTTTTGTAGTTCAATAACAGTGCATGCACGATATTTACTGTAGTTGATTTGTACATGCAAGTCTGCACACAATATGCAGCTCACTATTCGATGCGAGATTAAAAGCCACCATAAAAAAGTCCATCTTTGACAGTCTCAGTGGATTGATTTTTAAACAAGAAAAAACAAACTTGCATTCAGGAAGCCAAAAGGGGACAAGTTAGGAGAGAAAGTATCAAAATATATTTTTATATGTGATTTATGCAACCTGTGATATATGTAACACTTAATGTATATACAGTATATATATTAAAATATGCCATATACCAATACATTACAGTTAAATGTGCTGGCTAAACCTCCAAACTGGATGATTTTTAATATTGCTACATGCAGGCTGAGGAAAGCTACTCACTGTTTCCAACTGTGCAGCATCCAGTGCAGACAGTAGGGTGTACGTTTATATTATTATTACTCTCACTTCGTCGTTCGGTCAATGGGGATTTTTAACTTTACAGCCAAAACAAGTAAAAATAAAGAGATTATAATAGTAGTATTGTATATATATATGTATATATATATATATATATATATATATGTATATATATATATATATATATATATATATATATATATATATATATATATATATACATATATATATGTATACTTACCTATTTCTTTCACCTATTTTTGGGGGGCTCCTGTCAGGCAAAGGCCTTTGGAATCCCCTAACTCTTCCCCCCAAAAATAAAAGATATTTTTAATACAACAGCGCTGGATTAAGTGATGGATTAAGCTGGCACAGCATTTTGAAGGCAAAATGCCCCCCCTGCCTTGTGGTAGCATAAGGAGGAGACACCGGACTGTCTCACAGAACCCGGACCCCCCTCCACCTGAAGCTGCAGACAGCCAGTTGCTGCGCGCACGCGCACACACACACACACACACACACACGCACACACAAAGGCACAGACACAGACAAACAGACACACTCACATACAGACACACACACACACACACACACACGCATCCATCAACCAGCAGCACTGGTTGTCAGCTGCTCTTGAGTGTCGCTGTGACTTGGCCGCTAATTGCCGGCGGAGATAAATTTAGCGGAGGAGAGACGGCTGCTTTTGATCAGACAGAAAAAAAAGACAGAAAAAATATATAATGAATGGAACTCAGCCTCGCAGGCAGCCCGTCCCCCTCCCCTCTCCTCCACCACTGGGGAATACATGAACTATTCCATATGTCAGCCTTGTCAATCACAGGACGGGAGCTCAGTCCCTCCTGGTGGTCGTCTCAGAGAACTGCGGCTGTGTGAGTCTGGAAACCTCCAGAACACAGCCCATCACAGCCAATCATAGCCAGTCACAGCCAATCACAGCCAATCCCGACCAGACGCTTGCTTTCTTTTTTTGTTTGTTTTTGTTTTAATTGTGACGTTAATCAATCATGCTAAATGAGATGCTAAACTGGCTGAGGAGACCCTGCGTCGGCCCTCCGCTGCCTCGCAGCACCACCTGTTGGTCGAGGAGGGAGTGCTTCCACCTGGAATACATTTAAAAGAAATGGGAATTATCATTGGCCAGATGGCCAGTAAGGAAGTCACGCCATGGTCTGCGACCAGGCTGATAGGTGAGCCTGCTAGCTAGCACCTAGCTCACTAAGGTAGCATCTTTCAAAGGAGGCTAGTGCCGGCTACGCCGGAGCCTGTCTGAGTCAGCGGCTCGCTAACAAGCTGTGTTAGCAAAATAGCTAACGGTGCCGAGAATCACGAGCTGTGGTGATGTCATCATTAGGGGACAAAAACTGAAAATGCGTGTGATCAGGCCACAATATGGCCCCCACTTCAAGCATGGTGTCCAGCTTCCAATCTGTGTTTATGTGTGTGTGTGGAAGTGTCTTTGTGCTAGTGCACACACACAAAAAAAGCATGTATGTGTGTGTGTGTGTGTGTGTGTGTGTGTGTGTGTGTGTGTGTGTGTGTGTGTGTGTGTGTGTGTGTGCACTAAAAAGACAAAGGGCCAGATCCACAAATCGATTGCCCGGCTTTTG
>NW_027466054.1:355000-460000 GCF_046127955.1 Nelusetta ayraudi | reverse complement strand
TTGACAACACTGTGAGGTCAAGATTAGGCTTTTTAAGAAGGGGCCTGACCACAGCATGTTTAAAAACAGCTGGGACAGTTCCGAAACGAAGGCAAGAGTTAACAAACCCCAGAAGACTGGGCCTCACAGTATTTAAAACCATTTTCAGCACTTTAGAAGGGGAAATATCCTATGGGCAATTTGTAGGTTTTAAAGATTTCACTACGTCACCAAGAGAGAAGAGAGAAACCAATTCAAGCTGGTCAAACACAGCAGAATGAGTTGGGGCAACAAGCAGATCCTCATCAACATTTAAAGTAGCATTCTTACTGCTGTTCCTTCTGGCAGAGTCTATTTTATCAACAAAACAGATAAAATGAGATAATAAGATCCAAAGTGTGCCCATGAAGGTGTGTTGGTTTATCCACAGTCCGAGTTAGATTAAAAGTTGTAAGCAGACTCTTGAAGTCAGTGGCGAGTTTGTCAGATGGGCAGCAAACATGAATATTAGAATCTCCACAAATCAAGAGTTTATCATATTTTGTGAGAATGTCCGCACGAAACTCGTGGAATTATATTTCGGAGGGCGATAAACAACAGCACACAGCACAGGCCAGACAAACTCCACCACAAGCAACTGCAGTTCAAAAGAGGAGTATAACCCCCCCAGATTTCAGGAGAAGGCATACAAAGTGTAAAAGTCATTTAGAATGAAAGTATTATTTGCTAGGGATCTGGCACTAATCAGAGCCATGCGGACCACGCACCGAACCGGGGGGCCCAGCTAACCGAGCGAAGATTCTCCGGTGCACAGCCCCTTCTGTGAATCCTTACAGGGTGGCGGCAGTGAAGGGGAAGCCCGAGTCTCTGAATCGGCAGAAGCCACCGGTAGAAGTAATCTGCAGAGCCTCGAATGTCATAGACGGCGCACTCCCTGGACAGATCAAACAGTGTACGGCGAGAGTTGAACGTAGAGGACAAAGCCAAGTGAGCTCTAGGCCGGCATATTACTCCACCCCCCTGGCGTCGTCCAACCATAAAAGTCTTGGATCGGTAGATCGACCACAGAATCACGGATTTGTAGAAGGCACAGGCGATCTTACACCAGTAGAGACACTGTGCGATATAAATGATAAACTCTGGACAATACACAGAAAAGGCAGTAGAGGTAGACGGCCAGCCACACACAACGGCGCCATCTTGCCCCCGGTTTAGTACGTGGCTAGCTGCTAGCACGGTCGGCTAATCACCCACGGGTAGCTAAACCAAAATCTGATTGGTTCGCTTGAATGTGGCAGACGGAGGTTTTCGACTAATCACAAGCTAGCTAGCTAGCTAGCTAGCGACCCTGCTACCAAACAGGGCGCCACAGAACCAAAGCTTCTGGAGCCGTTTGACCGGGAGGAGGAGGCGGAGGGCGGCAGACAGGCGGCGCAGCAACCAAGTCTCCAACTAAAACACTTTTAGCTGCCATAGTAACGAGCCTCTACCACCACCTCCCACAATGCATCAGTGCAGGCATAAGCTGCAGGCTGCAGAGTGAATGGCAGTGGAAGCTGCACAGGGCAAGCTGGTTTCTCTCTGGCTCTCTCTCTTTCGCTCTCTCCCACACACCCACACACACACATTATGCGGCCCCAGCAGACACTTCCAGGTCCCTAACGAGGTCGCTAATTAACTCTCCCACTTGCTCGCCGTTTGTTCTCCGGCAGGGAAATTGTCGGCCAATTAAATAATGTGAAGACGCTCCAGCAGCTGCTGTTAGCGGCTAAACGCTACACACATTCTACTGCCGGCGCCACCTAATGAGGCGCGGCCCGTGCAGCATCGGCGCCACTGCGGTGGCTTTGGCAAGCAAAGTATCACCGAGGTCAAGGCCCATTTCTTCCTGGACCAGGTGGGGGTGTGGGGAGCAGCAGAGGCTCTGCCCACCAGCCACCAGCTGCAGGTGTAGCGGCAGAACGTCACCAGCTAGCACAGGTGAGGGCAAACTACGGCCTGGGGGCCATACTTGGCCCGTTAAGCTTTTAATCCGACCCACCGATACTTGAAGACATGATATTAATAGTCATTAAGTCATAACATAACTGTATTTCTTCAATTTTTTTCAGTTTTTTAAAAGCCATTTCAATAAAGAGCCAAATATCGTACCAAGACATATTTTATTTGTCACTGTGCTTTGGTTCATTTTCATTTGACAAAAGCACATGTTTTCTACTTATCCCATGATGTATTTTATTCTCTTATAAGGTGGGTCACAAAAGCATTCCATCCATCTGCTGCAGCTCCGGCGCCTCTCTTAAAAGTTTAGAACCCATTGAGGCCACATCAGTAGTGTTGCCAACTTTCATTCAGGAAAATAAAGGAGGCCTCGTGCAGCTCTCGGGACCATGACCATCACATCAATCATAACTTCAAATAGGGTTTCAAAACAGTTTTATTAGAGATAAGCTGAATGGTTTAATCGTATTGAAATATTTCAATTTAACATATTTTTACACAACAATCAATGAAGTGCAGGATGGATGGCTTTTTACAAAGGAATTGACTAAATAAAGCTGAAAAGAACGAGAAATCCTGATTCATAGACTACTCTGTGCAAGCTACGCAGCCAGTACGCAGTTGTTGTGAATGGGTTGCACAATGGTATTGCCTGCAGCTAGATTACCGTTTTGAATGCAAACTCTATGGAAAGGAACGTTTTCGAGTTTGCATGATAAATAAATGTATGTTCAAGACAATTCATAAATATCCCGAGAGGGGGCGTGGCCTCCACCTGTGACTGGTCAGTCATCAGAAAGGCACAATGACTGATAGGAAGTATTTTAAGCGTACACACACACACACACACACACAGCCCCCTCACAGTGATTTTTGTCTCATATTTTGTTAACCTCACTTGCAATTAACCCCTCGCTGTGAAACGCCACACAAGAGGCCAAGAGTGGCGAGCAGCAGCAGCAGCAGCAGCAGCAGCAACAGCAGCAGAAGCAGCACCAGCAGTTCGAGAGAATCAACGCTTTGTGTCATTGGGCCCCCTATTCTCTATTGGGACCCACCATGTGTGTGTGTGTGTGTGTGTGTGTGTGTGTGTATGTGAGCTGTGTTTGGGGGGGGGGAGGTTCCACCCTGACAGGTCTTATTGTGGGGGGGTTGATGTGAAGTCAGAGGTGCTGTGAATCTCCAGCGACAGCGGTCATTGTGCCCCAGCAACACACACACACACACATTCAATGGGAGGATTAAAAGCCACACCCCTCCACCCTAATCTGTGTGTGTGTGAGTGTGTGTGTCTGTGTGTCTGTGTGTGTGCGTGCATTGAGCTACAGGCTGGTCTCACCGTGCTAATGATGTTACCCGCCCCCATCTTTTCACTTGAGGCCCCGCCCTCTTCCTAATGAAAGGTCAGTTTGTGAGTGTGTGTGTGTGTGTGTGTGTGTGTGTGTGTGTGTGTGTGTGTGTATGTGTGTATGTGTCGAGCTGAGCAGTGACTGTGGTAAATGAGTGTGTTTGACGGAGCTGGGGGCGGGGCATTAGCTAGTAGCCAACGGCTAGCAGCGAGGAGCAGCAGGTTCCAAGATGGGCGGTGGGATGGTTGGAGGGGGAAGGTTGGAGGGTGGGGGGAACGGGGGGAAGGGGGGCAATTAAGGCGGAGGAAGCCTCCGTCAAGGGTCAGGGCAAGCGGCGGGCTGGGTCACTGCCCCGACACAAAGCCAGGGGGCGCCGCTGTAATCAGCGCACTGATGATTCTACAGAAACACGGCGGCAGCGCCGCCGCTATGATTCCACTGCCGTGTTTGCACTCGCTAATAATTGTTTCCTGACAAGTGAAGCCATTATGGCGGCGGTGGTGGTTATCTGAGGCTGGAAAGTCACTTTGTCTCATCTGCACAAAAATAAAATTGTTCAAATTGTGTTGGGGTTGGTGGGGTGGGGGTGGGAGAATTATCCCATAGCCCCACCCCTGCCCCCCACTCCCACCTCCCTCTTCCAATTTATTGGAGTAACCGAGCAGAAAATGCGTCGACAGCTGCAGCACTTTGCTGCTGCTGCTGCTGCTGCTGCTGCTGCTGCTGGTGTGTGTTCACGCCACGGCCCTGCCGCCGCCGGCCTCATTGTGTGCCGGTAATTGCGGCAGGCGGCGAAAGCAAGAGGGCAGCAGCGAGTCCGGCAATTACCAGAGAGAGATGACATGCTGTACTTTTATATTCACTACCTGTTTAAGGCGGCGGGCGGGCGAGGAGGAGGAGGGGGGTGGACCAGGTGGTCACCAAGCACAATGCAGTTTGTGTTTAACCTTTGTCATGTGACACTCTTCACCGCCACTGCCACTGCCAGCCGATCAGAAAAAGACAGAGAGAGAGAGAGTGAGAGAGAGCAGCCCAGGAAGAGGGAAAGGGGGCGGGGCCTCAACCTCAGGAGGCCAACAGGAAGTGAGGTTGTCCTTTACAAAAGTGGTCCCCAATCTTTTTGGCACCACGGGCCGGTTAAATGTGAGACAGTATTTTAATGGACCTGGGGAGGGGGGGTGTTGGAGGTCGCGCTGAAGTCTCGCAGAAGAATCGTCGACCAGCGGGGGATTGGAGATCGCACTAAAATCCCGTGGCCCGGGGGTTGGGGACACTGGACCACACAACAGGATGAGGTCGAGCAGGTTGACCAGAGTGAGAGAGAGAGAGAGAGAGAGAGAGAGAGAGAGAGAGAGAGAGAGAGAGAGAGAGAGAGAGAGAGCCACTCTCCACTTCCTGTGTCCCAGTTTGGCTCAAGGTGTTCACAACCACAAAGGGGCGCTAGTCTGGGTGTTCTGCAGAGCCGAGAGAGTGGGGGGAGTCAATCAGTTCCTCCCAAGACCTCCCCCATGCCCCCTGCACCTAAGGTCCGCCGTCACGCTCCATCCAGGGACGCTGAAGTTTAGCAGCTCCCACAGCGCCCCCTCTGTCTGCTTGATTAATGGCACCTTGATGAAGCTGCGCACTAATTAAGCCCAAACAGTTGACAGGGTGAGGAAAAGGGAGTGTGAGGGGTGTTGGGGGAGCGGGGGGGCGGAGGGGGGGGGTCCAATCAGGTGACTTTGCTCACTGAACCTGTCACATCATTGCAGCCATCTGGGGCGGAACCACGGCAGGAAGCCAGCTGATCAATCGACAGGAAGTTCCAGTCATTTCTCACCGTCCCGTCCCCCTTAGCACCAGAACCAATCAGGTGCAGTCAAGCACCAGCAACTCCCACGCCCGCAAACACCACGTTGACAGAAGGCTAGCCCCGCCCCTCCTCTTGAGTGAACGGGAGAGAAAACCAATCAGATGATCTCTACTCAGTGATAGCTCAGGGCCGCCGCAGAGCCACCACCGCCTTCACTGTCCATCACGACCCCAATGGCGGCCATAGCCGTGGCGGTCACGGCGGGGGCCAGCCTCATGACTGGCGCTGCTACATTGTAACGGGAAATTGCTTCTTTCTGCTTTGTGTTTGCTCAGCCAATCACAGTAAAGTCTCGTCATCTGTAGACGGAAGGCTGCATTAATAAATGCAGGGGTGGGTGTGGGATTGCTCTCAGCTGCCCACTCACCTGTGAAATCCCCTGATTGGACGGGAGGGAGAAGCAGGACTCTCTGGGGGTCGTGGGGTCTCTGGAGGAGGAAGTGATGTCACCAGTCTGTTTCTCTTCTGCTGCTGCAGATGAAAAGACAAACACAGTTTCACTTGTCATGCTAACACACAGCTAACCTGCAGTACCCTCTCCCTGCCTGCAGTGGGCCGCCTGACTGGAGGAGCAGGTGCTGCAAACTAGCAGAACAGAGCTCCGCGCATCACGTTTGTTTTCTCCGCCATGTTGGCAGGAAAAGCCTGTGTGAGAGTGAATGGCGCCGGCGCCAATTTCAAGCCATTGGAGTGCACTACACACGCTACAGAATTTGAATAATACAAAGCAAAACTCAACAGACTAAACATCACGGACCCTTACAATGCCCTTATAATGCACAGGTCTAACTTCCCTTTGGTGAAAATAAACCTGTGAGGAATCGTAATAAAAGCATGTGAAATAAACAAGATATTAAATCTAGGAAACCTTGCAATCTGTACCTGAAACAAAGTGATCGCTGCATAGACGGAATCCGTTGCCTGTGGGCTCCCATCGCTCAGTCTTCTTCTGTTCGCTTCTAGCTTGTTTTATTGTGGAAATCCACTTCTGGAGGAACCCTACAGAATGCTTTCCCCTGTACCTGTCTCCTCCGACTATTTTGGCATCCTGGGGCACAACAGCTGTTGACCATGTCCACTTTTTCTTTAATATAATAAAGCAGGGAAAGGACAAGTTAGCCGCCTGGCAGTGATTTGAACGGCGGGCTTTCCTGCCAATATGGCGGTGTTTTGACTTAGACTGTTGCATGCCGGGATCGCCTGACGTCAGCTACAGGAGCTCTGTACCTGAAAAACCCCTGTCCAGGAGCCAACACCCCTCCTGTGCTGCAACGCCCCCTTGTGGTGCACCGCAGGAACACATGTACATCCCATTCTGACGTCGTCCAATCACCTTCCAGGTTGTTTTCTATTTGCATGTCCCGCCCCTTTCCAGGTGTTCTACCCCTCCAACGTCACCTGGACCAGGGCCGTAACCAGGGTTATGAAGCTAGTGAGGTATAAACCAACATTTTTTGAGCACGCACTTATGAATCAAAAGTAAAATAAATAGTGTTTTAAAGTGTGCAATTACACAAATACACAATCACATCATTTTGTTGATTGGATCTTTATAATCTTTTGGCCCTCTCAGATATAGATCTGTTTTACTGGAGTTTTGGAGGGCTGTTCTTAATTACAACGGCTGTCTAATCTTCAGAGTATTACCTTTTGGAAGGCCAGATGCATCATAGCTAACAGTTACCACGTTTGAAATTTCACATTGGCCACTTCCGCGTTTCTTTAAAGTTATTCTTAAAAATGATAACTGTTTTTCTTGCTATAAAATGTTGAGGAGACAATGTATTGCTGTCACACATTGAAGCAGTTGGCAGGTGGGCAGATTTTAAAACCTGAATGCTTTATTGAAAAGTATGTAGAAATAACATTTCTCCTCCGCGTGATATAACAATGAGGTGACGTTACAATCCATTTTTTATAGCAATTGTTTTTTAAATGCAAAGTAAGTTCTTTAGAACGTGGATGCAAATAAATATCCTAGTGGCTTTTCACATTGGCAAGTATTCACAGCAAGGGAGGGGGAATGAAGCTTGTTCTAAAGTGTCAAAAAATAATAATAATTAGAGCACCGTCCGCACCAGAGATTGTTTTGGCGTGTGGATATAAAAGAAAGATGTGTATTAACATTACATCTCGCTAACAAATGACGTTAGCTAGTGAGATGTGACAAAATGACTATGAGATGACAAAGACTTTATTGTCCCTCGAGTTGAAATTTGTCTGGGGTAAGAACATGCAGCTGCTGCAAAATAGTGTCTGCTTTTTGTTTCAACAAAACTATGATCATGACAGATGCCAAACTGGTGAATATGTTCGTTCCTTGCCTCTAATTTAGGTCTCAGCACACGCAGACTTTTCTCTTCCTCTCTTTTCTTCTTCTTCTTCACCCCAAAACCAAAACATGTCCAGTGAGTGCCGGTGCACTTGGCACGCTGCGTCGTGACATGTAAGACTAATAAGTCTAAGTTATGTGACCTCATATGCAGAAACACAACTCGTTTTATTTTATTTTATTATAGAAAGACAACCCCTGATTGTCAGCTGTAATGGTTAATGTAGTTTGTGATCTTTCAATGAATTAGAGTTTCATTTTTTTTTTTTAAATGTATATTTTTATTTAGAAATTGGGGGTATGGGGGGGGGGTGTCCAAGCCACCCAACCAAGCCTCACTTGGTTGAGTGGACCAAGCCTCACTTCCTCTGCGTCTGCGCCCTCTTCCCTCCGGACGGAGGAGGCCAGCACGCCATGGCTAAGAGGAGGAGGACGGGACCTTTGACCCCTGACCTCTAACCCCTCTGTCTGATACCCTATTGATTACGTCTGGCCCTCAGCCGCCATGATTGTTGACTGCTAATCACTTCACACTTTTGGGGTTTGGGGTGTTTGGAGTTGGGGTGGAGGGGGAACCTGCAGGCCCCTCTCCCCCTAGGCTCAGCCCACAACCTGTGTCACGGCATCAGCGCCACCTTTTTACAGACAGAAAATTATGGAAAAAGTAGATAGATAAATAAATAAATAAATAAATGATGATGAACAACAAACAAACAAACAAACCAAAAAAATCAAACACAAGCCAAAAAGCAAAAAAGAAACATTCAATCTTTCACAAATTCCCGTTGAATTTCAGTAGACTCTCAATGTCACAATACAGCACACGGGTCATGGCAATGAAACCAGGGCTGAACCCATTCCTCCCCATGACTTTCCAGAGGAAGCTGTGTTCAACCCGGTCAAAAGCCTTTTCCTGGTCTAGCGAAATGAGACCAGTGTCAATACCCAATGAGCTGGAGACCTCCAAAACAACGCAAATTAGGTAGACGTTGTCTACCATGGACCTGCCGGGTACACAGTAGGTCTGGTCCCAGTGGATGACCTGCTCCATGGCTCCTCTCAGACTGGAGGCCAACGTCTTGGACAGGATATTATAATCCGTACACAGAAGGGACACGGGTGCCACTTCTTGATCTCCTGGAATTTTACCTTTTTCAGAAGGAAAGTTGTTACGGCTCTTTGGCAGGAGGGAGGGAGGGAACCGGTGAACAGACTTTGGTTATACACCCGGAGCAGGTCAGCTCACAGAATGTCCCAGTACTCTTTATAGAACTCAACTGTGAGTCCGTCAATCCCAAGAGCTCTTCGGCCCTGCATGCTGTGCAGGACAGCCGAGAGGGCGGTCCAGCTGGGCATTGCTCCAGCTCGATGTTCTCTCTGTAGTCCGATGTGTAGAGGGCTAAGAAGAACTGTGTAGCTCTGTTGTGGATTTTATGGGACTCAGTCAGCTCCTGCCCGGTGTCCGACAGCAGGGAGTGGATGGCCTTGTGTTGTCCAGCCAGCCAGAGAGCGTATCCATCTCTGTGATGTTTTGGATCCGGGACCAGACCAGCGCCCCCTGTACCTTTAAGTCCAGCTGGCTGGTTAAGGCCATTTTTTTGGAGTTCAGGACTTCAATGTGTCCTCAATTTCCTGTGGAATAGCCAAGTGCTTCTAATTCCACTATTTCACTCTACAGGTCTTTGATTGATCTACATGTGTACTGCGTGACATTGAGAGTGTACTGCTGACATACTAGTTGTAGCTGTACTTTTCCCATGGTTCCACCACTGACTAAGACTACTAAAATCAGTAATTACATTTTTAAAACCACACCAGAAAAACACTTCTTTAAAACCTTTATCTAAAATCAAAACAGAATTAAAATGTTATTATGCACTCTTTGGTAAAACATTCTTGAGTATTACATAACATAAAACCGGCAAGTGATCAGAAAAGCCAGATGGCACAATCCTACGATCTTTAAAAACATTAAAATGATGCTTAAAACAATAAAACCTGTCTAACCTTGCTAGAGTGGGACCAGGTGTACTGACGACAGTCTGCATGCATCCTCCTCCTCCTAATTTAGTATTAACAATTTCTAAAAAACCTCTTCCTCTCTGCTCCATTGTTGGGTGCATAAATATTCATAAAAACCAGACTGAAATTGTCGAGCTTGGCTCTGACCAGTAGGCACCTCCCCTTCATCACCTGCTCCACCTCCAAAGAGGATGGGGTGAACCTCCTGGAGAGGAGGATGCCCACTTGCTGTGGTGTTGTGGCTTAAAACTACCCGGCCCCCCCACTCCTTCTCCCAGAAACTCTCAGTAATTTGGTCACTGTGGACCTCTTGGAGAAATAAAATGTCAATGCGCTTATTCTTTGCTGTGTCCAACATAAGTGCCCTCTTCTCAGCTTCTCTGGCTCTAATTACATTCAACGTTGCAATTCTTAAAGGGGACCTATTATACTTATCTTTGTGCCTTTCTATTTGATTTCTGGCCCCTCCAGAACAGCAACACACCATTACCCGCACTGAAAGCTTTGTAGATCTGTGTCTCTCACTGCATCGCTTCCTCGTATTTCCTGCACCCCGCGAAAACGCTCTGTTTTACTTCACTCCACCCCTGGCCTCCTCTGTGTACGCCTCCCACCCAGCCCACTCCGCTGTGATTGGTCACTCTCTTGGTCGTTGCCCAACCACACTCCCTCAGTTTGCCGGTGCGGCAGTTGAGAATAAACAGTAAACTTTACGAAACAGGCACAATTTAAACACTTACCGTTGTGAAGGCTTCACCCTTTAGCAGCTGTTTACCTGCTAATCCAGCTTCGTACGGACCCATCGCGGGCTGAGTTAAGGCCGCAAGGCGGACCGAAGGTCCCTCGACATTTTTTTTGCCTTCCGTGTCCCCAGAAAAACATTTTACTTTGTGTACTGACCGTGTTTTTGTTTTGTATTTTTGCGAGACATTTTAATAGGGCTTAGAATGATTTGGTTTCAGACTGTTGACTTGTATCAAAACACTGTCGTAGCAGAGAAAATATGTATGCTGAAACGATCACTTGAGTCATAGAGTCGTTTATTATTAGACAAGAATATCTGCACAACTTAAGTCCACACCGAGCACAAAGCAGGAAGAGCTCTATACAACCCATGTTACCATGCTGGCAACGTGAACATCGCTATAAGGAGTGAAACTTGCCAGTCAAAATCGCTGCCTCTTCAGTTTCGCTGCTAGCGAACACAACACACATAACAAGCAGAGCACGGAGTTAGCGGTGGTGGCTAACAGTTCATCAACACGATTCAGCGGTTGTACGTTGCAAGTAGTCTTAAAACTAATGTTGCTTGAGGTCACAATACACTCACAGTCCTCATACATGTTTTCAAATATTGCCGTGGCGGACTATTCTCTCGTCGTCCACCAGGGGGCCGAGTCGAGCCCGTCTCACTCCCGTTGCCGACCAGACCGGTGTTCCATCGCATCCGCACTAGGCTGAACAAACCTCCAACATTTTCTCTGTTCGTTCCACTCTGATGGTTGTGGTCCTTGGTGCTTCGGTAGTCGCTAGGTATTTTTTATTTAATATTTTTTAATTTCCCTGACACCGAAAAAACATTTTCTTGGAGCAGCGCACTGCGACATCACTTCCGGGGCAGAGCGGGGGAGGGCGGAACCAGACCGAGAGTGTGTCTGAGCATGGACATGTAGGGAAATCCAACGCACTTTGACATCAATGCGTTCCCAATGTTAAAAAAAAACTCAGTGAAACAGAACGTTCAGAACCATGCCCAGGACTCACGTCAAATGCATGAACCACATTATTTGACGATTTGGCATTGTTTGACACTAACATTCAACATTGTAACAGTATTTAGAGCTCAGAAAAGTGGAAAAGCATCATAGGTGCCCTATGATCCATGTCTGAGATTTAAAAAAAAGCACAAAAGGTAAGTTGTAACTTAACTATTGTAACCTCACTTCAGCTGCTGCTGAATAAAGTTGTATTCAGCTGCAGCAGAATACATCCGAGTGTGGGAGTGACCTTGAGGTGTGACCTCTGACCCCGACTGCCTTCCTCTCCTCATGCTGCTCCTCGGGGAGGCGGAGCCTAGCACAGCTGGACCCGCCCCCTTCACACTGCTGGTTGACTGACCTCCTGACCTCCAGGGGGCAGAAGAAGAGGACAATCAATGACACCTGGAGAGTCCTCCTTCGTCCTCCTCTACTTACTCTTCTTCTTTCTCATCCACTTCCTCCTCTACTTCCTCCTCCACCTCTGCCTCTTCTTCCTCTTCCTCCTCACCTTCTCCTTCCTTCTGTTCTTCTCCCTCTTCTTCCTCCTCTTCTGCTTCTTCTTCCTACTCCTCTACTTCCTCCTCCACCTCCTCCTCTTCTCCTTCCTCTTCTTTCTTTTCCTCCACCACCTCTTCTTCTTCTCCTTCACCTACTCCTCCTTTTCTTCCTCCTCTACTTCTCCTTCCTTCTCCTCTTCTTTTTGCTCCTACACGTCTTCTCCCTTCTCCTCCTCCTCCCCCTCATCTTCTTCCCATTCCTCCTCCTCTCCTTCTTCTTCTTCCTCCTCCTCCTCCCCCTCATCTTCTTCCCCTTCCTCCTCCTCTACTTCTTCCTCCTCCTCCTCCTCCTCCCCCTCATCTTCTTCCCCTTCCTCCTCCTCTACTTCTTCTTCCTCCTTCTCAACCTCCACCCTCCTCCTCCTCCTCCTCTTTTCGTCTCTTCAGCCCTTTTCAATCTTTAGTGGATTCATTTAATGGCCTGTCGCCTTGCTGGCCGCACTAAAGGAGGCGGCTCATCTTGATACTGACCTTCCCCCACCCCCCCACCGGACAGGCGGTGGTGATGGAGGCGTCGCGGCGTATTGTTTGAACAGCGTTTTTATTAATCCGAGCGTCTCTCTTTAATATTGACACGAGGCAGCAGGAGGCGCTGGAGCCAATTACACACATGACTGGCTTGGTCGCCGCCGCCGCCACTGCCGCCACCACCACGCCGCCGTTATCGCCACATTGCCAATTGCAACGTGGTCGCGGCCGCCCATGTCGTTTTGCATTTCAATTAAAAGGGGGCGGAGCCACTTCTTTTATTCAGAGTCAGCAGGCAGCCGAGGATACCCCCCCCCCATTCCCCCCCCACTGCCCCTCACTCACCACCGCACGCCACCGCACACTGCCGCTCTCACCTCGCTCTGTTTGCTGCTGGAGTCCAGCACACAAACAGGGTGCCGTTTGCATGCTGGTCTCCAAGTCTCCACCTCTGTCTGTCACATGAGAGTGAGGTCGTAGGACAGCACTTCCTGTTCCTGCTGCAGTCTGGAGTACGGCTGGTAAATTAATATTCGAATTTCCAATATTCTTCGAATATGGGTAAAAAATGTAAAAAGTAATAATCGAATGTTATACAAAATGTTATTTTTACCTATCAGAGCAGTGCGCGCGTTGACCCTCTTCCGCTGTGTGTGTCCCATGGTGCGCTCCTTACTAGCCTATGTAGCTGCAGTCACGCATCACAACAAGGAAGCAAGGACTGCTGCCCACTCCCCACCCCCACCCCACTACAACTGTTCATACACCAGGCCATAGCAAATGTGATGAGCAGAAAATGTATGAAAAACAAAAACAAAGCAGCGAGCCACAAAAACAAACTGGGGAATGGGAATCCGGTGAAGCCAACAACTCCACCCTGGACAAAGTGATCGTTAAGCCCGATAACGTGAAAAGTACTCTGTGGCGCTCGGATTCTGGTCAGTTGGAGGTAAAGTTGTCCACAAATCCAAGGCTACGGAGGTGGTATATCACTCTACTACCACAAATCTGAAGCTGCATTTCGTAAATGTGCACCCTGTTGAATGGAACAAAGTCGGTGAAGAAGAGACAGAGGGCCCGCTTTCCAAACAACCTAAGCTAACTGCCTTTTATAGCCAGAGAGTCTTTTTGCATCATTTCGAATTGAAGTTGCACTAAATGTCACATGTTGAACATGACCTTGAATTTTGAAGACAGAAAATAAATCAGCGTTTGACTACCATTGGTCGTTTTTCTTGACATTTGGCAATGTGTGCCCTCTGTTGGATATAAAGGTGTACTGATTACGATAACAAGCCATTTTCTCGTTGGAAAAATTATATAATAATGCTATTAATAATATTTGAATATGCCCTGCGATGATCTGGCGACTTGTCCAGGGTCTCACCCTGCCTTCGCCCTAAGACAGCTGGCTCCAGCAGACCCCCGTGACCCTGAATAGGAATAAGCGGGTATAGAAGATGTATATGTGAATATATTCGATATTCGGGCCCATTTTAAAGATCAAAATTCGAATTTAATTTCTGAGCAATGTTACCAGCCCTAGTCAGGAGTAGGGGTTATACGGGGGGAGCCGTCAGGGTGACAACAGCAAAGGCAGAAAAGAGAAAAAAAAGATCAACAAAAAAAAAGGGAACGCAATTACCAAGTTAATTGTGTCGGTAGCGGAGCGAAGATGAGGAACAGCCGAGGAAGGGAGGTGAGGGGGGAGGAAGTGACACCTGGCTGACATTGGCCTGACCCACCATTTATCAGAGGATAAACAGCAGGTCAGCTGACCGCCACGCCATTGGCTGCTGCTCCTGATTGGTGTGTATGTGTGTTGGGGGGGTGAATTACGGGAATTATCAGTGAGCAGGACGATCGATTTGGATTGCTGAGGGAGGAAGAGAAGGAGGAGGAAGAGGGAATCCCCTCCCCAGTCCTATTTGGGGGCGGAGCCTGACATGTAGCCTGAGGTGGTAACAGTAAATATGACAACAGCACAAGATGCTTCTGCAAATGCTGTGTGTGTGTATGTGTGTGCGTGTAGGTTAGTGTGTGTGTGCATATACAAGCACACTCCCATCAGGGCGCCGCAGCAGCAGAGTCTTTCTGGGGAATAGCAGCTGTGGCGGTGGTGGATTTGGCGGGATTGGAAGCCCCACCCCCCACGGCGGCGGCTGGGTGTCTCCGGTGGGCTCAGTTATCTCAGACAGAGCGGCGGTGGCGTTGATGGCAGTGGCACTGTCCCCGCCATGCAGATGGGCTCATGTGTGGAGAAATGAGCCGCGAGCAAATCAACACCAGAGGTGGCGTGCGCCGTTCTGTTTACCTCTCTCGCCCCCTCCTCTCTCTCTCTCTTTCTCTCTCTTTCTTTCTCTTCTCATCTCATCTATTCACCCCCCTTCGCCCTCACTATCTCCACCCCCCAACGGCGGCCATGCCTTGGCGGGGGGGCTGCAGCCCATCTCAGGGTTGTACTACTGGAAAATCTGCCTCTTCACGCCTCGCCGGGCATCCTGTAAGTCACATGGTAAATCTTTTTGTTTTGTTTGTGTTTCTGAGCAAACAGGAAGTGGAGCCTGAGGTCACTGCCACAGACAGGAGGTTACCTCTTCAGTCGGATCAGCCAATGACATCCTCACAACCATCAGGTGCTGGCTGTCAATCTGGTCCTAGTTCTGGCCCTAGGTCTTAGTGCTGGTCCTGGCTGCCAACCTAGTCCTGGTTCCAGTCCCTGTCCCCATCCTGGTCCTAGTCCTGGTTCTAGTCCTGGTCCTAGTCCCTGTCCCAGTCCCCATCCCAGTCCTAGTCCTGGTCCTAGTCCCTGTCCCTGTCCCGATCCTAGTCCTAGTCCTGGTCCCAGTCCTGGACCCATCCCTGCCTTGGTCCTAGTTCTTCTCCTTCTGCTAGTCCTGTTCCAGGTACAGGTCTTACTGCCCATCCTGGTCCAAGTCCCAGTCCCAGTCCTGGTCCAGGTCCCAGACCTAGTCTTTGTCCTTGTCCCAGTCCCCATCTTGGTCCCGGTCCAAGTGCCCATCCTGGTCCTGATCCCAGTCCCGGTCTTGCTCTTTGTCCTGGTCCATCTTCTAGTCCTTGTCCTGGTCCCTGTTCCCATCCTGTTCTAAGTCCTAACCCTTCTTCTAGTCCCAGTCCCTGTCCTGGTCCCAGTCCCGGTCGACCAAGCTTTGTTGGCCTGCCCAGGGTGCAGGTTCGGAGATTTTGTCCGGTTTGTCCTGAGCTCCGCCACCGTGAGAAAATCCAATAGACCAACCTTAGAGAAAGAGCTAGTCGTGCCGGTGGGGATCAGCGGAGTGGGTGGGGCCGACCAGCCTGGGGCGGCTGTTTAGCGGCGAGGCTAATAGTTAATTGATTGATGTTCCTCCTGGCTGGCTTCCCTCTGCAGCCAATCAGCATGCGGCACCTGGCTGTGGCTTCGCACAGGAGAATGCGTCTCAGTAGCGCCTCCGTCAGCCCAGACCTCCTCTCCGACCGTGAGGGCAGGGCTGAGTCAGCGTCACCCAGGGGTTGGAGGAGGAACGGCCAAACCGAACCTTTACTGAGTGGGAAGAGTGACATCACTTCCTGTTTCACCACACTTGACAGTTTTCTGTCGGCCAGAGGGGGGCGCTCTCCTCACAGCTAGCTCCATCTTCTGCCTCGCTCCCAGGTGTTTTGCAGTCCCTGCCAGCCAGTGCCCCCTGCAGGGTGTATTGATGCATTATCTACTGTCAGCCTCCTTCCTGCTGCCATTAGGCAGTTAATATCAACGCTGTTAATATCAACGCTCTTCTTCTCCTTCTCCCTCCCTCCCTTCCTTCAGTCTTTCCGCAGCTCGTCCACCTCTCAGGGTTGTGTGGCGTTGCGTGTCGCTACTCGGCTTTTGCATGTTTAGCGTCATGTTATCAAGCTGTTGACAATTACAACCACTTGTAATAGCGGCTCCGATCCACACGGATCCCCACACTGCTAGTAGTAGCGCCTCACGCTACACACACACAGACACACGTACACACGCACACTGTGTTAATTGGAGGAGTGTCTGGCGATGACGTCGGCCACAAATAGATTCCCGACTGGACACATCCAGTCGTTTGCTGCTGCTGCTGCTGCTGCTGCTGCTGCTGCTGCTGCTGCTGCTGCTGCTGCCTCCACTGCTGCTGCTGCTGCTGCCTCCGCTGCTGCCACTGCCGCCACTGCTGCTGCTGCTCCAGAGGTTTGTTCTAATTGAAACACATGATTGTGACAGCTTGTTCCTGCTCTGACTCCCAGTGAACCATATCTGATTCCTCATTAGCTCATTATCACCGCTAATGCAAATAAAGCACCTTTCAGCCGCTGCCGCTCGTAGGGTCATTAATCAGCTGGTTGGGGGGGGGGGGGGGGTCACTCTTCTCTTTCATCCCCCTAGCTGTGAGGACGAGCAGCAGCGTGACTGTGACATCCCACAGCTCTTGGCGCTCAGCTGGCGCTATGCTACTTCTCCTGCTGCTGCTACTGTCCAATCAAGAGCGGAGGAAGACGGACAGAGAAGAGGAAGGAAGGGTGGACGACCTCCACTTTCAAACTGTAAAACTGAGCAATCTCTCATTTATAACAATGCAGCACCCTCAACCATGTCGATCGAAGGTTAGCAGCCGGTTAGCGTGTGGCTAGCGGTGTGAAGTCCTGGGCCACATGTATCCGAGCTCACCTCCACCCAAGCGCCATGTTGCTGTTGACACCTTCATCTTCAACCAGGTGGTGATGCAGTGTGGACGAGCTAGCGGGCGTGACCTTCACTTCCAGCAGATAAAAAACACAAATGACGCACAAGATTTATCATCTCTCACCAAGCAAAAACAAAAAAGGTCGCCTGGTGGCGGCCAATCATAGCGGGGGATCTGAAAAATAAAATAAAAACATTCAGGATGATCCATCATGCTGGCACCTGAGGATTTATGGGGATTCAACTCAGAAGAAAAGCTGTAAATAAACGGCCTCCAAAGGTCACTGGGAAGAGTGGTTGCTGAATGTCCGTCTGTAGCAGCCTATGGTGATGATGATAGTGATGATGATGATGAAGATGATGATGATGATGGTAATAATAATGATGATGATGATGGTAATAATAATGATGATGATGATGATAAGGAGCTGCAGCTCCAGATGAACTCCTCCACCTCCCTCCATTGTTCTACTACGTTTCCCAGGAGCTCCAGTGCCCAGCGTGCTCAGAGTGCTGCCTTGTGTTCACACGGTGGGGTGTGGAGGGGTAAGTGGGAGTCCTCACGCCCCCCACGCTGAGCCAGCGTGACATCAGACAGGTTAAAAGCACAGGTCACCTAGCTAACTGCTAGTCAGAGCTAGCAGCACAGTAGGTGTGTGTCCTGTGTTCTGATGCTCACTGCGAAGCACAGCACAGTGGCAGAGTGCAGAGAGAGAGGGTGAAGCCAAGTGGTTCCAGAGATTATTTTAGGTTGAGTTAGCCTGGTGGCAGCTGCGCTGACCTGATCATCCTGCTGCTGGAGGTCTGGTCACACCAGCAGGGAGGGAGGGAAGACAGCGGCTCCTGGAGAGGATGGAACGGTTCCTCCACTGGCCTGGAGGGTTCTGGGTCTGCTTCTGGTTCTGGTTCTGGGCTGCTACAGACACACAGTGGCGTCTTTGTTGAAGCCACTTCCTGCTCCAGTTGGGCACTGTCTCCACACGCCTGCTTCCAGTTAGCAGTGGCTCCCGGGAAGGTGGGTTAGGGCGGGGTCCACTCTTTATTTTTCTGCAATAGAGCAGCCGAGATGCAAAAACATTGTCCACAAATTTTAGTGCAGCACGTGTGTGTGAAATCGTGTGTACGTGTGTGTGTGTGTGAGAGTCAGTGTGAGTGAGAATGTGTGTGTGATTGTGTGTGGGAAGAAAGGGGTCCGCAGACACACTTGTAAAACAATCAGTAAACCATTACAGTGTCAGCGTGCAGACCGCCCATCCTGCCTGACACACACACACACACACACACAGAAGAAACATCTGAAGGAACCTTCATAACTCATAAAATTGTTCACAGCTGATGATTGTCATCTGTGTGTGTGTGTGTGTGTGTGTGTGTGTGTGTGTGTGTGTGCGTGCGTGCATGCGTGCTCCCTCGCTTCCTCCCTCCTTCACTCAGTGCTACACTGTTATTGGATCCCGATCAAGTGACCCGTTAGTGCCGCGGCTAATCACTAACAGCGCTGCTCTTTCTCAGGCTCGGTGGGGAACAGGGGTCAGAGGTCACCTTCACAATTAGTTAAACCTGACAGGCTCCATCGTCTGACCTGCCACAGGTGCCCCCTCCCCCTCCACCAACCCCCTCCCCCTCCTCATCACTCAGCACTTCCTGAAGGGAGCGGGTGGGGGGTGGGGGGGTCAGGGGGTCCTTCTGCTGCCCCCCCCCCGCCCAGGACCAGCTTGGGTTCCAGACGTGCAGCATCGCCAACTGTCAGTCAAAACTGTTTCATCTTCCTGTGGAAGCCCCTCCCTCCAGTGAGAGAAAGCCCCTCCCCCCTGGGGGAGGAAGCTGCTGCTCCCTCTGGATTGGTGGAATGTGGAGCCTCTTCCAGAAAGAAAACATCTCCATTCTGAGCCTGTGCTTCGCTCCCTGGGACTTCCAAGTCTCACGAGTAGCCCCCCTCCACCATGGTGCCTGATGGGTATTGTGTGTCTGCGCCAAGAGCTTCACCTCCTTGGCAGTGTCACCTGCCTGCGGCCACGGCGGAGCCTCGGCCAGCTGGGAAGGAAGCTGCTGCTGCTGCTGCTGCTGCTCCTCAGTGCCCCCTGCAGGATGACGACCCCCCCCCCCCACCACCACCACCACCACCCCCTACACACACACGCGCGGCCCCGCCCCCCTCCTCAGAGCCACAGTGTCTGGGATCCATCTGAGGTTGCGAGGTGTGGAGGGGGCGGAGCCCACCACAGCGCCATGTGGCCTGGCCGCCCCGCCAGGAACGCCGTCACACTTGCACTACAGTTGCAGATGAATATTCATGCAGTGGGGGGTGCCGACGTGTGGGGGACGGAGGTGTGCGTGTGTGTGGGGCTGTGATTCCCTGACACTGCTTGTAACACGAGGCTGCGCTCCAGGCGGCGGCGGCCAAGCTAGTCGCTAGCGCACGCTGCCAAAATGCCGCAGATGTCTTGGCGGCCGCCGTCGTCGCCTGCCGCTCAGAGTGGGCGGGGCCTCATCGAGCGGCTGGCCTAGAGGTGAAGGGACGCGTGGCTCTTCAGCGGCCCCCCTGTTTGGCTACCCGAAGCCGTGACTCCCACCTCGGCTGTGGCCACAGTGACTAGATTAGCACAGCGGCGACGGCGAGCGGAGCAGAGCGCCACCATCAGCTGGACGGGGGGAACTTGACACATTCACTGTGAACTTGGACGGCGGTGCAAGGCGGAGGAAACTCTTTCACTTCGTGAAAAGTTGACAAAGTCACTGGTCGACTTTTACCCAGAATGCATTTCACTGCTCGGCTGCAGGCACTTAGCACTCAGTGGAAACACTCCTAAACAACAATTTTTATTTCT
Organism: Nelusetta ayraudi; assembly: GCF_046127955.1. Lineage (NCBI taxonomy): Eukaryota > Metazoa > Chordata > Actinopteri > Tetraodontiformes > Monacanthidae > Nelusetta > Nelusetta ayraudi. The sequence goes on along the minus strand of NW_027466054.1, from coordinate 440,162 downwards.
TTAAACTATTATTTAGATATGTATATTTTTGAATGTATATACAGTATATATTTATATATCTATATCTATATATGTGTTTGTGTATATATATACACATATATTGTGTATGAAGAGAGAGAGAGGGAGAGAGAGGGAGAGAGAGAGAGAGAGAGAGAGAGAGAGAATTTCTATATTTCTTTTTAATTCTCCACTTTGCACTGAATATGCTGTTGTGACTATGCAGATTTCCCCAAAGTGGGATAAATAAAAGTGTGTGACTTCTGGCTCAACAGTTTGCCAATGAACTAACAGAGCTTCTAGCAACAGGTGAATGGTGGATCTCGTAACTAAGTGCTAACTAACCACTGAGCCTGGGGAGGGGGGCGACACAGCTCATCACGGGTGGTGCTCATCAGTCAATCAATTGATCTGCGTTCCATTTAGGGTAGCTGAGTTGGAACAGAGAGTAGGAACAGGAGGACCAATGAGAAAGCAGCTGGATGACTCAGGTGTTAATGGGAGGAAAAATGCTGCCAATACAGATCTGCTGTGAAGAAGGAGGAGGTAACCCCCAATTTACACCAAAAGCGTCTGCAACTTGTCCGCAGTGCGTGCGCGGAGCCGTGTGGAAACCCCTCCGTACCGTCTCACACCAAACGCGTTTCCGAGCAGTCTCGAGTGGTGGCTCGATCGGTTCACACGAGGTTCAATCCAACAGTGAAATATAACTATTTTGCCCAAGTATGGTAAGTATTGTCCCAAGTATCGCTGTGTGTAAAAAAGAAAGATAATAATAAACAGAACTGCTGGCAACAACAGTGTTGAAGCTGATGCGTCACATTGGCATTTCACAGTAAAACACAGCACATAGAAAAACAAAATCCAGCACATTGTATATTATGACGAAAATCAACCAGATCCACTGTGTTTTCACATCATTGACTTCCTGAACGATTCTACCTGCTGCGCTTGACGCGGTCGAGACGCGTAAAGTGTGGAACAATAAATGCAGACATTTGTTACCAGCGGAGCACGTTTCGACTGTTCTGTACAGTGCCCGACAAGAGCCAAACACAATACAACTGCCTAATGCGCCTTGGTTGGCGAAAACAGCTGCAGGTATGGAAACGAAATTCACAAACACAAACACAAGTCTAAAAAACAAGGTACAAAAGGAGGATTGCAGTCCAAACAACAAAAAACGCACTGCAAGACATTAAAACATATACGTAATCATCAAATGTGCTGCAAACAGAGAAAGCGATGGAAACCAAGAAAACACAAAAAAAGCTGCATAAACCAGTCACTACAATGGAAGCGCTCCAAACCTGTAAGGGCGCTCTTAGCGGAACAGCTCAATGCAGAGACGCACAGCTAGGCCGAGAACGGCTGACTAGAAAGTCTCTCGTAGAAACTTTTGAGAAATATACTCATATAAAAGTCACATTGCCGTGCTAAGCCGTACTTTCCCGCTGTTGTTTGAAACACCGTCAGCCAGCCGCAACTGCAGCTGTTTTCGTCAACTAAGGTGCATTGTATTGTGTTTGGCCCTTGTCGGCCACCGCAGTTCTGGGACGCTTCTGAAACGCGCCTGTGTCACGCCTGGTGTGAACTTGCACACTGACTTTAATGGCCACATTCTGCTGCATATCTGCGAATGCTAGGGCTGGGTTAAAAATATCGATATCGCTGCTACATGCTAATCTGTGCGAGCAGCGCAGTAGTGTCGCTCGCTGCTTACATCCTGCAAGAAAACGGAGAAGAAGAAAAAAGAAGAACACAAAGAAGAAGAACACAAATTATGACGGAACGTACAACAGAGGCACAAAAAGTACAACCAAAAGTTTCCAAAGTTTGGGAACATTTCTTTGAAAATAAAGTAGAGAAAAATGTAAAGTGCAAACTCTGCGAAGCTCAACTCTCCTTCCACGGTAGCACTACGGCGATGCATTAGCACCTCAAATGCAGACACCCCAGAGCTCTTGTATTACCACGCACCGCAGACAGGTGAGTTCACAAATAACGACGCTAGATATTTTGTAGTTATTTTTTTTTAATTACATGCTTATTTGTTAATTAATTATCAGCAAATAACGCAAGTACATAATATGGTTTTTCATATGCCCATCCGTCGGAAAATAATAGAAAAAGTCAAAGTTCACTTAAGTAATTCAATACTAGCGTTTGTCCTGAATCGTAACACTCATTCACTTGTCAACTGTGTGATGAAGGGCATATTAATTTGACATTTAAGTTGTAAGAAATCTGTTTAAGGTATTTTACTGTGATAAAAATTCATCATCATCATGTAAAGCAAAGGCGCGTGGATGAATTTATCATGAAGCGAGGTTCATGCACCTCTCAAATGGCTGAAGTCCTAACACAGAACATCCTCAACATGGTAGTTACAGATATGAGACAAGTGCATGATTTTTAAACCAAGCTACACCTTGCCATCAAGAACTCATTTTACCAAGCTAATTGAAGAAAAATATGAGATGAAATTAAAGATGCTCTTCAATTAAATAAGAACAAGACAAACTTTTGTCTCACAACTATGCCGCTAGAAGAACACACTGGACCCAAAATTGCTGCATGGATTGAGGAGGACGTAGCAAGGTTTAGCAAGATTGTGGCTGTTGTCCATGACAATGGTCCTGGCTGCAAACAGTTTAGAAGAAAAGCATGTGTGGATGTCAATGTGCTGTGCAGGTCACACTTTGCAGTTGTTGATCAGTCGTGCTCTAAAACACCCTCAGATCACAAAAGCACTGGGAGCAGCAAGGTGCCTTGTTGAGCACTTAAAAAAAAGTGAACTGGCTTCAAGCAAGCTGAAGGCCAAACAGAAACAGATGGGGACACCAGAGCATAAACTTCTCCAAGATGTCTCTACCAGGTGGAAAAGCACCTCGTAGCACCAACAGCACTTAGACCTGAAAGCAGGTCAGTCGGCGCTGCTAGATGAACTGGCTAAAGCTCTTCAAGTCTTTGAATGTGCCTGTGGAGGGGCAAAGTGGCCTGCCCACGAAGAAGGGGATCTAGGAAGACCAGATTGAGGTGGGAGAGTTTAAGGAGGAGGCAGGCAACGTCAAATGCAGGGAAAAATAAGTTTTATTCTGCTAGTCAAACAAAAAAACCATAAGCCAAGCAGCGGTAAAACCGGCAGCTATCCCTGCTAGCCTCTCATCAAGCTAGCTGGCTCAACCTTATATAGGGCAGCAGCCTATGTCCAATTGGGCCAACCCACTAACAGTTGTGACATCAGAATATAGAACATTCAAAAGAAACAATAACACAAAGAAATACATACTTAAACAAACAGAACACAATCCCCACTAAACATATAAACCCTTAGGGCGTATTCACACCTGCCCTGTTTGGTTCGAACTAAACCAAAAAAGTCCCTTTTGCGGACCTTTTGGGCTGGTGTGAATACAAACCAGCGAACTCTGGTCAGGAGCAAACAGCTGGTCTGAGACCTCGCCGGAGGGGTGGTCTCGGTTCACTTCCAAACGAACCATCGGTTGATGTGTGAGATCGACCGCACCGTGGTTCGAACCAGTTGTGAAATCACACACTGTTTTACACGTCACAGGCTTCCGTAGCCACAACCATTATGGGAAATGATGTTTTGGTTAGCATAGTAGAAAGTTTAGTAGCACGTCGTCGGACCGTCAGACGAACATGAGTCGTGGTTCAACGTGTCGCAAAATGGTAAACATCTCCTCAGAAAATCGACGTTGCATCCAAAGCTTCTGATGCTCCAAATGACCTGCAAACGCTTGTGTTTGTGTGGAAAAAACAAACATTATGAGCACAACCAGTGCAGCACGCTGGAGATCCTCGATTGTTTCCGTATTTTACCGTGTTACCCCGCCCCCCCGGACCGTTTTGTCCAATGATTTGCACGATCTTTGCACACATGTGGGTTTGTTGTCAAATCCTTGGACTCTTGCGAAAATTGCAATGTGAAAAGGAACCACACCCAACCGAAAAGATACATTGTATTTTGGTCCGGACCAAAGAAAGCGAACTAAAGGACTTTCCTGGTGTGAAAACACCCTTAAATACTCAACTCAACTCAACTCAACTTTATTGTCAGACATCACACATACTCGACATATGACATAATGAATGAAATTTCGATCCTCACCCGCAAGGCAGAGAAACGTAAAATAAAATAAATCAAAAACTCAAAAAAATTACAATAAGATAAAAACAAATAAAATAGGGTTAAAATAGACAAAGATAAACTATACAAAGTATTCACAGTAAGGTGAGGTAGTGCGTGTAGTGCAGTTAGGGGGAGATAGTCTATAGTCTATGTGTGTGTGTGTGTGTGTGTGTGAGGGTGGGTGGGCAGAGTTTGTCAGCGAGGGCGTTATGGAGGGTGGCAGAGCAGGGAGAGCGTTGAGCCTCCTGATTGCTTGGTGGAAAAAGCTGTTCTTTAGCCTGGTGGTTTTGGCCTGGAGACTCCGTAGTCTCCTCCCTGATGGCAGCAGGCTGAAGAGACTGTGAGATGGGTGGGTGGGGTCACCTACAATCCTGATGGCTTTGCAGGTGAGGCGAGTGTTGTAGATATCCAGAAGGGAAGGGAGAGAGACACCAATGATCCTCTGAGCTGCACCCACGATGCGCTGCAGAGTCTTTCGGCAGGCCACGGTGCAGGACCCGTACCACACAGTGATGCAGCTTGTCAGGATGCTTTCGATGGTGCCTCTGTAGAAGGTGTGCATGATGGGGGTCGATGCTCTGGCTCTTCTCAGCTTCCGGAGAAAGTACAAGCGCTGTTGGGATTTTTTGGCGAGTGATGCTGTGTTGGTACTCCAGGACAGGTCTTCGGAGATGTGTACACCCACCTAATACAAATAAACCCTGCATTTCCCCCCTCATTTACATATTTATATTACTATAAAAACCCATACACCCCTGACGACAATGGACTCCGCCACTTAGCCCGGCACTCGATAAAACCCCGCCCCTGCAGCGGCGCGTGCTTCCGCCCAGGAGCAGCGGAGCCGACCGGGGCCAAAGAAGGATGCAGGTGAGGTGTGTGTGACTAGCATGGTGTCTAGAGTAGAACGGATGCACTAACTGTTACTGGTTGGTAATGGGAAACAATGAGAGTCGCGGTGCTCCGCGCTCCCAATGCCGACACCCTGCTCACGCCACACGTCCCCCCCGCCCCAAAGCACAGCAGGGCACAAGAACAGTACCAAACTAACATTATACAAAAATAAAAATCCACTACACCACCCCGTGTGTGCCACTTTGTGTGTGTGTGTGTGTGTGTTTGCGCGTGCGTGCAAAACAGCGTCTCTCCCGCTCGCTGTCCCGCATGGGCGACGCCCCCTCCTGGGGAGACAGTGAGAAGGGGAGGGGGAGCTCGCTCACCTTCTCACAGTGCCACAGTCTACTTGAGTGGTGAAAACTATGTGACAGTTTCTGGTATCCCTCCTCTGGTCAGAGGGCTTTTGAAGTCAACTCACACCACCTATGATGCGGCTCCTGTGCAGGCCTTTCATGCAGCTGCTTCAGAGACCACTGCCCGCTGGACTAAAGAGGTCACAGTCACACCCATACATCCAAGTCATCGCAGCTGCCCTAGATCCACGATTTAGAAAACTGAAATTTCTGGCTGTAGAGGAGAGGTTCAGTGTTCAAAATAAAGTCCAAGCTCTAGCCCTACAGTCCATCCAAGGCTGTGAAGAAAAGAAATGCCAGTGAGACTGGCAAAAGCCTTGCCTCAGCTGAGAAAACTTTTTCAGCTCTCGATTCACTTCTGGGCTGTGACTCCTCAACAGACAGTGACACTGAGACCACAAAACAGGATGCTCACAACCAGGCTCTTACAAATGAGGTAAGACTGCACCACCTGAGGACACAGGTGCAGCAAACTCAAGACCCACTCCAGTTTGCCTACAGGGAGAAGATAGGAGTGGAGGACGCGGTCCTGTATCTCCTCCACCGAACCCACTCCTATCTTGAGGAGGGAGGCTGCGCTGTGAGAATTATCTTCTTTGACTTAACACCATTCAGCCCTCACTTCTGCAGGAAAAACTGTCTTCCATGCATGTGGACCCCTCCCTCATCTCCTGGATAGCTGACTACCTGACCGACAGACCACAATTTGTTAGGTTGGGTAGCAGTATATCCAGCACCACCACCAGCAGTACTGGAGCTCCACAGGGAACCGTGCTGTCTCCCATCCTCTTTACCTTGTACACTGCTGATTTTAAGCACAACTCTGAACTCTGCCATATGCAGAAGTTCTCGGATGATACACCATGTATCAAGGGGAAAGGGGAGGGGGAATACAGGAAGGTGGTTAGTGACTTTGTGGAGTGGTGCCAGAAGAACCAGGTGATCACACCTCCAAAACAAAGGAGATCGTGCTGGACTTCAGACGCCAGCCCCCAACCACACTTCCTGCATTGAGGGAGAAGCAGTCGAGATAGTGCCCTCCTACAAATATCTTGGACTGATAGTGGACAATAAACTGGACTGGACACTGAACACCGACTACATCTACAAGAAGAGTCAGAGCAGACTGTACTTGTTGCAGAGGTTGGCCTCATTTAACATCTGCACCAAGCTCCTACAGATGTTCTACAACTCTGTAGTGGCTAGTGCCCACTACCGCCAGTTGGGGCGGTAGTGGGAGCAAGAGGTGCATGCAGAGACTGAACAAGCTCATAAAGAAGGCAGGCTCTGTGGTGGGACTATATCTGGACTCTCGAGAAGGTAACGGAGCAGAGGACACTGTCCAGGCTGAGGGCAATTATGAGCAATGCCGACCACCCACTGTTCCCTGCATTCAACCTTCAGAGGAGCACCTTGAGCAACAGAATGCGGTCACTTAGCTGCACTACAACTAGACTTGCAAAGTCGTTTGTTCCACGTGCAATCAGGCTGCATAACGCCCAAATCATGAGGAGGAGGGGGGAGGAGGTGGAGTAGAGTAGACGTGGAGACAAGCGGGACGTCCCGCTCCAATAGGCACTGTGCACTTTTAGCTTCTACTGCTTTTAATGTTTTTGTTGCTTTTGTTTCTTTTATCATTATTATCAGGTCTCTCTCTCTCTCTCTCCATATGTATATATATGTATTTATATATATATGTATATATATATACATATATATATATATAAATATATATATATGTATATATATATATACATATATATATATATATATATATATATACATATATATATATATATATATATATATATATATACATATATATGTTCAATTACATGTATATGTGTGTGTGTGTATATATATATATATATATATACATATATATATATAAATATACATATATATATAGTCTGTCTTGGATTTTAAACCACCTTCTCCCGTTTGCTAAGTTCGTTGGTGTGGTGCGCTGCTGTTGTTGTTGTTGTTGTGATTATTTCTTTACAGTTAACTTAGATATTTATTGATAACTTATTTTCTACAATTTACTATTATTATTTTTTTGGTATCATTACTGTTTGTGTGTGTGATAGGGTTTCATGTTTTATGTGAGCAGCTGGCCATACTTGAATTTCCCTCGGGATAATAAAAAGTATATCAATCAATCAATCAGATTTATTTATTTGAATAACACTGCTTGTCAATTAACAGGATATCTATGGTGACATTCCAGAAATTGTCACAATACCTGTTTTCATTTGTTGTCCCATGGCAGCTGCTGATCTACTTTGGAGAGCAGTTTCTTTTAAAGACTGAAGGCCAGATCCACAAAGCGATTGCCCGCCTTTTTTGCCTCATTCAAACAGCGGCAGATCCAGAAAGAGTTTGCGCTCGTGTCCGCACGCAGTTTGACAGACGGAGACACCGCCAGCCAGAACCAGGAGCAGCTTCTGTCTGTCAAAGTGTTTCTGGCTTCTGAGTGAAACTTTCCTCTCTGAAAAGCCTGAGATATATATATAGCTCCCCAAATCTTATATATAGATAGGCATAGACTACAGTATATATGCCAGTATTTTAGATAGGCTATGGAAAATACAAATGGTCCTCAGGTGTTGGTGACCAACGCGTCTTGCGTCTTGACTTTCTTTCATTATGGCAGCAGTCTTGGTAGACGGAGGAGGCATCGTAATGCCAGGAGCACAGGAGCGTTTATCCTAGCAGAGTTTCACTGTCAAACACACGCACTCACCAACAACCTTTGGTGCAAACTGCTCTCAGGTTGCCAGACCGCAACATTCGCACCTGTTTCAGGTGCCGCATTTGTGGGCGTGTTTGCGCCTGCATGTCATTAGCACAAAAGCCTTTGTGGTTACCCCCCGCATTTGTGGCGCAGATTGTGGCCGCAATCTCGCCGCAAAACGCGTCGCATTTTAGCGCTGCGCGCCCTTCTTTGAGGATCTGCCCCTCTTGGTGGAAGTCAAATGAGGCGACGTATCCAACACTTGCATTACTAGCCAAGTCATTCTTGTGCATTCAAGCTACCTCTACACCAGCGGTACTCAAATACAAACTTTAAAGGTCCACACTCAATTTTTCTATGAGTCAAAGGTCCATTTACTCTAGTCGCAAGTCAGGAATCAAACTCCAGTTTGTAATAATAATAACAATAATAATAACAATAATAATAATAATAACCTTTCCAAAATGACCGATTGCACATTGTGTCAAACACTAACTGATAAAATGAAATAAGATATGGTGCCTTTGGTCTGTTGCCAAGACTGACCTTTGGCAGATCTCAAATAAAACAACACCCTTTTAATCTTAACAATAACTCAATTAAATACTCAACTAAAACAACATCCTTTTCATTTTAACATAAATTCAAATATCTACTCAAATAAAACAAAACACAATTAAAACTGTGGTGTTCTTCTCCCATTCCCACTAAAGGTGAATCAAGTATCTCAGGAATCCTCAGGAAGAAAATATATCTCAGAATCAAAGTACAATGAAGAACTATTGTACATTGTGCCAAACACTGCTGCTTAATGAGAGAAATGGCATCTTGTGTCTGTTGCCAAGACTTTGAACCTTGGCACAAGGACGATTTCAGCTCATTGATTTTTGTTTTTCCTAGGTCTGAATTTTGAGGATAGGAATGTTCAAAATACCGATGTTTTGCTTCATAATGACGTTTCAAGTTTGCGCTTCACCGGAGCCACAGTCTCCTGACAGATAAGGCACATTGGTATTACGCTTATTGGACGAAGGATGAATGCGTAGCGCTCCGTCCATTCCTCTTTGAACTGTCGGTTTTCATTGTCTACCTTTCCTTTAACTGGGAAACTTCGAAAATGTCAATTTACGTCAATTCAACTGCTAGCCAAGCAAAGTAACGATACAATCCACTCGAAACCGGAAGTAAAAAAGCTCAGCTTTTTGTTGCAGCTGTGACCCCAAAAAGCAACAGCCTATCACAACACACAATAATATATTTATTTGTAAAAAATAATAATAATAATAATAGAGTAAAAAGTATAATTTTCGACAATGTGCCCTGCAAGAATCTTATCTGACCAAGGCAAAGAGATTGTCAATGAAGTAAGTCTACTAATCAGAATTGGTCATCTTTGGAAAATAATTTAGTGGTGTCAACTAATAGTCTGCATCCCACCATCCGCAAACCAATGGCCTGGATGGAAGAACCAATGACAACATAAAAAGGTGTGTTATCACATCTATATGGCTTTCAAAACAACTTCATCATTTCTTGCGTGCTTTAATGTGCCTGCATTTAGAGCCCTGAGGAAATTAGTGAATGATCAGCAAAACAACTGGGACATTTTTTTGGATGCCATACTGTTTTGGTTACGATCACAGGTTCACACACAACACGTCGAAACACACTCCCTTCCCGCTGATGTACAGTAGGGAAGCACGCTTTCCATCTGAGGTTCCTGTTGAGTTGCTGGTGAGTGTTTGGAGTCTTCTCTGTACTATCACACATATGTGATGGTGTGTGATGGTGTGTGTGTGTGTGTGTGCGCGCGCGTGTGTTTATGTGTGTGTGTGTGTGTGTGTGTGTGTGTAGTCGCCTATTAGTCATTGAAAATAAGGTACACATAGTTTTGCTGTATTTTTGTGTCAACTTCCTCAACATGTGATGCTGTGGTTGCAGCTTGTGTTCTTTCAAATTGTGGCTCACGTATAAACTTAAGTATTTGTTGTTTAAAAAAATTAATTGGCATAAATTGCTTAAAGTATTACAAAGTCAAGGAAATTTAATATTTTATAGCTTTCAACGATAATACGACCTCAAGAGTCTGCTTACAAAGAGTTCTGTGCCTCAAAAAAAAAGGCTGGAGAAGAGATGAAGAAGTCTGTGGAAGGTACGAAAGGGGCAAGAGAAGCAAGTGGCTGCATCTGCCAAAAGAATTCAGACAAAATATAAAGAGGTCCATTACACGGCAAGGGATGAAGTTCTTCTACTTAATATGAGAAAGTCTGGGAGGAAAGGTGGACGACTTCAGCCAGTCTTTTTGGGTCCTTAGATCATTCAGGGCATCTGTGGCAAATGTGTCACACAGGAACACTCTCATGGGCAAAACCTTAAACTCAAAATACAACGTAGATCACATCAAGCCATACCAGAGGCCTGAGAGCAAAGATTTTGTGATGGCAGACAGGCAGTTGGATGAGTCATTCACAGAACCATTGGTTATACATTTTGCCAAAAAAAAGCTGAATCTCACAATGTCACCGTAATAACAGAGTCAACCCCTGTTCAGTTCCCACCTGAGACTCGACCTATTCAGAAACTCAGCACACAAGATGAAGGTGTCCTTTTAAAAAAAAAATTTGTTCATGATGGTTTGGTCATGTTGCCAGTTTGGCCATCATACCAGGTTAATTCTTGCATGACTGGGGTTTGCATGTAACAGTTGGTCCATGTTTAACCTTATAATGTGTAAAGAACACATTCTTTTTATGGAAAGTTGAAAACCTCTTCACCCTTAAAGGTCAATGACCTGTTCATTTTTGGTCCGTTGGCCTAACAGTAATAAAGGAATTAGTCAATGATGCCTACAACCCTGGCAATAGACCCATAGCAATAAAGTGGTCTTAATTTTTTTCTAGACAAGGCAGAAGATTACTGCGTGGTGTGCTGCCTGCTGGAGAGAGATGCCGAGGGCGGCATGATTGAAAGGGTAAAGTTGATCATAAGGATTATTCTAAAAGCATAAGTAGTAAGTAGTTGAGAGTGCTAAATAAATGTGGGACATGTCCGCGATGGGCTCATTTCCAATGTGTCAACTATACAGATGCTCATACAGATTACACTGGTAGAACATTTTTATAGGTAGTAAATTTATTTTAATTGCACGTAAAGTTACTGTTGTGTAGTTCTGTTTTAAATATTAAATTTTTTCTACTGTTTTCCTTATGATTTCTGGAGGAATTTTAACCATCAGAACGTCCTACCTGCATATATTAGTGTGAAAGCATATTCTGACAACGTAATTTCAATTGTCAGAACGTACTGTATACATCGACGTTTAATTTCACAGTGGCGCAGTGGTTAGTGCTGCCGCCTCACAGTGAGAAGGTCGTGGGTTCGATTCCGGGGCCTGGGCCTGGAACCTTTCTGTGTGGAGTTTGCATGTTCTCCCTGTGTCTGCGTGGGTTCTCTCCGGGTTCTCCGGCTTCCTCCCACACTCCAAAAACATGCATGTCAGGTCAATTGAACACTCTAAATTGTCCGTAGGTGTGCATGTGAGTGTGAGTGGTTGTTTGTCTCTATGTGGCCCTGCGATGACATGGCGACTTGTCCAGGGTGTCACCCTGCTTTCGCCCTAAGACAGCTGGGATAGGCTCCAGCAGACCCCCGTGACCCTGAATAGGAATAAGCGGGTATAGAAGATGAATGAATGAATTTTTAATCAATATAATCTCCATTCTTTTCTTCCGTATTGTTGCTGTTGCTGCTCGCCCCTTCTTCTTTTTCTACTTCTTCTTCTTCTAAAACAGCAATGACAAAAAGATTTAACTGTAAGCACAGGGTAGGATTTTCTGACAGGGCAGCAAAGATCGACAGATCTGCTGCATTCCGACGGTAGGACGTTTCTCGGACGCAGTCTTTTTAGTGAGCCGCGCCAGAAGAACCAGGTCTCTGAAAAGGGCTGGAATTCCCATCACTACCGCAGACATTTTTGGTGATTGGACGGCGCTGTCGTCTCAAGACAAAGTGCTTTATGTTGCTCATGTGTTGTTGACACCTGGCAGATGAAGTGGTGGTGTATGTTTTTCAAACAGCTGCCGGCTGCCAGGAGGTGGACGTGCTCCAGGTGCTTCCTGCACGGTGGCGGCGGTTTTGTTTGTCTTCCGTGGCAAACAGTAAATTTTAATAAACAGGCTTCCGCCGAAGCATCGCTATGTGCTATGCTACGAGGCTGTGTAGCGAGCGGCGCTAATGAGGCCACGCTCGCTCAGGTGTCAACCTCCCTTCCACCAGGAAGCGAAGCAAAATTAGCAGCTCGCTAATCAGCTGCAGCAAAACACAGAGGCGGGAAAACTCCACCAACGTATGACCCCCTGGCCCCACCCACTTCCCTATGGACCCGCCCACTGGGCACACCTGGTGGCTGTGGGGTGATTAAAAACGAAACATCTCCGTGCTAATGGCAGATTAGCACGAGCTCGCAGGAAAGAGGAAGCAGACATGACAATCAGGTGAAGCTGTCTGTCCTCCACTGTGTCAACAAGCTGCAGACGAATGACGTGTCACAGCAGAATGATGCATGATGGGAAATCAGACCGGCTCCACACAACATATGGCAAATGGGAGGGCCTCAATGCTGCCCCGCCCACCTGCTTAATATGTAATGAGCTCCCCCTCTTCCTCTTCCTCCTCCACCTGAACATGAAGAAAGGCTCCAATGTCGCTCAATGGTGTGAAAGGCTCAATTTCCTGTCAGCGCTCACTGGTCCTTGAAGGCGACATGACAGTGAACGCACCACCAACACGTTAGCATCAGCTCTTCTCTCGTCACCGACTCCCCTCAGTCCTCTTGCAGGATTTAACCACAGAGGGCCGCTTGGGACAGGAAGCACTTCACTTTGCTGGTCCCGCCCACTCGCAGCAGTTGACTCCGCCCCCTGCTTGGTTAGACGCTGACTAGTTTTCTTTTATTGAAGTTCACTGCGCTTCAGTTTTATCCCAACTTGTCTGGCTCTCCTCCAGAGTGGAGGCACCTGAATGCACCACAGGTCAGTCTGAGTGTATGTGTGTGTGCAGCCCATCCTCCCACACACACACACACACACAAACACACACAGGCTCCTCACTGCACAAACTCAGTAGGTCAGGGGCTGAAATTCTACAGTTTAACTTGATTAATAAGCAACTTTTGCTGAGCGAAGCCAAACAGGAAGCAGATTTTTGGCTGCAGTTCAGTCGCAGACTGTGTGTGTGTGTGTGTGTGTGTGTGTGTGTGTGTGTGTGTGTGTGTGTGTGTGTGTGTGTTCACTGTTCACAGCAGGCGGCTGGCAACATATGATGAGTGGAGAAGTGGCAGAAGTGATCAGCTGGTGGAGCAGATCAATAGAGCTGATCGGCCTCCAGACGGATTGGATGGAGCCGCAGCAGCAGCAGCAGCAGCAGCAGCAACAGCAGCAGCTCCATCCTCAGCTGGAGCTCTCGCTCTCTCTCTCTTTCACACACACACACACACACACAGCCTCTCGCCCACTCACTGGGGGTGGGGTGGAAGAGTTGATGTTGATGGCCGGGGGTGAGTGCTGACCTTTGACCTCTCCAGACTCCCGGGGGGCAGGTGTAAACGCCTCCAGAAGGAACACTTTTCCCTCCTCACATCTCGTCGTTTCATCACTTATTGCCCGTCCACCGACCTTCCCACCCCCTGCCACCCCCCCCCCCCCAATCTCCACCCCTCCCCCTCCTCAGACTTCCCTGACCACCACCTCACCTTTCGGTAGAAGTTGGTGGGGAGGTGTGGGGATGTCTTCTAAGTGAGACCGCCTGACAGGACCACCTCCTGTTGAACCGGGGCCTCATGCATAAAAACATGCGTGGATTTCATCCTAAAACCTGATGTACGTTCAAATCTAGAAAACTACATTTGACCAAAGAAATCCAGATGTTCAAAACGCTGCAAACGCACAAATCCACGCGTCTTTCCTTTGAACATCCCAATCATCATGGAATTGATCGCACATGAATGCGCGCCCCGCTCCTCCCTCAGAACGCTTCCATATACATATGCATATCTATAGAAAATAACTTTGCAGATTGGAATTACATTCGTTCCACAATCAATCTCAGCATGAAAAAGAAAAACTTCACTGACTATAAGCTGGAAACATTTCCAAACAAAGTAAACCCATAAAAAGATGTAAATATCTCCGCAGACAGAGTTAATTAATGGGCTTCATCATATCTCCAGTCTTCACTGCGCTCCGTCATCAGCCACGTCTTTCAAGGAAAGCCACAGTCACCCAGGTCCGTTAAACAAAAGCGTATTAGAATCGACGTTATGTGTAAAATGTATTATTGGCTTCCATTGAGTAATTTTACACGTGACCAACATGGATCGCACTATGAAAATCAAGTCACTAAACATCACGCACATCTTTTATTGACGTACTTAGGGCTGCTTAACACACAAAGAAATACGAGGGTTTTTTGAAAAAAAAAGTTCAAAATTTGTAGTTTGACACCACATAGAACAGCACCTGTCTTATTTAAAACCACAAGTAATTAATGACAGTGTGAAGAGATGAGACCGATGATGCCAGTGCGCATCCAGGGAGTTTTTATTTATTTATGGAAGGAAAAATAATATTGTGAATATGGCAGAAAAACATGGGAAATGGCGTTACAAAATTCTATGCAGTAATATGGAAGCAAAATACAAATAAAATAATAAAAGAAGAAAAAGAAAAAAGATTGGGGAATATTATTTTCTTCACATAGCCTTCTTGTTTTGTCATGGGGATTCATCAAGACAATTAATTCACTTTTTAGTCACCAACCATTGAGCACCATGCAGCTGGAGACCGCCTTCACTCGATCGTGCGCTGAAGCAGCCCTCGCCATATAGTCAGTTACATGCAGCACCACTGATGATCGGCATTGATGATATTAAATGCTTACGGTACTGTTTTTTTTTTTTTTTCGTGTCATGGCGCCTTTATGGTAATGTGTTTGCACTCCATAACTTATTGCTGATTACGTTTGGAAATCACCTTCTCGCTGCAAATTATGCTTTAATTTAATTTAATCCTGATCAACTGCAGTGTCCGGGGATTTGATCAACCTGGTTGACACATGGATGAGTCTGTTCCACGCAGCTGGCATGGTTGTACTGAGGTTCGACTGGCCCTGGTGTGTCTGCCAGCTCTCAGTAGAATGTCCCTGTTGCAGAAACCCCAGTGTGCTTAGTCATCGCAGTTCCTTATCTGTGAAGGGTTCTTGAAGAACCACCCTTCAGAACCTGAAACGGCTCAGGAGGTCCTCTTATAATTCTTTGTCAGCAAACTGCTCTGTTCACCTCGTCCTCCAAAAGTGCCCATGCTGCCGTTGTTAGCTTTATTTTCAATACCTCTGTGCACGCATGATTTTGTAATGATCGCTGTAAATGAATGTGTTGTTCATCAAAGCCTATTTGAAATCGCGTCAGTAATTGTTTCCCAACACAACCAGTAAGTGTCGCCAACGGACAGACACGTGTAGAAATGTACGTATGCAAGTCAGAGACTCGACGTGAAGCAGCGCACATTTCCACGGTCAAATAATTGTTTTTTAATCCATGAAAGTAAAAAACGGGCGTAACGACTTTTTGTGTATATGTACCTTTTATGCATGAGGCCACAGGTCTTCACCTACAAGCAGAAGATGAAAGAGGAGACAGAGGCGATCACACCGAGACTCGGAACCAATCAGAACATCATCCACACCAGGCAACACTGACACGGTGACATTGTGCTCATGTGATACAGAGACAATGAACGTGGACGTGTTTACAGCAGCTAAACATGCACAGTCAGCAGGAAGAACAAAAAAAGAACTTCTTTCAATCTTCACAAGTGTGTGTGTGTGTGTGTGTGTGTGTGTGTGTGTGTGTGTGTGTGTGTGTGTGTGTGTGTGTGTGTGTGTGTGTGTGCACGCCATACGCTGCTGCTTTTTCAGCCTGGCTGGCCACACAGCTTATTTGCATTACTGTGTGTGTGTTTGTGTGTGTGTGTGAGTGTGAGTGTTCCATCCATGTAGTCCGTTGCTAATCAGAGTTGGCGCACCGCTCTGCCCGTCCACACTGTGAAGAAATGTAGATAATGCCGTCACAGAGGGACACTGGGTAAACTTTACTGTGTGTGTGTGTGTGTGTGTGTGTGTGTGTGTGTGTGTGTGCGTGTGTGTGTGTGTATGTGGCCCCTCCTGACTTGGTGAGGTGCTACTGACCCCTATGGGTTGAATGTTTCGGTGAAGAACACACAAACACACACACATACACAGGGGCAGATCCTCAAAGAAGGGCACGCAGCGCTAAAATGCGGTGCGTTTTGCGGCTGCAATCTGCGCCACAGATGCGGGTATCCACAAAGGTTTTTGCGCTAATGACATGCAGGCGCAAACACGCCCACAAATGCGGCACCTGAAACAGGTGCGAATGTTGCGGTCTGGCAACCTGAGAGCAGTTTGCACCAAAGGTTGTTGGTGAGTGCGTGTGTTTGACAGTGAAACTCTGCTAGGATAAACGCTCCTGTGCTCCTGGCATTACGATGCCTCCTCCGTCTACCAAGACTGCTGCCATAATGAAAGAAAGTCAAGACGCAAGACGCGTTGGTCACCAACACCTGAGGACCATTTGTATTTTCCATAGCCTATCTAAAATACTGCCATATATACTGTAGTCTATGCCTATCTATATATAAGATTTGGGGAGCTATATATATATCTCAGGCTTTTCAGAGAGGAAAGTTTCACTCAGAAGCCAGAAACACTTTGACAGACAGAAGCTGCGCCTGGTTCTGGCTGGCGGTGTCTCCGTCTGTCAAACTGCGTGCGGACACGAGCGCAAACTCTTTCTGGATCTGCCGCTGTCTGAATGAGGCATATTTGCATAGAAGGGGGTGTGTCCTTTTGCGCGTCATGACTCATTTAAATACATTCAAATGAGTCTGGCGCAGCCCTGCCGCTACCTGCGCCTCGGCACATTTCCCGCCGATGAGGGGTGGGCAGGGTGATGGGGGTAATGAGGGGTGTGATTGGGGGAGTGATGGGGGGTTGATGAGGAGCTGATGGGCGGGGTGATTGGGGGCTGGTGGGCGGGGTCTCCTCAGGGTCATCCTAATCCCTCCTCTCAGACTCGTCCTGCCGTCTTTGTGTCAATTCTCTACTGGCCAGTTGACAGGCCCCATTCAGACCAGTGTGTGTGTGTGTGTGTGTGTGTGTGTGTGTGCATGTGTATGTGCGTGTGTGTGTGTGTGTGTGTGGCAGCTGGTCAGAGGCCCGTGTGAAAGAGCCCCATCACCCCCACTGACTAACCAGGCAGCAGCTGCTTTCAGTGTTGTCTCAAAGTTGAACTTGAGTTTTTTAATCGCGTCGTTGTGTGTTAACCTCCAACACAGCCGGTTCGTGAGTCTGCTAATCAGTCAGCTGACACGACCGCGTTGCCACGGTGACCAGGTGGAGAAAGTGGAGAAAGGCTTCGTCCTCGTGATGGACGGATGGAAAACTGTCCTGAGTTGCAGAAAACACACACACACACACACACACACACACACACACACACACAGAGCAGCACAGTGTGTGTGTGTGTGTGTGTGTGTATGTGTGTTTGGGTGTCATCTGGTGCTGCCCTCATGGCAGCTCTGACAGTGAGTTCTGTACCCCCGGCTCACTGCGTGTCCATCAATCTGTGAGTGCCCTCACCTGCACCTGTTTGTGTGTTTTTGCATGCATGTGTGTGTGTGTGTGTGTGTGTGTGTGTGTGTGTGTGTGTGTGTGTGCATGCATGCATGCGTGCGTGCCTGTGTGTCTGGCTGCCTAACGAGGGTCCCAAGTCCATATGCGACTTCCTCATTAAGGAGCCCACATGACAAGGACAGAGGCGTTGGCGCTGGCCCAAAGTTGGCCTGACACCACCAACTCCCAGACGGCCTCCAGTGTGTGTGTGTGCGTGTGTGTGTGTGTGTGTGTGTGTGTGTGCAATCGCAGATGCCCTGACCATGTGGCCCCCTGTTATCTGCCTCAGTCCGGACCACTAATTACAGGACGGCTCCGTCCCTCCCGACTCGTTCTGGGTCTTTTTGAAGTGGTAATGCCCTCGGAGGCTCCTCATTGGGCCATTAGTCACATCTGTGGCATCTCATTGGTGCTGCTCTGGGTGACCAAATAACACTAAAACTTGAGTGAGGGGGAAGCGTGGATGCGTGGCTAGCGGCTCTGACAATCACGCGCGCACACACAGATTCTGGTGCAGCGGATCTCCACCACGGCAATGAAGGCGGAGCCACGGAGGTCTAGTCCAGCTGATTGACAGTTTGCATTCATGGAAAGTGGATTGAGATCAGACTGATGCGTGACTGATCCAGGGGATGCTTGACTAAAACCCCTGTCCTGGCTCTGCTTCTGCATCCAAGCGCCATTTTTTACTTCTGAGGTGTAAACAAGAAGTTGCTGGCATCAGATGGCCCCCAGGGGGCTCCAGGAGGGGCCAGCAGGGAGTTCTAGGGGCCACCAGGAGGTGCCCCTCGTGGCCTCCAGGGGCCCTGGGGGGCACCAGGGGGCTCCAGGATGTTCCACCAGGGGGATTAAGGTTAACAAGCTTGCAGCGGATCCCTTTCGCTCTAAACGGATCTCAATGAGCATCCTGGTGTCAGATATTTTGCCCCGCCCCCAGACAAGGCTTGAACCCAGACAGTTGTTTGACCTCTGACACCCCCCTTCCCCCGTCCTCCCCCACCTATGGGTGTAAACAGACGGTGGGGGGCAGTGAGGATCAGTAGCTGGAGGGTCGTCTGAGAGAATGACTGACATGACTAGCAGGTCACATGACTCGTAGGAGAGAGCGGGGCTCTGGACGGACTGGTACAGGACCAGCTGCTGCTGAAAATGACGATGATGATGATGGTAGTGTGATAAAGACCCAGCATAACTCTATCAGTCTGCCTTTGACTGTAGCTGCTCTGTGATTGGCTCAGTGCTGCAAGTCATCAACATAAAGACAGGAAGTGAGCTCCGGATGCTGATGCTGATGAGACACCCAGCAGTTAGTGTCTGTCCTCACAGCTCTCCAATCCTGGGCCAAGGCCCCCTTACATGGCGAGCTGTGACTCTGCCCCCAGGGGGGCGTGTCCTCTTCTTCTAGAGTGATGAAGTCATAGGCGCTCCTCTAACAGGCTCCTCCCACACCTGGTCAGGCCATGATATCACCATCATCATCATCATAATCATCATCATCATCATCACCACCACCGCCACCTTCATCACCATCATCATCATCACCACCACCACCACCACGATCATCATCAGGCTGGAAGCATCGCCTACTGGTCAGGGTGATGGTCCCATTCCACCACCTCACTCCGCCCACCCCACCTGACCCCGCCCACCCCACCTGACCCAGCCCATCTCACCTCACCTCACCTGCCAGGGAGGGGTGGATGTCACTGTGCTGGATCAACAGGCCTCTCTGACCAACTGATGACGACGGCATCCTGATGAGGCTTGGCTCCCCTTCCTGCCACCGGGCTCCATGTGTAATGACACCTGCAAGCAGACAGGGGGCGCCGTGGAGTGGAGTCACAGCCGACGTCACTGCAGGAGGAAGAGGACTAAACGTGAGGATCGCTCTGAAGTGTTTTCAACCTCAGGTTTTGCTGTTGATCAATCAGATCAGCAGAAAAGTGATGACATCATTACTGTTCTGAAGCCATTGGATTGAATTATTTTTTGTTCCTGTCACAACATTGCAGGTCTCATGATCCCAGGGCGGGTTAAACAGGGACAGTGGCGGCGCTAGCCAGACAGAAAGCTCCTCCGGTCAGCAGCCAATCAGACGCAGCGACAGGCCGACTGCAGGGGGCCGTGTCAGATCATTAGCAGTGGCGGCGACTGACGGCGTTGGCCAGTGTAGGCGGCTGGCAGGAAGTGGCTGCTGGCCGGACCACTTCCTGTTCCTGTGGCTCCCTGAGTGGAGACATGATGCTTCATTATGGACCCCCGACCAGGTGGCGAGAGGGGGGAGGCCGGGGGGAGTCTCCATGGCGACAGTCCAGGGTCGGGGGGGTGGTGGGGGAGATGGGCAGGGAGGACGGGGCTCTGTAGGAGGGGTCACGCATGCGGTGACCCTCAAACGCTCAGCAACAGAGAGAAACAGCATGTGGCCACACACACACACACACACACACACACACACACACACACACACACACACACACAGATTAGCTAGGCTTGGATGCTCTAGCGGCGGCGCAGCGGGACGCTAAACACACTCGGTCAGGGGGCGGTGGCAAGCGCCCCCACCCCTTCTCCCCACACACACACAGACACACATATACACACACACACTACCCCCTACTGCAGCAGCAGCAGGCAGCATCAATATGTTTGAAGAGCAGCAGGAGGCTGGGGGTGGGGTTGGTGAGGGACAGAGGAGACAGGTAAACACGCTGGACCCTGATTGGCCGACAGTCCCGCTGGTGTGTTTTGATCCGGACTGTAAAGTGACTGCTGGCTGACGGTGGATGACTCCGCCCCCGGTGGCGACTACTCTACCTGCAGCAGGAAGCCCCGCCCACTGCCTCACCCAGGTGGGTGTATCCAAGTGAAACCACGAAGGCTGTGCGGCCCCGTCCTGTGGCGCCGAGTGGCGCTAATCAGAGCGCTGTCCTGTCCTATTAGGCGGCGGCGGCGGCGGCGGCGACAGGGACGAGGAGACTAATCAAGGTGAGAGTGTAGGTGCCGATGGCAGCTGATTATCATCCCATAATCAGCTGTGTATTGTCACCTCCTACTCCTTTTCCTCCTCCTCATCCACCTCTTCCTCTATCTCCTTCTCTTCTTTCTCTTCCTCCTCTTCCTTCTCCTCATACTCCTCTCCCTCCTCTTCATCCTTCTCCTCTTCCTCCTCCCCATCCTCCTCCTCCTCCTCCTCCTTTCCTCCATCACATCAAACACTTTGCCACTAGCGCCAGCGAGCTGCTCAGCGAGGCTCCGCCCCTGGTCTTGAATTCCGTCTGTAACAAAGAATGAATTCCTGCTCGTCTGCTTTCATGTGCAGCACCGCCTCCTCTTCATCCTGTCACACACCCCCCCCCCCCCCCCCCCCCTCGCCACGCTCATTACCTTGGGTCCGTCACCGCCGCCAAATCATAACAGGCACCGGCAACAGCGCTCCCTCGGTAACAGGCTTGTCAATCAACGACAGCGGCAGAAAGCGATCAGTGGCGGCGGCTGCGAGGTCAACGGCGCCGATGTTGCTCCTCTTTTCATCCGTCTTCCAGGAAATCAATTTACAGCACATCAGTGGAGTGGGGGGGGGGGTGTGATAGAGGGGGGCTCTGAGCCCTGCTGAGAGATTCGTTTAGACACCCTCTAATAAACGTCACTCACTGAGACCACTCCCCCCATCCCTCCCCCCCGGCCGCCAGGTGACGGCCACTCTGCTAATAACTCTTATTTAGGTGGTGATGGCGAGCAATCAGCTGGCTCTGCCCCCCTCCACCCTGCTGTCCAATCAGGGTGCAGGACGCTGCTGCTGCTACTGGAGGGACTTTCCTGTTGCAGCAGCAGCAACTGGTTGGATGGTGCGTCAGTCGGGTGGAGTCAGAGGTCAGAGTGACGTCACGCTGTTGGAGCAGGTCGCCAGCCTGGTCACGCTGGCGGTGGCTCCGCCCCCTCAGGTTTCGGCAGAACAGATGTCACTCAGCCGCCACCGCCGCCAAACAGGCGACACCCGGCGTGTGAAGATGGCAAGGTGGCTCTCGCCTCCTCCCTGACACACACCCACCTTCACAAGCCACATGCGCTGGTAATAGCCCCCTCGCTGCTCCCCCCACAGGCTATTGGCATACTGGAGTGTGTGTGTGTGTGTGTGTGTGTGTGTGTGTGTGTGTGTGCGCGCGCGCGCGTGCATGTGTGTGTGTGTGTGTGTGTGTGTGTGTGTAATTAGTCATTGAGATGAGCAGCAACCCCACCCTCCCCTCTCACCAAGGGCGGGGCTCCAAAGTGAGGTCAGTGTGGCGGCGGCGGCGCTGCTGGGGCTAAATTAGCAGGACAGCTAGTATGGGGGAGGAGGGGCAGGGGGTCAGGGGTCAAGCGGGTTCATTTCACTGAGATGCTCGCCACCACCACCACCGCCACTGCCGCCTGCCGCTCCATTCAGGCTGCATTAGGAGCAACAATGGACTTCCTGCCATCTAATTAGTGGAGGTTAATTGGGGAGCGGGGGGGAGAGAGGGGCAGTTTGCAGGCTGCAGTCGGGAGGCCTGAGGGGGAGGGGCCAGCAGCTCCAAGCATCAGAAAACGCACTCACTGGCGGCACCACCATCACCCGACTTCAACCTGGGCGGATCACCTGTCTGATGCATCCTCTCAGCTGTTGGCCATGATGTCATCCACCAAGAGGGTGTAGCTAGGCCAAGCTAAGCTAAGCTAAGCCAAGCTATGGATGTGGCTCCAGGAGCGGAGGTCTCAGCAGGAGAGCAGCTAACAAAGCTTTCAGGTGGGGGTGGGAGGGTGAGAAGAGGGCAGAGCTGTGAGAGACGAGCTACGCTACACTAACGGGCTGCAACGCAACAACGGTTCAGGAGCAGGGAGAAAACCACCAGGGTTTTTTTGGGATTGAAGGAAAAAAAATGTACACATTAACAACAAAAAAAAATCAACACACAACATTGATGACTGTCACATGACCCGGAGGAGGAAAACCCCTCTGCTGTAGCTGCCAGCTGAGCTGGAAGGCTAGCGTGAGCAGGAACGCTAGCGCAAGTAGAGGCCCAGCTCCTCCATCCGACTGAGGTTGAAAGCATTAGCATGCGGCTAATATCACACCGACAACATCTCCCTCTACTCCAAGCCGTGGGACGACCACGGCAGAGTTTTCCATTTCCCAGGTGAACCTTCTGCGTCGACGCCCGACAATTTAATGCGCCCTCACGAAAATTACGGCGTATTAACAACAGTTCGCTGCTCAGCTCGGCTGCTAGCTAGCACAAACTAGTGGCACCCGTTCTCCAAATGGCCGCCGCTACTGTGACGGAGGCGGGGAAAAGAAAAAAAAAACAAAGCCGGTGGCCGCGTGGCACATTAGCGGCAGCAAGAGATCCCCCTCTTGGAGTTGGGGACGCCACTCAGGGATCGTGGGTAATTTGCGATAATGTGCGGGTCAGCGTGCTGCGGTAATGACGGTAATCACACTGGCTGTTAGGCTAATTTCACTTCTGAAGCGCCCATTTCCCTGCTGCTGCTGCTGTTGCGGCGAGGGAGCCGGATGTGCCGTTTCAACGGACTCCTCTCCCTCCCCGCCCACTCCATCTCGCTCGACGCCGCTCACCACCACCACTCGCCCGCTGACTGACATGCGCAGCAGCACAAAATGTTAATGAAACAAAAAAAATCCCTCTGTTCCTCCCGCTAGCAGTTCCGCCGGCACCGCAAACAAACGGCCTCCGCTCATCCATTCAAGTCAGAGTGACGGCGAAACAGCGGCCATTCTGCTGCAAATATCAAGTTGAAGCGGCGGCAGCGGCGGCGGCGGCGGCGGCGGTGAGGCCTTTTGTGGGTCGATGGGTGGGGGAGGGGTCTTGATATGCGGCGTGGAGCCTTTCAAAGCCGTTTGTTAGACTCAATTTCTTCCTCCGTTACATCGGCAGATTACGTTTCAGGCAAACAAGCGGCGCTATTATGCTGAGAGAATGACAAGGTGCGGCGGCGAGGGGGGAGAGGGAGGGGGGAGCAGAGGAGGCGGCGGGAACACGGAGAGGGCCGGCGAGATTGAAGAGGTGATGAGACAGCAGCGGCGGGACGGAGGCGTGCGGCATGTTGTCAAGGCTCGCCGCAGGTTATGCAAATGGGGGCTCTTGATGATTGCGGTGACGCTCGTTTCCTCTGAATCAGGGATCACGTCGCACACAGACAGATGGATAGATGGACAGACAGACGGAGGGACGGACGGCCTCAGGATGGAATGTCCCATTAAAGAGGCAGCGGCATCCAGATCCTCATTACTTCTATAAAAAGACGTGTCCACGCGTCCTGTTGAGTTGCTTCTCAGACAACGGCCACCAGATGAAAATGTGAAAACCAAACGGGAAGTGCTTCATGTTCTTCCTGAGAGCAGCAGCAGCGACAACCATTCAAACACATTTGAATATTTCCACTTTTCAGGTGCAGGAGCAGCAACAAATGTCTCCTTTCCTCTTGATTTCTATTTCTGTCTGTGTAAATGTGACACTTTGTGAATCTACTTTTCCATGCAGTGGGTTTCACCACCAATTTCAACCTGCCTTGGCGGTAACAACGACAACAACAACAACAACAACAACAACAACAACAACCACCCGTCTGGTCCCTGAAAAAGGAAAAAATTCTTTATCAGCTAGCTGGTTCGCCAGCCAAGGTTAGCATGCAGCAGAGCGGCTCGGCCAATCAAAAACTGTGAAACTTGACGCTAGCTGGTTAGCTGGTAAGCTTGACTTGGAGGTGGAGTCTGGTGGAGGTCGGTCCTATCTTGCTGCATTGCCTCTCGTAGAGTGTTGGGTGACAAGGACAAACATCACATCATCAGAAACATCAGATCAGGTTCAGGAGTCCACTTCAGACCAGGCTGGTCCACTTCAGACAGTTCTGGTCCGGTCCAGTCGTGTCAATGCCAGCATCACTACTGCAGCTGCTGCTCTCACTGTGATTGCCATCTAGTGACTGGACGTAAACACATACACACACAATTTCCTCACCTGTTTGGGGGATGATGACAACACAATTCACCTGTTCAGGTGAGTACTTTGTGTACTTTTTCTATATACCTAGTGAATGATGCGAAAAAAGTTGTGTTATTATAGTATTTCTTCTGGTTGTTTTTTCTGCTCTTGCTGTTTTTTCTTCGCTGTGAATGCTGTTTTTTGCTGTTTGCACACAGATATATTAGGGCCGTCGAAGTTAACGCATTAACTTCGAACGGGGGTCATACAAAAGCCTCACTGGAGCCACAGTGCTCCTGTTCAGACAACTCCCTCTTCCTCTCCATGTCGTGCGTGCGTAGGCCGGAACCCGAGGAGGAAGTGCCGCAAGGTGCCGTGGAACAGAGCCCGCTTCCATTCGCCGCGCACTTCCGCAGCTGCCGTTTCGGCATCTGGTCTGTTTTGTGCGCGAGCCTTGAGCAATCTATGTCAAGCTGGACAGGAAGTCACTCAAAGAAACCCTAGAGAATCCAGTTAATTTTCAAAATAAAAGCAATTTTCGAAATAAAATACCGTGACTGACCAATGCGATCATATTTGTGTACATTATATTTGTCAGTCTCTAGTATTAGAGTACGAGAGAGATGAAACAAACATACAAACACACGCGCACACACACACACACACACACACAAGCGATGAAGGGACACACAGTGAAATGGCCAACCTCGCACGCAAGTAAAAAGGAATTGTTTTATTTGTAAACCTTAATGGTTAGAAGCAATGCCTTGAGAATACCTCAAGATTTGAGTCTTGTTTTGCGAGTATCTGGACAGTTTAAGTGTCTAATCATATTGGAATGTTCTGGCAGCTGTGGCTCAGTTGGTAGAGCGTGCTGAGAATTGATGATCGAAGGGTTGGTGGTTCAAATGACACATCCAATGGTCCACATGTCTGAAGTGACTTTGGGCAAGACACTGAACCCCAAACTGCTTCCAATGGCGCTGGCAATGCCTTGCATGGCCGCAGCCACCCATTGGTGTGTGAATGAGTGAGTGAAAGGGAGACTGAGAGGCCATTGGAAAGCACTTTGGGGTAGTGTGAAGGTGCTGGAAAGCGCTATATAAGTGCAGTCCATTTACCATATGTTCTAATGAAATCTTTTTTAATATTTCCACAAAGGAATTACTCTTGTCCTCCCCAATTTTTCCTACAGTATAAGAAACACAATATATCTTGTTAAGTTACATATAGAGCAGGGTAAAAGAAAAATGTACACTTCTTTTGCAATTAATTGCAAGTTAACTCGGACACTAATGCAATTAATCCTGATTAAAATTTTTAATCAACTGACCGCCCAAATATACATCCATATTTATGGAAACATCTTAGTGGTAGTAACAAAAAATAACAAAAATATCTATCTAGAATACACATCGTGGAGATGGTGCTCACTGCTCCCATCAAGTTATTCACTTGGTGCGAGACGGCAGCTTTACAGCAGTCGGTGAGCTCATGGAAACTTGTCTTAATATTATTTTTATTCATTTATTTATTCTATGTCACAGTAGGAGGGTTAGTGTCTTCATTATGAAGTAGTACCATTAATACTGTCAGTGTAATAACCATGATTATTGTTGTTGTTCAGTCAAGAGACTGAAAAACATCTGCTTTATATTGTTTGATGGTTTAACATGTGTTGGATAAGTTGTTGTGCGTGTGTGCGTGTGTGCGTGCGTGCGTGCGTGCGTGCGTGCGTGCGTGCGTGCGGGCGGGCGTGCGGGCGTGCGGGCGTGCGTGCGTGCGTGTGTGTGTATGTGTGTGTGTGTGTGTTTGTCCCTCACCTCTTCTTAATGAAATCATGCGGATCAGTGAGGCCCAGCAGGTCAGCCAACAGATCGGAACTAAGCTGCTGTGACCCGCCTGGTGCTGCCGACACACACACACGTGCACGCACACACACAGAGCGAGAGAGAGAGAGAGAGAGAGAGAGAGAGAGAGAGAGAGAAGGGATGATCAGGATTTTTCCGTGGTTTCCTGCTGGACAATATTGATCAGTGGCTCTCCCGGCTGTTAAAGGGCCAGGGCCCCAATTGGAGCTGCGATGGGAGCCTCCGCCCACTGAGAGGGCCGAGCAGCACCAGCGTCAGATTAGTGTTTATTATGGCGAAGGCTTTAATCACTGCTGGGCTATCGGCGGCGCCAGGGGACCTCCATTAGAATTAAATTAAACAGTGGAAATGTAAATATTGACAGCATATGCATAATTATTTATTCCGGCAGCAACAGGATCAGAAGTGATTGCGGCGGCGGCGGCGGCGGCAGTGGCGGCAGCGTTCCCGTTAATATGAAAACACAAACATTTGCATCGGCACCTCATAAAAATGCAAATGATGACAGAACAAATAAAACAAGACTAATAATAATAATAATAATAATAATAATAATAATAATAATAATAATAATAACAATAATGATGAGAGCAGGCCTTCGCTGAGGCTCAGTCCCGAATAATAATAATCATAATAATAATAATAATGCACACAGACAGACGCCCCCCAGAGAAATGTCAGCACGGGGCACGCCGCCGTTGTCATCAACCCCCCTCCCCCAGAGCCGTCCCACCTGCAACCTCAGCAGGGGGTCAAAGGTCATCAAACAGCACCAGCAGCAGACTGATCTGATGGTGTAAAAGCTGCTCACCGGCGCCACACAGCGGGTAATTAGCGGCGGCAGTTGGGACGAGGGTCTCCCTGCGAGGCACGGAGATGGGACGGGGGGGTGGGGGGTGGGGGGGGTGATGACTCCACATCACACAAATTACAAATGCAATTGTCTTGGTCGGCAAATTGACTTTTTCATTCAGCCGCTGCAATAATTAAATACGGGACGCCCCGGGTCGGTGGTGGCAGCAGCTGAGCGTGGGGGGGGCGGGCGGCTGAGGAGGAGGAGGTGGTTGTGGGGAAGTGGAGGAGATGGGGGTGTGAGGAGGAGACGGGCGGTGGCATCATCTTTATCCATTGTGGCAGCGCAACACAAAAGTTCACCTTCCCATCATCCACGCTCTCACTCGCACTCCAAGTTCAGCAGGACGTCTGATTGGCCGACGACGAGGAAGTGGAGGCTCGGAAGGAACGTGACCACGACCAAACCCGGCCCTGCCACATGCCGGAACTCACTTCCTGTCTGCCGGGGGTTTCAGCCGCCTGGAAAAGCTACTGCGCATCCGACTCCTCCCTGCCGAAGGCGACCTTTAACCCCCCTCCCGCTCCAACCGCTTCCTGTCCACGTCTCGCAGTTTGGATCCATCTGGATACAGCGGCGGCAGTTTGATGGACATCCCAGCAGCGCTGTGCGTGCGTGTGTTGGGGAGGGTGGGGGTGGTGTGTGTGTGTGTGTGTAAGGGGGAGTCCAGTAAAGCAGAACGCTGGAAAAAACACAAACAAATCAGAAGGAATTAGGTGTGAACGGTGATGGAATATTCATGTGCGCGACAAGCCGTCACGCCACCTCGGCCGCCGCCGCCTCCTCTTGGCGTCCAGCGCACGCATACATGCACACGCACACCAGCTGACACCAAATCAAATTAGTCATTAGCAAATTGGATCAACAATTAGAGCAAGAGAACTGCATGCCATTAGTGTCAGCTCCCCTCGGCTCCCGATTGGCCAATTGGTAGCCGCCGCCGCCGCCACTGCACTTTGTCCCTTGCGGCCCCGCCCCTCCGTCGAAGCGTTGGGTGGAGGAGACGCAGAGGCCGTAGCTCAGGGCTCGGGGGCGCCGCCATTCCCTCGCTCCTCGCCAGGGTCACCTCGCGTCAGCGGGCGACCGTTGGGGTCCCGGCGCCGTGACACGCCTCCCGCCCGCCCCAAACACGGCTGGCGGAGATGGACGCGTTCCATTATGCAAATATGCACACAAGTCACATCCTGTTTGAGCAACTTCAGACAAACTGTCACAAGATTTCCCATCAGTACGAGCGTCGACGTGACCCAGGCGGCCGTGCTAATCGCTTAGCGTTGTTAGCGGAGCGGCGAGCTGGTCCCGATTGGGCCCTCCTCCTCCCGGACTCCTCGCCCCCAACCCCCGAGGACGACCCGTCCTTCACCTCCTCTCCCAGCCCAAACCACTCAGTTCAGGTCCAACGGCCCTGTGTTGATGTCACAAAGGGCAACGACAGCCCTAGCAGTCAACAGACTGAACGTGTGGAAGGTGAAACACCTGCTCTGGTTGAAGGTGGCTGTAAACACAGTGCTAAGTGTGCCAGGAGACTGAGCAGGAAGGAGGCGGAGCTTGAATAGAATGGAAGACAAGAGAATACATTAGAAGAGAATAGAAGAGAAGAGAATAGATGTACTTAATCCCAAATTGGGAAACCATGCTGTTGCAGCACTAAAAACAATACAAAGAAAAGCAGGAAGAGGCGGGGCTTAAGCAGGAAGCAGGTGGAGCTTGGATAGAATAGAATAGAATAGATGTCATTTATTGATCCCAAATTGGGAAACTACACTATTGCACCACAAAAAATGATGCAAACACAAAAAAGCAGGAGGTCGGTGGGAATTGGGCAGCAGGTAGGACAGGTTTCCCATCAGATCTCCCGGGAGAGGGGGGGGGGGGGGGGGGGGTCTCATGCCACCGCGCCTGGGCGGCCAGTGAAACCTTCAGCAGGATTTGGACCAACCACCGATCAGAGTGCAGCGAGCGGCAAGCTTCTCCAGGCTGAGGGAAGACAAGAGAAGGAGGAGGAAGAAGAGAGGAAGAGTTTTAATATTCATGCGTCTTCCTCGGCGGAGCAGTTCAGATGGAGCATTAATTAGGAGCCAGAGGGGAAGAAAAACAAAAACCAGGAGCTGAATGAATAATGAGGGCGGCTGGAGCCTGGCCTCCTGCTCCTCCTCCTCCTCCTCCTCCTCCTCCTCCACCTCCACCTCCTCCTCCTCCTCTTCTCCACCTTCCCTTCCTCTTCTTCTTCCCTCCTCCTCCACTGCCTCCTCCACCTCCTCCTTTCCTTCCCCTTCCCCTTCTCCTCATCCTCCTCCTCCTCTCCTCCTCCTCCTCTGCTGTGCCAGCGGTGTGGGCGGTGAGATGCACCGCTGCCCACCACCACCAGGCCCGGTCCGGGTGAACAGAGGGGCTGCTGGGAGTTTTGGTCACCGCCATCACCTCCTCCTGGGCGTCGCAGCGGACCAGGAAGTTGTGAGGAAGTTGCACTAGTTGGGGGTCAGATGGGCTGGATGATTAATTCCACCTTCCCTGCTGCTGCTGCTGCTGCTGCCTAACCTCGGCACTTTAAGCTCCCCCATTTGAATAAGTTCACTCCTCTGCAGCAACGCTCTCTATTCCTTCTCTACTTCGTTTTCTTCTTCTGGTTTGTTGCTGCGAGACCTCAAAAAAAGTTCAGCCGATGAGAATCTGAAAAATAAAACAAAAATCAGATTTGACGTGGTGGATGAAAACGGCTGAGGAGGGAAAAAGAGAGAGAGAGAGAGAGAAACTGAAAGCAACGGCTGCAGCAGGAAATGAAAGAGATTTCTGAAAAAAAAAATGAGCAGACGCTAAACATGCAAAACAGAGAAAAACAATGTCTGAGAATTGATGTGACTGATGGTTTTTAGTGTGAGAAGGGATGAGTTGATATTATTAATATTGCATGTTGTTAATATTTGTCCATGCAGCTTCTCCAGAAACATTTTCTCTCATCAATGCAGCCAATCAGCACGCTGCTCTGGGCCTCCTGTATCCAACCTCACGTTTCATTAGTAGTTTTCTCCCAAACTGGTATCAATAAAGCACTGCTGTTCTATCCTATTCTATGTTGGAACTTACGGGGGAAAAGTGGAAAACGTGGCTGGAGCGGCGGAGGTGGGCAGGGCCACAGCCACTGCACCTCAATCTGACTGGAACAGCACCAGACCACCGGGCACAGATTCACCTTTCCTGCAGCACTTTGATCCACAACCTGTGTGTGTGTGTGTGTGTGTGTGTGTGTGTGTGTGTGTGTGTGTGTGTGTGTACACAAAAACAAACATACAGCTGGATGATAATATAATAACTATTATCATAATTATCATATATATATATATAATTATGATCAATTATGTATAATATATATATAACTATGATATGTTGTATCTATTATAATTGTAATTTTGTTATTATTATTATTATTATTATTATTATTATTATTATTATTATTATTATTATTATTATTATTCATAGGAATAAGAAGAAGAAGAAGAAGAATGATAGAATGAAAAGAATAAAAATAATAAATTTAATCAATTTTATTCTTATTATTAATATCCAAGTGAACAAGAGACTTGTTCAAAGTTCACTGTCAGCAACACAAACAATAAAAAAAAAACATCATACAAAAATAAATCTGAATAAATGCAAATCAAGTAAAAATGATTAATATTCTATTTGATATTTTCCAAGTATAATCATCAAGATAATAATTATTATTATTATTCATCAATCATAATTCATAATCATTATTATTATTATTGCCTTGATGTGTATTTATTATTATTATTATTATTATTATTATTATTATTATTATTATTATTATTATTGTTGTTGTTGTTGTTACAATGAAATATAAATGAATGAAATATAAATTAAATTTTTCATACATTACCAGAAGTGAACATAATTTTATTTTTGTAATCAGAAATAAATATTGTCAGTCTAATATAGACTACAATATATGCTGCATATGTGTGTATCAATATAATGTATCAATTACTATGTAAATCTAATAAATAAGTGGTTTAAATATGATAACAAAATAATTATTATATTCATAATAATTACTATCATCATTTGTATTACTTATTAGCATTAATACTATTTTCATGACTATTACAATTATTATTATTATTACCATCAGGAATTATTATTATTAGCAGTATTTAAATGAATAAGAATGCCTTTTCTCATCCCACATTTGGGAAATGTGTCTAAAAATAAAGGCAAATAGAGGCATTCCTATTCTTATTGTTGTAACATGAATCAGTGAGTGGTCATTCTCCCGTCCCGCCTCAATGTCAGAGGTTGTAGAGTCAGGCTGACAGGTGCCGCGCCCTTTGACCCCAAGCAGGTTGAAATGGTAACAGCTAACGGGGCAGTAGTTTGCGTGTGTGTGTGTGTTCCTCCAGCCTTCACAATTCATTACTACTAATTAAGCCTCAATAAAATTGCTATTATGATAACTGTGGGGTGTTGGACGGTGGGGGTGTCGAGGGGGGAACGCAGCTGGTTCGGCCCTGAATGACCCCCCACCCTCGCACCACCACCAGCACCACACACTAACACAAACACCCCCCCACCACCAGCACTCTCTCACTCTGTCTCCTCCTCAACATAAAGGCATGCAGAAGCACAGGACGCTGGCTGACAAAGGCTGCTAGTGTGTGTGTGTGTGTCTGTGTGTGTCTGTGTGTGTGTGTGTGTGTGTGTGTGTGTGTGTGTGTGTGCGTGCGTGAAGGCTTGTCTTTGATTAATTAACACTTTGCAGAGAGTGGGCCCCCGTCACACCGGAGGAGTGAAGATTTGTCGGGGTGACGTGACGCTTCTCGGAGAATCTCATTAGAGCGCCGGCTCCTTCTTCCACGAGCCTCCTTTTCCTCTTCTTCGTCCTCATCGCTCGCCGCTCGCGGGGGAGAAGTTGTAGTTTGCTGCCGACTTTCTGACCCGAGACGCTCCTCTGCCTGCTCGGCCTCCGCTGCTGCTGCTGGAAAGCAGCGTGGAGCTGAAAACAAACCAGTATCAGCTCCAGTATTTTCCTGTGTCACACACTGCATATGTATTTATAATAATAATAATAATTATTATTATTCAATTTAATTGTATAAATGTTAAACAGTCGTGTCAATTCATTAAAGTCTAAGTGCGTAAACATGCTTGATTTGATTGGTTTGTGTGTGTCGTCTTTTACTGACAAATTACTGTATTGTAATTACTGTGTCTTAAAAATATTACAACTCATTAATAAAAAATAATTTGAATATTTAAAATTTGTGTAAAATTTTTAAGGAAGCCCGGAATTTAAGGAAGCCCGCCTCACAGCGCGTTGATAATTAGGCCGTTGTCAGGTGGGCTTCCTAAAATAACGGCAGCAAGAGCAAGATGGCAGCTAGCTTAGGAGCAAGACCCTTATTGTTCTATGTATATTCTTCTGTATATTCTTCTGTATATTCTTCTGTATTTCTTACATATTTCTATGTATATATATGAGAACCATTGTAGGGGTAGGAAAAATCAAATGACTTTTATTGTGCTGCAAATAAACACTTTTATTAAATGTATTTATTGGCAGTATGTATAGTATGTACTATGTACTTAACAATAGTATGTTAAGTGTTAACCAATATAAAAATCATAAATCAGGCCAGATTTTACACACTGGAGCTTCAAGTCTAATAATAAAAGACCTTGTGTCTCTGATTCCAAAGTGGATCATATTTAGTCTCTTGTTCAACATAATGGCGTCACAAACGCACATTTCTGATCACTTTTTACTAGTAGTACTATCACTACTAACAATAATAATAATAATAATAGTAATCATGTAGAGATCAGTACCCGTGCTGGATGTGCATGTCATCCAGCACCTGTTCTATAGGAAGCAGAGAGTTCCTGGTTCTCCCCCATCGGTTCACGTTTCCAGTTGTGCATCTGCGTGACATTCAGCACCTCCTCCTCCTCCATCTCCTCCTACTCCTCTCTGGTGGCTGTTTGTGACCTTCACCCCCCCACCCGCAGCTAGCACCGCCACCACTGGAGGGCCAGTGTGAACCGCTCGGCCCTGGTCAGCTCATATCAGCGTCGGCCCCGAAATGCCGCCGCAGCCTCGGACATTCCAGCGGGGAGCCGCGGGGACGTGGGGCGGGGTGTGTGTGTGTGTGTGTGTGTTGGGGGGGGGGGGGGTTGAGGAGGGTGTAGCCAGTGAGCAGGAGCTGACTGAGGTCACGTGACCCGTCTGTACCTGCAGACTTCAGAGCCGGTCGGCTACTTCCTGCATCCTCACTTTGGCTCTGTAGCCTACTTCCTGTTCTGTGTTTATGCAGTTTTACATTTATGGCCAGCAGGGGTTAATATAGCCATCGCTCAATCAGCTTTTTGCAAGAGAAAAAAACCCACCCAGCAGGAAGAAACCTGGAGCAGACCTGGTGGACTGGGGAGGCGGGGCTTTGCCTGGGCTGAAAGGAAATAGATAAAAGAAGGACAGTAGAGATATAAATAGTGAGAGTGGCAGACAGGCCATAGTGAGTTGCTGTGAGAAAATCTGAATATTGAAAATACGCATCATACACATATAGATGTAGATATGTCTTCATCAGACGGACTGACGGGTCAATATGTCATTAGTTAACACGCCATCAGCAGCTCTTCCTCCACAGCATCATGGCACTTCCTGTCTGGATTGATGGCACGAGCCACCTCCACCCCTGGACACAACTTCTCCTCCTTCTCCTTCTCCTTCTCCTTCTCCTTCTCTCCCTCCTCCTCCTCTTCCTCCTCCCCAGAGCAGCTCAATAAAGGTGTCCACTGGTCCTCTCCTGGATGCAAACTGGTCTGAGGACAACCAGCCGTGGATGGTCGATGCTGATTGTGCTGCTGTGTGTTCGGTACTGGGGAGGAGCACAGGTGGGTCTGGACCAGTGGACTAGTGGAGCTCGTGTTAGCATGGAGGTGGTGCCATGGGTTAGCTTTTATAGCATCTGGACCAGTTCCAGCAGCAGCAGCAGCACTTCTGGGAGGTTGAGTCCACACACCTACAGCAGTCACCTGCTGGTCTGCTGCTTCCAGGCGCCGCCGACCTTTTGGTTTTCACTGGCACCACCACCATTTTTGTGAGCGGGGGGAAGCACCTTGAAGTGGACAACCCCCGACATGCCAGCCAGAAGAAGAAGAAGAAGAAGAAGAAGAAGAAGAAGAAGAAGAAGAAGAAGAAGAAGGTGTTGGTGGAGCGAGCTGGTGGCGTCATGAGGCGAGGGGAAGTGACGGGAGCCAGTGGCTGGAGCCTGTGTGTGTCAGGCTGCCAGTGTCACACCTGGCAGCTGTCAATCAGAGCACCGCCAAACACCTCGCCGCCCGCCTGGTAGCAGCACCGCCGCTGCCGCCACAGCCGCAGCCAAACGCGCCTGCGGTCTTGTCATCCATCCACACATGAGCACTTGCTGGGTCTGACTGCACTGTTGGTGTCACCGCAAGTCAGAGTGGGGGGGGGTGCTGGGAAGGGAGAGGGGCTGGGGGGGAGCGATAGTGTGCATCCGTCTATTTACATATGGAAAGGTCACAAATAGCCTGCAGGCGCTGTGCTAATTAGAGAGAGAAAAAAAACTCCAAAGATAAATTGGAAGACAAAAGTGGAGAGTTATCTGGGAATGGGGGGGGTGGGAGCGAGGGGGGCGGTGGTAAGGTGACTGAGAGGAGGGGGGAGGGGCCAACACCCCCCAAACACCCCACCCCTCCACCCAACGAGCCCCCAAAGAGCCCTGACCAAGACTTTGACCATGACTCTGAGGTCGCCGCCCACTGCTGACCCGGCGAGAAGGTCCAGTGGGCGTGGCCAATTGCTGCTGCTGGAGACAGCCACCATGTGTGTGTGTTTGTGTGTGTGTGTGTTTGTGTGTGTGTGTGTGTGTGTGCGCGCGCGTGCATGTGAGTGCATGTGTGTGTGCGCACACGAGTGTGTGCGCTCTCCCGCCACCGCCGCCACGTGAGCGAATCAACCTTTATAATTCATTGTGACAAGCTGACAGGCAAAATGAGTGTAAAATTTTATACTTACATGAATTTTTGTGTCACACGGCCGTCTGTGCGCTGGAACCAACGCCCGCTCATAGCCGAGGGCCGCGCCTGCCTGCCCGCCGGCCCTGTGGCTCCGCCCCCCTCCGTCTCCAGGCCTTCGGACACATCGCCCTCCGCACTGCTGAATCTGCTGATTAATTTTCGGATAATTAACACCCCAAAGGAGGGAAACAAAAAGAGTCCGAAGAAGGACAACCCCCCGGGGGTGGACGTGACAGTAGGCCCCGCCCTGCCACTCCACGCCACTCCACACCACGCCACGCCGGGGCCGGGATTCAGGCGACGCCCCAGGAGCACGCAGGCCTTTTTAATCAGCGGCTGGAAAGCAGCTCGCTATTAGTCTCATCTCATTTGCTGCGGCGCCATTGCAGGACGCGGGGGGGGGGGCAAGGGGGTGAGGAGGTAGGAGGGGTGCGGTGTTCTTCTTGGCGTGATGCCGACCACCCGGCGCCAGCGTTGGTTCCGCCTCCAGCTCTGCCGCCTCCTAATTGGTGCCACTCTCTTACTTCCAGGGAAATTGGCAGCTGACGGACAGGGCATCCCGAGTTGGAAGGAGATTTTTTTTTCGTTTCTTCGTTTTCTTCTTCTTCTTCTTCTTCTTCTTCTTCTTCTTCTTCTTCTTCTTCTTCTACTTCTTCTCTCTGCGTTCCGTTTCCCCTCCGTCAGGCCGCCGCCACCCTAATTGGATTGAATGGTGCCCGATCTCGTCCTGTGACAGCCACGCAGGGACGCTCCAGAGGCTGCGGGCGGCTTGGACGCCTCGCACCCAGCCGCCATGCCAGCTCCAAAGACACGCCGGGGGTGTGTGCGCATGTGTGTGTGTGTGTGTGTGTGTGTGTGGGTGTGTCTGTGTCTGTGTGTCTGTGTGTGTTTGTGTGTGTGTGTGCATGTCGCATGCTCACTTGGACCTTGAACAAACAAAGTAGCAGCACTTTGTTTTCCAGCAGGAAACAATGCTTCTTCTTCTCCTTCTTCTTCTGCTTCTTCTTCTTCTTTTTCTTCTTCTTGGTGCTCTAGCGAGTCATCCGTCCCCTTTTCACCCTGTTGTAGGAAACAGTGTTGGCTTCACACATAAACACACACACACACACACACACACACACACACACACACACACACACACACACACACACACACGGTAAAGTGGGAACTGAATAGCAGCACAACTGCCTGCTAACTGGCCATCCAATTAGATCCATTAAAAGCTTACCTGAGTCGCCTGTTGGACAATCACCCACTTTGTATCGGCGGAGGGTTCAGGGTTCGGGGCAGGAGGAGGAGGGGGTGATGGGTGGTAGTCACAGAGGGACAAGAAGTGCAGGTGTAATTGGGATATTTGCGGTGTCGTGTTGCGGGACGTCCTTGCGGTGAAATGAAGCCGGTAAGACAAGAGGTGACCTGG
Source organism: Nelusetta ayraudi (assembly GCF_046127955.1). Lineage (NCBI taxonomy): Eukaryota > Metazoa > Chordata > Actinopteri > Tetraodontiformes > Monacanthidae > Nelusetta > Nelusetta ayraudi. Next base: position 403,114 of record NW_027466054.1, on the reverse strand, counting down.
CATCCTCGACCTTCTCCTCTTCTTCTTCTCCTTCTTCTCCTCTCACTCTGCTGCTGCTGCCGCCATACCATCCCTTCTTCTTCAGCTGTCTCCCTCTTATATGTTCCTGCTGCTCTTTCTTTAATTTACCGCAAATGTTTGTTTTTTGCAGTTTGCACAATCTCTGGTCAGTGTAGGCCACTTTCACTGAAAATAAAGTCTTTGAATTTTGAATCTCTTGAATCTTGAATGTCCTCCAGCAGCCAGCACACACAAGGTGGCAGCGGCAGAGGCAGCAGCAGCAGCAGTACCGAGGGCCAGGTGTAGGTAACCGAGGGGTCCAAGACAAGGGCACCCCCCCACACACACTCCCCCATCCCCACCCCACCTCCCGCTGCCCTCCCTCCAACCCTCAGAGTCCGGTTGCGTTAAACGATCTCCTCATCTTTTGTTCCCCGGCACAGGATTCCATTTGCGGCCTCATCACTTTCCCCTTGCCGGAACAACGGAGAGGATTGTTGGCCGGACGGCCGTTAATGGAGAGGGCCCCAGACAGCACCGGCTGCTATCTCTGCTATCAGGGCCCTATCAGAGGCCTGGGGTGGGGGGCAGGGGGTAGGTGAGCTGGGGGGCACTCCTCTTGGAATGAACCCTGGTCCCTACTGCCTCCAACCTCCACCGGCTCCTCCATCTGTTGCAAATTTGTCTCTGGGCGGAAAATGTGTGTGTGTGTGTGTGTGTGTGTGTGTGTGTGTGTGTGTGTATTTGTGCGCGCGCGTGCGTACGTAGCCGCTGTATTTAAGCAAAGCATTCTGGGTGTTGACGTGAACTGGCGAGGCGGTGGAGGGCCGGGGGGATAGCCGCCACGGGTCAATTCCCTCTGCTAACAAGCAGCGGACAGGAAATGGATGTTCCGCAGCTTTATCATATGAATTGGAGACGGCTGAGGAGGAGGAGGAGGGAGAGGAGGAGGAGGAGAGAAAAAAGAAGAAAAGAAAAACACAGACACACTGCGAAATGAGACGTCAAATCAGATGTTGATGCCCCCCCCCCCTGCCGCCTCAAACGCCCTCTCCCCCCTCGTCCCCCGTCCCCCCTCCCCCTAGCCATCTCCACCCCCTTTCTCCTTCTTCTTCTTCTTCTTCTATTTTCGATCTTCTCTTCAGCCGTGGCAGCCCCCCCCCTCAGCTCCCCTCACATACACACAAGGTTGTTGTTGTCAAAACCGTGGTCACTTTTCCACCGCCTGATGAGAGCCAGCCCCCCCGCCCCCGTCCCGCTTCCGCCGCCACAGAAATGGGGGGGCAATTATAAGGAGTTGCGGAGCGGTGGCGAGCGAGCGAGGGAGCGGGCGGGCGAGCAAGCAGGCGGCTGATGGCAACCATCAAAGTTTAAATCAGCCTGATGAATGTGATGTCGTCTGTTGGCCACAGTGGCAGCGATTGTTTACTATAACCTTGTAATCAACCTGGCCCGGCCTGACAGCTCACCATTACCTCTGATAGCAGGGCAACCACAATTTGGCCCCCCACCACCCACCACCAGCAGCAGCACCAGCAGCACCAAAAAATATATATATTAACACACACACACACACACACACACACACACATGCTGTCCTGATGCCTTATTGATGCAGCGCTGGCCCTGTTATCTTTGTGCGTAATTTGTTTTTCAAGAACTGTGATTTACATTTCAGTGGGATTACACCTTTTAATGCTGCAGCGGGAGTGGGCAGCCAGGAGGAGGAGGGAGAAGGGAGGAGGAAGGAGGGGCAGGGTTCAAACACACGCCTGGAGTGGAGAGGATTACAATTACAATAAAAAATCAAAAAGGCCCACGTGCCCATCACTGAGCGGCCTTTTGTGTGTTTTGGATTTGGCAGGAGCTGTCGTTCCTTCTTCTTCTTCTCCTTCTTCTTCACTTTGGCATTATGCAATAAAGCGTCCAGGCTGTTGTCGCCATGGTGGTGGTGGAAGCAGGCTCTACTGTGCAGCAGCAGTAAAAGCAGCAGTAACAGCGACAGCAGCAGCAGTAACAGTAACTACCACAGCAGCAGCAGCAGCAGTAGTAAAACTAACAGCAGCAGTAACACTAACAGCAGCAGTAACAGTAACAGCAGCAGCAGCAGCAACAGCAGCCATAATGGTAACAACAGCAGCAGTAACAGCAGCAGTAACAGCAGCAGCAGTAACATTAACAGCAGCAGCAACAGCAGCAGTAACAGCAGCAGCAGTAACATTAACAGCAGCAGCAGCAACAGCAGCAGTAACAGCAGCAGCAGCAGCAGCAGCAGCAGTAACAGCAGCCGTAATGGTAACAACAGCAGCAGTAACAGCAGCAGCAGTAACATTAACAGCAGCAGCAACAACAGCAGTAACAGCAGCAGCAGTAACAGTAACAGCAGCAGTAACGGTAACAACAGCAGCAGTAACGGTCACAACAGCAGCAGTAACAGTAACAACAGCAGCAGCAGCAGGGCGTGTGCGAGGCTCTGTCCTCCAGAGTTTCTCCGGTTCAGTGGACAGTGAACTCCTACTTTCTCCTCCTCCTCTGCCGACTGATGTGGAAGCCGTCCCGGATGGACGAGATCCAGGTTACCACCTCTTGAACATTCCATCTCAAGCAGGAATTCCACTGGATGGTGGAAACAATTTTTTACACAGGAGCCGGTGACGGTTCAGCAGAACGTTTCCTGCTGGAAAATCATGATGCTCAGCTCTGTTTCAGGGGTAACATTTCATCACACAACGTATTTTTAAAAAATTGCATTGTATGTTAAGTTATTTTATTTAACAAATAAAATGCCCTTGGTTTTGCAGCCTCATATAATAATGGTGTGAGAAACTCTGTTACATCAAATACATTTTTGTATTCAATTGTATTTAGTATATTTATCATATTTTAATATTATTTTAGTTTATTATATTAACACATATAGTAACTTCATCAGTGCTAACTTATTATGTAATTTTTTCAAGTTATTTTTTTATTTTTTTTATTTATATTTACTGTTCTGAATAATACATTTCTTATTATTTATTTCATCCATTTAACTTTGATTTGCAGCGTGTGTGAGTGACTGCAGACATTTCAACAACAATTAATTATGTCACTACATTACCTGTAAATATGTTTACAGTATAGGTTTGTTTGCTTTTTCTTCTAATTGAAAATTGTATTTTTGCTGAAAACATATATGGTTGACTTATTTTTAGTGTTTTCAACTGAAAACTTAAAGTATAAATGATTCCGCATATATTCAGATCAAACGTGTTCATGTTTCACAGAGGTTTCATCAACACGACAGAATTTTTGCAGAGAAACAAAACAAAATCCATGGCCGTAAAACTCACCTATAAGGCGTCATTTTATCATTTTAGCAGACCACGACATTATTTAACATCACTTAATATTCAGTATCTGTTATTAATTTAGAATTTTTTGTTATTTTTTTTTTTAAGCGTTTAGAGTATTTATCACATGTTAATGTCTCACTTAGAAAGGCAACGCTGAGCGGGCCTGGGAGCAGATTGTGATGACAGAGTGACCTCTAGTGGCCGGTTCTCAAACAACACCCCCAAAAATGCGGCTGAGTTCAGTCTGGTGCTATGGACAGTGGGCAGCCCTGCAGCTACTGGCCCCGCCTCCTCACACATCACCTGACCTTCACACACACCTCCAGTGTAGCCTGCTGCTGCTGCCACGCTCATCTCTGATGTGACACATCAGGTCAGAACCGGGTCAGAACCACACTCAGAAAGGCAGGAGAGCCATCACTGTCCACATTCAGCAGGAACGGAGTCATCACAGCGCCACCACCTGACCAGATACCAGACCCCCTGCTGGACCAGAGACTGGACCAGAGACTGGACCCCACTGGGCACCACTGTCCTGAGAAGGTCCTGAGGGCCGCTGATAAGGATCTTCTTCTCCTCCATCCTCAAACACTGTCATGAGCTCTGCATCGACATCAGCTGACTGATGCTGCATCCTTCTATTGAGCTGGAAGGAGATAAAGACAACGGATGGTCCAGGTGGGTCTGAAGGGTTCGTCCATCACTTCTCCTCTCTTTCTTCTCTTCTCTTCTCTTCTCTTCTCTTTTCTTCTCTTCTCTTCTCTTTTCTTCTCTTCTCTTCTCTTCTCTTCTCTCCTCTTCTCTTCTCTTCTCTTCCCTTCTCTTTCTCCTCTTCTCTTCTCTTCTCTATTCTTCTCTCTCTTCTCTTCTCTTCTCTTCTCTTTCTTCTCTTCTCTTCTCTTCTCTTTCTAATCTTCATCGCTGATTCTTTGTTCTCTTTGGTCACATGAATGGACAACAGCTGATGGATGAGGGACTTGGAAGGAACCGTTGACCTCTGAAGAACCACGCCAAGGTTCCACCTCCTGGAACGTCAGTTTTTACTCAAGGTGGCAGGAAGTGAGCCAGTGCTTCAGACAGGAAGTCAGATGTAAAGCGCGGAGAAGGGGGCGGCGGCGGGGTGGTCTCACTGGCTCCTCGGTGTCTCTGATGAGTGTTGTCTCCTAATTCCCGCGAAGTGCAGCGGTGGCTAATCACACGCTCCAATTAGGTGTCTCCGCCATGTAATTAGCTTCCGTGTGGGAATGAAAAGAAGGAGCGAGTCAGCGGCTCCCGGCAGCTCCCCTCCTCCAATCAGAGAGAGAGGCTGCAATTTCAATCAGCTGACTTTTGATTGTACCAGCACTGCCAGTCCACTGACGGAGCAACACACAGTCTGGGGATTGATGGTTGGGGGGTCAGGAGGTCAGGAACAACATGTGGATGCTTCGACCTTCTGGACAGTGAACAGAACAGTGCACGGGGCCTCAGCAGGGGGTGATATTGGGTGATATGGGTGAATTCCAATTCCTCCCTTAACCTTCAATCTCAACCCTCAATCTCAACCCTCAATCTCAAAAATGCGCACTCCCGCGAGGTGCAAGTGCTGTCCCGATTCTCAGAACGTCAAGTTGAGGGACGAATTTAAGGGCTGTCTCGCCCTCAATATTGAGATTCTCCGGCACCACCCTCGGCAGTAAGGGTTACCCAGAAGGCATTGCGTATTTTCGCCAAGACATCTTCGAAAAAGATGGCGATGAAAAAGCGAGCTACAAATGGAAGTATTTTCTTAGTTAATAAAGATATAAATATTACGAAACCATTTTATTGTCTTAGTTTAAGAGGTTTTTTTATGGATTATTGACATCGTTGTTGCGTAACATTTTTTTGTTTTACTTTAAGATGTTTGTCAGCCGGACCGTCTGGACTTGTGTACATCGTTGTGTAGCGACGGAGGACTTCTTCTTTTTCGTCGTCTTCTTCTTTTTCTCCTTCTTTTTCTCCTTCTTTTTCTCCTTCTTCTTCGTTGTTGTCGTCTTCTTGACAGACTGGACGTAGCTTTGTCGTAAGGCCGCCCCCCACAGTCTGAAGACGTAACTGCACTTAAGGGGTGTCCCATTTCTAAGCCCTTACACTTATTTTTGAGGGCCAAGATTGAGGGCCAAAGATTGAGGGTTAAGGGCGAGGGTTGAGATTGAGGAGTTAAGGGAGGAATTGGAATGGGCCCTATGATGCATCTCACCCTGGCTGTCTGTCTGCCTGTCTTCCATCTACTGATGTTTGCTGTGGAGGAGGACGTCAGCAGAAGAAGAAGAAGAAGAAGAAGAAGAAGAAGAAGAAGAAGAAGAAGAAGAAGCGACCTTTATTGATCCCACGGTGGGGAAATTTGCATAATTACAGCATCAAAAATACTGTACAGTGCAAAAAGAGAATTATACTAATTAAAGAAATAGACAAAAATAATGGACTCAGCCATCGAGCTAGTAGACTGCACTTGTACACCGCCACGACAGGAGTAGAGACTCCGGTAGGAGCAGCGGAGGTGGGTTGTGCATTTATGTTAACAACAGCTGGTGCACTGTAGACAGTCACTGCTCCCCTGACCGGGAGTACATGACTGTTAAATGCAGACCGGTTACCTTCCAAGGGAGTTTAATGTCGTCATGGTAACCACCGTTTACACTCCACCAAATGCTAATGCTAACTTCGCACTCGGATTTCTGTATAGCGCCATTAGCAGCAGGCAAGACAAATATCCTGAGGCTGTGCATATTATTACGGGGGACTTTAATCATGCCAGATTAAAAACTGTGCTCCCTAAGCTTCATCAGCATGTGAAATGCATGACTAGAGGAAACAAGACCCTGGACAAGGTCTACTCCTACGTAGAACCTGGCTACAGGGCTATACAGCTCCCACACCTGGGCCGGCCAGACCACTTGTCTCTGATCCTAGCTCCAGCATATACCTCCCTCAGGAAACGTGCTCTTACCACAAGGACTGTTAACCAGCTTCAGGACTGTTTTGAGAGAACTAACTGGGATATTTTCGATCACCCAGACCTGGAGGTGCACACAGCAGCAGTTCCGGGCTGCATCAAACACTGTACAGATACTGTTACTGTGGATAAATGCATCCAGGTGTATCCAAATCAGAAACCATGGATGACCAAAGAGGTCCAGCGCCTGCTGCGGGAGAAAAACAAGGCTTTCAGGTATGGTGACATGCAGCTGTACAGTGCTGCAAGAGCCAACCTCAAGAGAGGCATCCGGTGGGCCAAGATGGACTACAGGCAGAGGATTGAGGGCAACTTCAGCAGTAACAACAATAGGCTGGAGTGGTGTGGCATTCAGAACATCACCAAACACAGACCAAGCTGGCAGGGGTCTTTACCAAGATCTTCAACCAGTCCTTACTCCAGTCCACTGTTCCACCCTGTCTGAAGTCCTCAACCATTGTCCCTCTGCCCCAAAAAATCCACAATGAGCAGTCTCGATGACTACAGACCAGTCACTCTAACGCCAATCATCATGAAGTGCTTTGAGAAACTGGTGCGTAGTCACATCAGCTGCTTCCTCCCACTTGTATTTGACAGTCACCAGTTTGCGTACAGGGCAAAAAGATCCACGGAGGAGGCCATCACCACCACTCTCCACACTGCCCTGTCCCACCTGGAACAGTCGGGGAGCTACGTGAGGCTGCTGTTTGCGGACTTCAGCACCGCCTTTAACACCATCCTCCCCCACAGACTGATGTCCAAAATAGAAGCCCTTGGACTTTCTAATTCTATCTGCCTCTGGATTTTTGACTTCCTGACAGAGCGCTCCTGGAGAGTCAGAGTAGGGCCTCACAAGTCCACAGCCCTCAGGGTCAACACCACACAACTGCACCCCCATCAACAGCATCATCAAGTTTGCTGACGACACCACTGTGGTGGGTCTCTTCTCCGGGGGGGACGAGTCCGCCTACCGGGATGAGGTGTACAACCTGGTCCTAAACACCTCCAAGACCAAGGAGCTGGTGGTGGACTACAGGAGGAAGAAGGCAGACCTGCAGCCCCTGTACATCAGCACAGACTGTGGTTGAGAAGGTGGCTGCCTTCAAGTTTCTGGGTGTCACCGTCGAGGAGGACCTGACCTGGAACGCCAACACAACTGCTCTGGTGAAGAAGGTCCAGGAGAGAATGTACTTTCTCAGACTTTCTAAGAAAAACCACCTCTGTGAAAAATGCTGGTGTCCTTCTCTCGCTGCTCCATCAAGAGCACCCTGACGTACTGTGTGTGCGCTTGGTTTGGCAACTGCACAGTTGTGTACAGAAAAGCACTCCAGAGGGTCACCTCCACCGCCCAGAAAGCCACCGGCCGCCCTCTCCCATCTCTGGACGAACTGTACAGTTCCCACTGCCTCAAAAAAGCAAAGTACATTTTACAGGACGTATCCCACTCCGGACACTCATTATTTGCACTGCTTCCCTCAGGCAAAAGATACAGGACTCTTCAAACCAGGACAAACAGACTAAAGAACAGTTTTTTTTCGAGAGCCATCACGTTTTTAAGCAGTCTTTTTAATTTATTAACTTATGAGATGAATGTGCGTGTGTGTGTGTGTATGTGTTTGTGTTTTTATTTTTGTAACTTTGAGTTTTCTATGTTTTGTTTTGTTTTACCTGCATCGTTGGTTTTGCACTTAATTTTGTTGTTCTCTGTACAATGACAATAAAGACTATTACTATTATTATTATTATTATTATTATTATTATTAAAAATAAAGAAGAAGAAGACCGAATCAATCCACTCCAACTATTACATTGAAACACAACTCATCCACTTAACATTAACCAAAGTTGTTGGCGAGATGTTAGGCGTCAGACAGCAGAGGAGGAGGTGGGGGTGGTGGAGGAGGAGGATGTTCAGTGGATAATCCAGGTGAGAAGGCTGCTGCGAACAGATAATGGAACATCTCACGCCGGCCAAGTCCTTCTCCGTCAAGTGAGCAGCCTGTTAATGACATCTAGCATGTCAGCACCTCTGGAGGGCTGCGAGAAGGTCTGAGCCCCCCCCCCCCTTACAGACACATATACACACACGCACGCAACCCCCTTCTTCCTCCTCCTTCCCCCTCCTCTGTTTGTCCCCTTATCTTTCTTTGTCCCGGCCAATCGATGAGGAGCTCGTTAACTCGAGGGACGTTCACCTTGACTGATGTGGCACAAAAGGAGAGAAAACATGACGGGATGTATTGACATGGACCAATAAGAGCGATGATGGGGGGTGGGGAGGGTTGAGGCTGAAGGGAAATCGTCAGCGCTTACACAAGTCATGAGCTTCCCAACTTCCTGTCAGTCGGCGCACTTCGATCAAGTTGTTGGTTACATGTCTTTTTAATCACAGCCTTCCTACTGCGGCGTCGCATGCAAGCAAAGCAAACAGCAGAGGCTCCCAGCGTGACCGCTGCCATTTATTAGCCAGACAATTCCCACTGAATAATGTGGTCGCCGGTTCGATAATAAACTTCCTGACGCTGCGGAGCAGAGAGAGGACGGCGTTGCACTCCTCCAGGCGGGACGAGAAGAGAAACAATGCGGCGCTACATTAGCGCGTGTTGACGCTTCAGCCCGACGGCGCTCGCCTCCAATTTTTCATTAACACTCCTCCTCCGCCTCCTCCTCCTTGTACTCCTCCTCCACCTCCTCCCTCTCTTCCTCCTCCTACTGTGTAATTTATACAGCGGCACGTCTGAGGTGTCTGAGGGCGTCACGTCAGCCTCTGATTCTGCTCCGGTAACAGGAAGTGAGATGGGACGCAACTTTTTTTCGTTTCTTTCTTCAATGCCTCACATGTGTCATCATTGCACATCACGTGACCCCGGTAGAGCACCGAGAGGAAGCCGAGCGGGATATTCCTCCCTTTCCTGCAGTGTTTGGAGAGACCAGAGCTGTGTCTCAATTCAGGGTCTGCATCCTTCGATCATCATAGCACTGCACGAAGGCTTGTCCCAATTCACTAAAATTCGAAGGACGCTCCAAATGCGCCCTTGAACTGCACCCTACTTTTTTCAGAGAAAAAGGAACCAACTGGGCCCCCAGAGCAAGCAAAGTGGCCAGGAAAAACTCCCCTGTGGGAAGAAACCTAGAGCTGGTCCAGCCTCCAGAGGGCCATCATCTGCCTATGACCAGTTGGGGTGAGAAGGAAATACAAAAAATGTAGAGAGAGAGACAGAGAGAGAGATAGAAGTAGCCAGAGTGGCAGACAGGCCAGAGTGAGTTGCAGGGTTAAAGCTCTCACAATACACAGTAGATGCAGATATATAAGAATAAATGTATATAAGTGGCTGTTTTTGTATTATATACATCAAAACATTCTAGAATCTAGATAGGCCCAAATGTTGAGTGGTGGGGTGGTACAGCCACTGTCCCATGTGGTTACTGGGGAGGCGGGTTTGGGTTCGTCCTTCTTGGCCGGGTCCTTTGGAGGACCCGCCTTCCAAAGGAGGACGCTTCCTGCAGACCCTGAATTGAGACACAGCCGAGGTGACGTTGCGGCCATCAAGTGCCTTGTCCAAAATCAGTCCCATGACGCTCCCCCCCCTCCCCCACGCACACACACACACACACACACACACACAGGAGTGACTGCAGGTTGACAGTCGACAGGCCTGAGGGACTAGAGACTGGAGGGTTCACTGCTGCCGCTGCCAGAGATGGATTATTCATCTTCGCCTCTGCCAACTCCCAGCACGCACATTGGACGCATCTCTCTCTCTACCCCTCTACCCCTCCCTCTCTCTCTCTCTCTCTCTCTCTCTCTCTCTCTCTCTCTCTCTCTACCCCTCTCTCTCTCTCTCTCTCTCTCTCTCACTCACTCTCTCTCTCTCTCTATCTCTCTCTCTCTGTCTTGTTCCATGTCTTCCTGACAGTTTCCATTTCCCCTAAAATTGCACAAATCCTAAATATTGCAATAAAAAATAAAAAACTGGTAATGAAAACACTGAGGGCCGGATCCTCAAAGCGAATGCGCGGCTTTTGCGGCAGAAAATCCGTGTAAACGGCGCCAAAAACGGTGATTCCGATCCACAGAGGGGACGCTAACGTGAAAATGGGAGCAAAATGTGCCGAGGCGCAGGTAGCGGCAGGGCTGCGCCAGACTCATTTGAATGTATTTAAATGAGTCATGACATGCAAAAGGACACACCCCCTTCTATGCAAATATGCCTCATTCAGACAGCGGCAGATCCAGAAAGAGTTTGCGCTCGTGTCCGCACGCAGTTTGACAGACGGAGACACCGCCAGCCAGAACCAGGAGCAGCTTCTGTCTGTCAAAGTGTTTCTGGCTTCTGAGTGAAACTTTCCTCTCTGAAAAGCCTGAGATATATATATAGCTCCCCAAATCTTATATATAGATAGGCATAGACTACAGTATATATGGCAGTATTTTAGATAGGCTATGGAAAATACAAATGGTCCTCAGGTGTTGGTGACCAACGCGTCTTGCGTCTTGACTTTCTTTCATTATGGCAGCAGTCTTGGTAGACGGAGGAGGCATCGTAATGCCAGGAGCACAGGAGCGTTTATCCTAGCAGAGTTTCACTGTTTGACCTCCAAGAACGGGAAATTTTAAAGAGATGCAGGTTTGCCGGGACACACAATTCTTGCCTTGCTGGAGGATATAAACGTGCATCCATGAACACAAACCAAACACACGCACTCACCAACAACCTTTGACGCAAACTGCTCTCAGGTTGCCAGACCGCAACATTCGCACCTGTTTCAGGTGCCGCATTTGTGGGCGTGTTTTCAAAATCGAGGGCTAAACTCAGAGTGTCACAAAGGTCGTAATGTCACTGCTACGTTTCCTTCTGGCTCCTCCCTGAAGACGCTATGTTTCTACTGGACCATCTGTAGAGTCAAACTGTAGCAAGAAGTGCTCAGAATTGACATCCTGCCTCTAAAACACAACGTCTGAACACGGACTTGGTCAAGCTCCCCCCTCATCCGACACCACCTCCCCCTCTCCGTCTCCCCCTCCCCCCAAGGCGAGAGAGCGCAGCAGCATCGCTCCCACCTGGTCGGCTGCTCCTGCTGCTGCTGCTGAGCTGTTTGTTTAGGAATCTGGGCCTGAAAATGGGATTCCAGCGAGCGCACTGGCTATCAACACACAATTATCTGGGTTAATCATGTGGAACCGCGGCAAATTCACCTGGGGCTCGCCGGCTAATGACATCCAGCCTGGCCCCACCGAAGCTGCAGCACCTGCAGCACAAGACACGCAGATTGCTAAAAGAAAATTTGGTCTCACACCTCCCATGTCGGCCCCCAACCGCTCCCCCACCCCCATCCCATCTCGCTCTCGCCGTCAGATTGCACTCTCTGACAGCTTTCTGTTTTGGTTCCTCCTCACACCTCCAACCAAGGCCGCCTACAGTCGCTGCTCTGTCTCCGCCACCTGTGAAACACCTGAGCAGCAGGTGTTGGCTGTGTGTGTGTGGGGAGGAGTGGGGGAATGGAGAATCGGGGGTGGGGTGCAGGTGGCAGGGTGATAAACCTCACCTCTGTGTCTCAGCGTTAAGTCAAGGGGAAGGGGGTGTAGCCTATGCGTTCAAATCCAACATCAATTGCAACATATGCTGTCCAATCGCCGCAGCCATCCATGTGCAAAATGGGTGTTGCACTGTCGGAGATGACACAAACACACACACACACACACACACACACACACACACACTACCGCCATCGCTGATCACCTGATAGATCCCTGCGGACAGGTTGCCTCGCTCACTTTGCACAGTTTGATCAAAGACATTGGCTCCTGACTGACAGGGTCAGAGGGCAGCGTCAGGAGCCCCACAACATCCCCAGGCTGGGGTTTCAGCCGGCAGCTGGCAGCCGGGCAGGCAGAGCAGACACCACCTCCCAAACATCATCATCAAATGGCAGCACAGCGGCACAAAAGAGGATCACTGTAAATAATGTCAGCCAGACACCGACGCAGCAAGCGGGGCTTAAAACAGGAAGGAAGGGAGAGGAGGAGACCGACGGTGAGAGACTCACTGGCAGCACTGCAGCTAGCCCAATTAGCATGCTCCACACACACACACACACACACACACACACACACACACACACACACAGGTGATGACAGGTGAGCTGGCCAGATGTATTAACTGAGACTCCTTGTGTGTGTGTGTGTGTGTGAGAGAGAGAGAGAGAGAGAGAGAGAGCGAGCGAGAGAGAGAGTCGTATTTGTGAGGCCTTGGCTGCAGGTCCTAATTGAAAAATAGAAACATAATCAAATTTAGGGCTTAAGAGTGTGGCAGAGGCAATACACACATACACACACACACACACACAGGAAGTAGGTGACACGGTGAAGGCGTGTGACTGCAGCCAGGCAACGCCCCCGAAGGCTCCCAGTAATCGCTCCTTTCTCCACTTAATGGCTGATAATGGGAGCGTGCAGCCTGATGAATCGATGTGCAACAACAGCTTTGCCTCTGATAATTAATACCAACGCTGGCTATGTGATTTGATGGGAGCGCTACCACCCCACCACACCCCGCCCCGCCACACCCCGCCCCGGCCCGGCTCCGCCTCGCCCACCCCCTGTATTCCACTCCCCTAATCTCCATTTTCTTCTTCAGTGGTGCTAATTCTGCAACTAAAGCCTGTAATCTCATTACAGGCATGCAATGGGATCTGATGGCATCCTGACATCTGTATTCGCCCCCCTCCACCAAATGAGTCCTGACACAGATTTAATGAAAACACACTCACTACGCCCGAGATTAGACAGAGTCACATACACACTCACACACACGGACACATACACGGAGGCGGGGCAAGGCAGGCGGGATTGGCAGCACCCTGCTGTTTGAATACACACAGGACTTTTACAGTGTTTCCCACGCGGGCAAACTGTGGAGCACTGTCTTCCGCTACTAGCAGTGTGTGCACAACACAATCTTCATGTTGGTGTTCTGGGGATGTGTAGGAGGAGGAGAAGGAGGAAGAGGAGTTCTCCCAGGGATTGGGTTCTTGGAGTAAAAGTCAAGGGAAATGTGTTCTTCTGCCCGTGGAAGTGAGCGGGACTCATTTAGCAGCCTTTGTGTGTGTGTGTGTGTGTGTGTGTGTGTGTGTGTGTGTGTGCGTGTGGGCATTTTCATTGGGCCACTGGCTGTTTGTGTTGACGCCGCTGGACATCCTGACGTCCTGCAGGCTAACAACACCAGCTCATCCTCAAAATGGAACACAGGAAGAGAAGCTGAAACAAGGTGGCTCCTGCTCAAAACCACCACCACCAAATTCGCCCCCCCACCCTCCTCTCCCTAAACACATGGAGCGCTGCCACGCAGACAGCCAATAGGAGATTGAGCTGAAAGCCAGAGCGGCACAGACCCCCTGCTGGGCCGCAAGCCTCATTTTTCACCCCTGACTGGCCTGGAATGGACGTTAGGCAGAGCATGGGGCAGTCTTTTGTGTGTGCGTGTGTGTGCGCGTGTGTGTGTGTGTGTGTGTGTGTGTGTGTGTGTGTGTGTGTGTGTGTGTGTGTTGGGCTGGTGAGGTCCTGGAGCAGGTTAGAAGGTCGCAGTCCAGCAGGAGAGGTTAATTTCTTCTACTTGGCTGAGCAAAGGCCTGAATAATTGCGCCCCCTGGCTTGGCCCCCAGGTAGATCAGAGTGAGAGTGCTCCGTGGAGAAGGGGGGGGGCTGGATGCTAATTTTAGCTGCTGCTGCTGCCGCTGTGGCTGCTGCTGCTGCTGCTGCTGTGCTAGGCCAGGTCGAGCCGAGCCCTCAGCAGCATGGGGCTGCAGAAATGTCACCAGAAGGTCTGGAACAGTGGCTTAGTCAGCAGGAGGTCAGTAGGAGGTCTGAAGGCAAATCCGTCCAGTTCCGTCAGATATGAGACACATGTTGATGATGTCACTGAACTACTTTTGACCGAAATTATTAATTGTGTGTTCTCTCGATGCGTTGGAACACAGCAACTTGCAGGTGTTGGTGGTTCGACATCATCACACGAAGTCCCACCCGTTTGTCTCGCTGTCATTTTCCTGAAGATCGAGATGGAGATCTTTGTTCGAGTGTTAAACAACTGAAGCAGTACAACACTTCCCTCTGCTGGCCACTTTAGGCGTTACAGCCACGGTGAGCTCAGACCCGCTGAGCCCTCATGTCAGCTCCACTCTGCAGAGTACAGAGTGTCCCCAGGTAGCGCTCATGCTGCTTTCTATTGGCTGACTGAACCTGTGGAACCGCTCCACTGTAGTTGAATTCCCTCAAAGCACTCCTGATGAGGAAGCAGCACACTGACAGCCAACAGAAGCACCTGAATCTTCATCTCCTCTTCCCGTCTGTCACTCAACAACGTGTGGTTCTTTGAACTGAAAGTTTTGTGTGCGCACACCAACATCCACACCAGCCGGAGGTCCAATTTCCTCCTGAGGGGCTTCCCCTTTAGGAGTTTACCGAGGGGCTGTCCAGACAGACAGAAAAGGGACAGACAGACAACCTTCTTCTGTCTCATGTATTTATTTTATATCAGTTTCTAACTTTGAAACACTGAAAGGATCTCCACCCCAGGAACTAGTGACTGGGTGGTAGCCCGTGTCCGACGCTGGACGTGGAGGAGGTTTTGTATCTATTTGCATGTTTGTTTGTTTGTTTTTTCATTCCAATATTAAGGTTTGTTTTCACCTACCTTACATGTCGCAGTGGAGTAACCTGCAAGTTGTGTCTCCTTTTACCTTTCTTTAGCAATTTTTTTTAGGATTTTTATTATGCATTTATATATTTGTTACGGTGGCCTTCACCCTAAGACAGCTGGGATAGGCTCCAGCAGACCCCCGTGACCCTGAATAGGAATAAGCGGGTATAGAAGATGAATGATGAATGAATAATATTTGTTACAGCTCAATTAAACTATCGATGCAAGAAAGGGCTGCAATATTCATATTGTTCCAATGGGAAACAAAATAACAATAACAAAACAGAAAAAGATAAAAACAAAAAACAAATTGATCCATCTTCCTCCCTACCTCCCACTCACCCACCCTACCATTAATCCCCATAAATTCCAGTTGTTACAAGGTTGATCGTCTAATGTGGTGTTTTCCAACCACACAAGAGGATTACAATAGAAAAATAAGTAAACTACAATAATAATAATAATAATAATAATAATAATAATAATAATAATGATAATAATAATAATATTGAATGAAGTTTAATGAAATTGGTATATTAGTAAGAAAAAAACAAAAAACAGAAAAAGAGGCAGAGGCTGAAGGAGGATAGATCGAGAAAAAACATAAAGTAGATCCATGACTAATAATAATACACACAAGAGAAGGAAAATTGGGAAGAGGGGAAGGGGGGGGGGGGGGGGTTCACCACTACTAGCCACAGTCTCGCATCAATATTGATATTCTAATCATCCGCATTCAGCGGTATTTGTAAATTCTCATAATATTAATTAAAAAAAAACTGTAAGGAACCTTTGAGAGTACAACCAGTCTTATCTAGTTTCAAGAAATACATAATCTCTTTGATTCATCTTGTGAAATTAGGAGGTGTTTGTTCCTTCCAGCACAGAAGAATGAGACGCCTTGCAACTAAACGCTTTTACTACACCTGCTTTGCCTTGAAGGGGATGGGTTTCACATTTACAGTGGGGGACAAAAGGGATTTGGGAAAACTTTTGTCAGTCGTGCATTCGTCAAATGTGCTCTCAACAGAATTTTAGGTTGAATTACACAGTGTCTGGGACATGGGGAAAAGGTATGTATTAACTCAAGCACTGCTTCCCGTAGATTACCTGTGTTGTCCCCTTCTTTACGGTGCAGCAGGCAGCTTTGGTCCATAACAAATGCTCCTGCTCTCCAGAACAACCAAGGCCCCTGATGTTTTGTTGATTTGGGTTCATTTCATTTTTCAAATGAACAGTACTAGAGTACAGAATAATTCATTAAAATTAGCCATTTACACATTTGTTTTTCCCACCTCCCTTTCACCATGTGGAGCCTCTCACACCTCGTTGGGTTGCCCCCGCCACTGTAGGTGGTCGACCAAACCAGCAGAGGGCAGTCACCCGCAAGGAATTATTCTGATTTGTCGACTGTACAGCGTTTAGATTAGAAATGAACGGACCCATAGCGCGTGACCGCAGGAAACTTCCAACAAATGAATGTATGGTGAAACTAATTGGTAAAATATTACATCCACACCTTGATTCATTTTACAAAGCCTGGGGAGAAACCATCCTCCCACACACCTTGACAACTTTTTTATGCTGTATTTTTCAGACTGTACAAAGCTCTGTGAAATACATGAACATCATTTAATACAAACAAACAATAAACAATGTTAAACAACATGAGGGTGCAAAGTTTAATTTTCCCCATCAACAGTATTACTGAGCACACATACAATTTTTTTTTTTTGTATTCATATGACAGCAACACTATGGGACACGAAGCTTAAGATGGAACTGCAACTGGAAGGTAAAGGCATCAAAAGGCTTCTTGGAGGGCACTTCAGTGTTGGCACTGCACGTCCCACCTCCAGCACCAAAAGCCCTTTGTTCACCAACAGGAAGTGGTGAAGGCCCAGACCTCTTTGACGTGGACCTGCACAACCTAAAAGTCAGGCTCAACGCCTGGATTTCTGGGCCTTTTGTTCCTCATTTCCTGTCTTCTCACAGCTTCTTCATCCAGGAATCCGCTGCTCACCTTTGGATCAGCCCAGCTTGACTGAAAAAGTCAAGCTCATTCAGAGCCACTTCCAGGTTCAATTCTAAGCTCATTGTCATCTCACAGACAAGCTGAATGACTGACGCTCATCCTGTGTCAACGGTCTTGGAGGCCACCGTCACCACTTCAACACATTATCAACAAGAATAAAGTCTGCACACACATACACTGAAAACAGAGAATGATTCTGAATTGATTTACATTAGTAATAAAAGAATGTGGCGCATCCAATTATTTATTCAATAAAGTCTGAAGCAGACCTAATGACTGCCCACATTTAGACACAAGACAAGAGTCTTCTGGAGTTTTCAGAGTGTTCTCTGTGTCTGCTTCTAGCTTATGTCGGGTATATATATACATATATATGTAAAAGCCAGGGTGTAATAAATCTGCAATAAATCTCAAATTATGAAGAATGTTTGCCTTTTCTTTTTATTTCCCAAAAGCATGAATCCTTGGGCTTCCTGGATGCTGGTTTATTCATGATTCGAGTGTCTAACTTGAATTTAGCATGAGATTTATTGTAGGAACATGAAGTGTATGTAAACTTCTGACCACAACTGTATATGTATATATGTGACGGGGCACACTCACTCCCAGCATGTGGCGCACCGGATAAAACACATGTACACCCACCCACACACACACACACACACACACACACGCCACACTAATTTTCCTCAGCTTGTTTTGTATTTCTAAATAATGTTAAAGATTCTTTTCTTCTGTTCAGTTTGGCAGTGAGACCTAGGGTGCACACTTGGTCCCTGTAATGCTGTAAGCGCCACGCGCATGCATGCATTTACTTGCATGCAATGCCCACTTGCGCAGGTGTCACCCATCAAACAGATGCAAAGGGATTCCCCAGCATTATATGCAGTCCCTGGGCGGGGCCTGTTCTCATGTGATCGGGTTTTTGGGGTTTTTGAGCAATTGTTTTTGTTTACACGTTTACATAAGACCATTGTACGGTTGACATTTCAGTTTTATGTTGGTAAACTACAGCGTAAGATGATTATTGTTGATTTAACTGCGTAATTCGCATTGATTGAGTAATTGATTGGTCACCTGGCTCAGGGGAGGAGCTTTACCTTTAAAAGGTGACTGTTCTGGCAGTAGCAGAAGAGTGTTGAGCTGCGGTGAGCTAAAGCAGAGCTCCTCAGCGGTATTTGTGTTTGCCTGTATGTGTTGAAGTTTTTTTTCAGACCTTGTTCAAGCTTTGAATAAATTCCAAGCAACTCCTCGACTATGCCATCTTTCCATTTGTTTTTTTTTTTCTTTCAAAGATCCCACGTAACAATATAAATCCATACATATATCTAGATATAAAATTATTATAATTATATGCTAATATAATATTATTATATGCTAATCCAGCTTAAATAGTTGATGGCGACAGAAGTGAGTGAGATGGTTATACACACATAGAGCAGCGCCTTTGGACGGACATTCAATAAATAAGTGTAAGGGCTTAAAAATGGGACACCCCTTAAGTGCAGTTACGTCTTCAGACTGTGGGGGGCGGCCTTACGCCAAAGCTACGTCCAGTCTGTCAAGAAGACGACAACGACGAAGAAAAAGACGACGAAAAAGAAATCCTCCTTCGCTACACAACGAGGTACACAAGTAACGTGAAGCCGGGACCGCCGGTCCGGCTGACAAACATCGTAAAGTAAAAAAAAAAAAATGTTACACAACAACGATGTCAATAATTCATGAAAAAGTCTTAAACTAAGACAATAAAATGGTTTCGTAATATTTGTATCTTTATTAACTAAGAAAATACTTCCATTTGTAGCTCGCTTTTACATTGCCAACTTTTTCGAAGATGTCTTGGCGAAAACACGCAATGCCTTCTGGGTAGCCCTTACTGCCAAGGGTGGTGCCGGAGAATCTCAATATTGAGGGCGAGACAGCCCTTAAACTCGTCCCTCAACTTGACGTTCTGAGAATTGGGACAGCACTTGCACCTCGCGGGAGCGTGCATTTTTGAGATTGAGGGTTGAGATTGAGGGTTAAGGGAGGAATTGGAATTCACCCTTGGTGTCATCGCTTTGTCCCACCACCACGCTGAGGACATGGACTTGTTCTATCGGCAGATGGTTCATCTACATAGGCTCTTTCCTTCCAAAGCATAGACATTTACATTCCACATGGACAGCAGCCTTGAATTTATTTTTCCATTTTTTTGTGTCTATATCCATTTTGTGAATGCCTGGTTGGTGTATCTGTTTTTCACTCGGTCCTGTCTGCCACCCTGGCTCACTCTGCTCCTTTCTCTCTTTCTCTGTCTCTCCTCTATTATTGTATTTCACCCCAACTACTCATAGGCAGATGATGGCCCTCTGGAGTCTGGTTCTGCCCTAGGTTTCTTCCCACAGGGGAGTTTTTCCCAGCCACTGTCGCATCTTGCTTGCACCGGTTGGTTCTCTCCGATTGTATAAAGCGCTTTGAGACGCCTTTGGTTGTGATTTAGCGCTGTACAAATAAAGTTTTATTATTATTGCACGTAGCCGGCTGGTGCTAACCTGTAAATGCGTGGGAGTTTTTTTTGTTTTGTTTTGTTTTTTGGGAGGTTTGTTTTTTTTCTTGGGAAAAAGTCGGGGAAACTTTGTTCAGAACAGCTTCTCGGAGATTTTCTACACGAGGCGTAATGAGGTTGTATTCTGAAGCCAAGTGACACAAGCGCAAGTAAATAAGTGTGTGTGTGTGTGTGTGTTTCCCTGGAAGCAGTGTAACGTGAGCGCTGGGCTGGAAGCTGCCAATCAAACGTCACCATGACCTTTAAGGCAGAAAAATGGCTCCTGAATGGGAGAGAAGTGAGCTCGGGATCTTTTTCTTCCGCTGCAACCTGAAACACCACTAATTCACAATGACAGGCAACAATAAGCGTCATAAAAACTGGAAGAGTGATGTATCAACAAAAATCACTCTGATAGGTCCCTTATGCCTCAACTGTTACACTCAATTAATAGGCACAAATCAAAAAATCTGCAGATGCTTCCACACTACTAAACTAAAGACAATTTAGATCACATTCCAGAAATAAAGTCATTGTTAAAGTGACTTCAGGCCCATTCACACACAGCAACATGACTGGCCTCTGCTCCTGGATGCTACAAAAAACAACCAAGCTGAGAGAGCAACCAGATACATTTAATGAGATAATTGCTGTTGCTGCTAAACTGTACGATTCTTTGAATGTATTCTTGCAGCATTTTTGTAGAGAGAGTCTTTCACTTTGTGTGCTCTTTGAGGCAGGATAAAGCTGTAATTTCATCCACACACAAAGAAATTCTGATGGCCAAGTGACAAACACAGTACCGCAAGTCTGGCTTTGTTGCCATTAACGAAGATGGCCTCACCAACAACTGTGAATTTCCATTATGCTGATATAAAGAGGAGGGCCTTATTATACTGTATATATATAAACGGCCATCAAGGGCAGACTAAGGTTTCTTCACATTGTATGCATACATGGGCTGATAGCAGAGCCTTGTCTGTGAAATAAGAAAAAAGACAGCATGTTTAAAAGCTCACTCTTTACATGGCAACATTTATTTCAATATGTATGTTTACATTCTCAGTAGGACTTCATGTTTTTGACTGAACATGGAGTTTGCATTGTGGATTTGCCAAGGCACAGAACATATACACACACAGTTTGAAGAGAACAATAACAAATTCATACGTACATCTCTCTTGTGTCAAGAAATATTAAGAAGTCAAAGAGCATGCAGTAAGTAAGTAATCACAATGGACAGATAGAGCAGATGTGCATCGACACATCATGTATAAACCAAAGCAACGACGTGTCAGAATAAAGCTTGATTACATCTCAAGTCAATGGTTTTATATGACAACATGCAATCTATGCGCAGCGTCCAGTGTTGATCTGAGTGTGAATTGTGGATAGGAATCATAAAGAAAACTGATCCCAGACATGCTTGTATAAAAAAAAGAAACCGCACACACACCTGGGAACAGGAAGGACAGGCAGAAGTACAACAATGGAGAGTTCTTTATAAAAAGCCCTGGAGGTCAGAAACATTCAAATCACTGCGGAGGCTTCAGAAAAGCAATCAGCACTCCGGGGGGTGGGACAGACTATTTCAGATAAATAGCAGACACAGAAATAAAAAAGGATAATAAATAGGTTAATAAACTGATGTTAATTCAGAAAGATTCTCATTTATCTTTAAAATTTCTGGTGGTCCTTTTTAATCTTTAACATTATTTATTTTCCAGAAGTGTGTGTCTGTGTGTGTGATAAACAAGTAGATCAAATGGGCAGTTTGTTAGCTTAGCTCATCGTGAAGACAGGATAGAGGGGAGGAGGGCAGCTGCCTGGTTCTGTCTCAAGGCAACAAGACGGGCTTCCTCACAGTCCATCAGCTATCAACGTCAGACAGAAGACTACATTTTTTTTACATTTGGTTTCCACTGTTTTTCGTCTACTTCACACTAAAAAAGTATTAAATCTGAATGTGAGGACGAACCTTCCCTTTTTTAAGAAACACCACTTTGACGAGTGGTCACAGAAAATTAAAATAATTCGGTCTCCTACTGGTCCCAGGAAGCCGAGAGGAAGAGACCCACAGAGTGAAAGAAGCCGATCAGAAGAGTTAAAAAGCTGAGCATCGCCTTAGACAATCGGCATCGATCATGAAAAAAAACAAAAAAAAACAAAGATCAGAGCAATATAGTTACTAATGAGTATAAAACTGGTTTGTTGTGCACTGTGTGGTATCGGAGGCACCTGATGTCGAGACACGGACTCACACGTAGCGGTTAGAGCGATTTGGCTGGATTGGTCCCGACGGCTCAGACTCCGCCCCCGCTGCGGTCCACCGACACCGGCGCCCGTTTATCCAGACTCTCCTCGGCCGACTTGAGTAGGATGGCCAGCCGGCTGTCCGACACCTGGCCCTTCTTCACCGCGCTCATCAGCTGCACAGGACGACAAAACACACAGTCAGGACGGCCACGGCAGCGGTGGCGGCGGCTGCCACGGCAACAGGACCTCATACCACCCCGGAGGAGGGGGAGGAGTCAGGGAGAGGAGGAGGAGGAGCCAGGAGGAGGCCGCCACGGT
Organism: Nelusetta ayraudi; assembly: GCF_046127955.1. NCBI lineage: Eukaryota > Metazoa > Chordata > Actinopteri > Tetraodontiformes > Monacanthidae > Nelusetta > Nelusetta ayraudi. The sequence continues at coordinate 380,961 of NW_027466054.1, read as the reverse complement.
CATTGCTGGAGCTGCAGCAGGCAGGAAGTGAAGCTGGCCCAGAATACCCACGACAAGAACCTCTAACCTAAGGATAGTTATAAAGTTTTCTCATCCAGGTCCAAGCAAGACAGGTCCAGACAACACAAAATACAAAAAAAAAAGTTGCTTTTTTACATTCAAATTAACTTAAATCTAAAGGAACATTTTCCTTTGGATGTTTTGGATGTTTGGAGCATTTAAGGTCCAATATGATATAAAATGAAAATATTCGAAATGTAACACTCAGTGGTGTCAATACATCCACCCATTCATCCATCCATTTTCAACACGCCTTTCTTCCTGCACTCCAGGTCTCGGGGGTCTGCTAAAACAGTGTCTCCCAAATTTCTTTCAATCACGGCACATACAGTATTTTACATTGGAAAAATCACACGGCACATCACCAAATAAGTATGTCAAAAAACATATTCAACAAAAGAGAATGAAACTGCAATGGCAATTTCTCACAGTCTCTCTCTTTTTTCAGTCTTTATTGCTTGAAAAGCGCGGGGGCCTCATGTACAAAAGATACTTACGCACAGAAAACCCGACGTGCGCACGTTTCCGGGTTCATGTTCAGATGTACGAAACATTTTTTGACAGTGGAAATGTGCGGTGCTTCACGTCAAGTCTTTAACTTGCGTACCTACATTTCTACCGTTGTTGGTCCGTTAGCGACACTTACTGGTTAAGTCGGGAAAGGATTTGTGTAGCGGTTTCTGATAGGCTTTGACGAACAACACATTCATTTGTATCGATCCGTACCAAAGCATGCGCGCACAGAGGTGTAGAAAGTTAAGCTAACAATGGCAGCATGGGCACTATGGAGGACGAGGTGAATAGAGTAGTTTGCCACCAAAGAATTTTAAGAGACCATCCGGACTTCATGAGCCGTATCCGGTTCTGAAGGGCGGTTCTTTTAGAACTCTGCTCCGAGCCGCAGCCCTTCAGAGCACTGTGCGACAAGGAGCTGCGGTGCCAACAGCTGCTGACCACGCTGGGGTTCCTTCCAAAGAGAGCTGGCAGACCGATCGGTACCAGTCGACCCAGTCCAACCAGGCCAGCTGTGTGTTACGGAATCATCCATGTGTCAACCAGGTAGATCAAATTCCCGGCAGTTGATCAGGACGACATTAAAGCACAGCTTGCAGCGGGAGGCTGATTTCCGAACGCAGTCTGAGCTATCGACTGCACAGACATTGCCATAAAGGCGCCATGACACGATGTTCTTCATTGCATCCCATGAATGTCGATCATCAGTGGTGCACACATGTAGCTGTTAATATTGCGGCGAGGGCTGCTTCCACGAACGACTGAGTGAAGTGAAGCCGGTCTCAAGCTGCATGGTGCGCGATGGTTGACTCTTTGGTGACTAAAACATGAATTAATTGCCTCGGTGAATCCCCTGACAAAAGTAAAAGACTATGTGAGGAGTTTAATATTGGCCAAAGTTATTTTCGCTTTTTTGGTTTTATATTTTATTTGTATTTGGTTTATTATTGCCTGGAATTTGGTAACGCAATTTCCCGTGGTTTTCTGACAATATTATGTCTCTGAACAAAGAAAGAGGCGCTTGTTGTTGCCCGTTGCCTTTAGGCTTTTTATGATAACAAAAGTTGCCAGTAATTCATATCGTGTGGCTGTTAGCTGTATTTGAAACGTATTCACAATGATATTTTTCCTTTACAAATAAATAAATAAATAAATAAATAAATAAATAACAAATCAAAAATTGCTGGACACGCATTAGCATGAGTCTCATCTCTTCGGACTTTCATTCATTCATTGCCTGCAATTTTAAATAAGACAGTAGCTGTTCTTTGTTGGGTCAAACCACCAATTCAATTTTTTTTTTTTTTTTTAAGCCCCCAAATTTCTTTGTGTGTTCAGCAGCCCCAAGTACGTCAATTAAAGACGTGCGTAATGTTTAGTGACTTGATTTTGGCGCACTGTGCCATTCTGTGATCCATGTTGGTGACGTTTAGAATGACTCAATGGAAGCCAATAATACATTTTGCACATCACGTCGATTCTAATATACTTTTGTTTAATGGACCTGGGTGACTGTGGTTTCCTCTGGAAGACGCGGCAGACGACGCTGCGGACTGACGGAGCGCAGCGGAGAACAGAGATATGATGAAGCTCATTAATGAACTCTGTCTGCGGAGATATTTACATCTTTTTCAGAGTTTCTACTTCGTTTGGAAGTGTTTCCGGCTTATAGTCAGTGAAGTTTTTCTTTTTCATGCTGAGATTGATTGCGGAACGAATGTAATTCCAATCTGCAAAGTTAATTACGATCGATATGCATATGTATATGGAGGCGTTCTGAGGGAGGAGCAGGGCATGCACTCATGTGCGATCAATTCCACGATGATTGGGATGTTCAAGGGAAACGTGCGTGGATTCGTGCGTTTGCAACGTTTTGAACATCGGGATTTTTTTGGTCTAACTTAGTTTTCTGGATTTGAGTTTGGGTTTTAGGATGAAATTCCTGTTCGTTTTTGTACATGAGGCCCCAGCTCACGTAGGTATGTCTCCGTTTAGCTTGGAGATGGTGTTATGAGAGTTTGCTTGGAACCATGGCACTGTTGGACAGATTTTCCCCGCACACCACGCATCATGGAATGGGCTCGGTTGGTTCCCTCGTAAAAGTGAATCCAAACGCAATTTAACTTTCATTGTATTTTCTTTAGCTCGGCTTTTTTTAACTTTCTTCTGACCACTACTCATACTTGGGCTTTCACCTGGGCCACAACGTTCTTCAGGACCAGAGGGTCCTATTAAGTACTTCTTCTTTTTAATATTTAGCCATCGCGTATCACTGCCGCTATCTCACTCAAAGCCTCATTTAAGCCCCTTTCCCATTGGCCAAAAAACCCTTTTAAACCCACTATATTGGTGGCAGTGGGAAAGGCTCACCGACTCGTGTCAACCCGCGTCAACCCTGCAAGCGACCAGGGTTCAAACCGGCTTTAGCCGGCTCCGCTCCGATCGGCTTGCAGTGAGAAAGGCAGACTGCGTCAACATTACATCTGTTACCTGCCGCACGGGACGACGTTGAGCGTTAGTATCGCGCCGGTCACGACATTTATCACGCACCCAAACAAAGGTGTTTGATTACGTTCCATCAAAAATTGCTCATTGTCCTCTGGCTTATTCGCTCGTGGCTCGCGCTCAAAATAGAGCAGACGGCGAAACGATCGCTGCACGGCGCGAGCCGGCCGCGGAAGTTCACGCCGCTTCAGGTGTGGTGTGAACGACACCATCGTTCGGCGAATAGCCCCGGAACGATTCAACAGCCAAAAGTGCCCAACAACAAAGAACACTGGCCACCACTGGACTACTGTTTACTCTGCTGTTTGAGCAGCAGCAGGTATATACACAGGTTAATTCACTAGCTGCAGTTAGTGGAAGAGCATTTAATTGTTCTGCCTGTCACTGCATGCTGCACGCAGACGTACATAGACCCATTACGTCACTAATGTGCCGCGGCACAGTGGTTGGGAAACACTGTGCTAGAGTCTATCCCAGCTGTCAGAGGGTGAAGGCAGGGTGACACCCTGGACAAGTAGCCAGTTCATCACAGGACCACATAGAGAAACAACCAGTCACACTCTCACATACACACCTACGGACAATTCAGAGTTCCCAATTCAGCTCACATGCATGTTTTTGGAGTGTGGGAAGAAGCCAGACAACCTGGAGAGAGCCAATGCAGACACAGGGAGAACATGCAAACCATACTGAAAGGTCCCAGGAGGCCCCAGGAATTGAACCCACAACCTTCTTGCCGTGAGACCGGTCCTGATACAAATGGCCCAAAAAATAGGAATTAAAAAAAACAATCTTTCTGTTTCTCTGTTGTTGTTTTCTATGCTAGATGTTTATCTGCTGGTCCTGGACCTGCCCCAGACAGACAGACACACAGGCAGACTGACAGACCAGTGTTGTTGTGCTCTATGTGTTTGCGGCATCGTCACCAGAGGTGTGAGTCCACCAGGGTTCCAGCGTTAGTGCGGAAAGCGAGAACGGGTTCCCACCAGCCCGAGGTGAGATAGATAGAGAGATAGACAGAGAGATAGAGAGATAGACAGATAGATAGAGAGAGAGATAGAGAGATAGAGAGAGAGATAGAGAGATAGATAGATAGATAGACAGATAGATAGATAGATAGATAGACGGATAGATAGATAGAGAGATAGATAGATAGATAGATAGATAGATAGATAGATAGATAGATAGATAGATAGATAGATAGATAGAGAGCGATCGGCAGAGCGGAGCTGCTGCACTTACACTACCTGCACGTTGTGTCTATGGAGGTCCAGCCGGGCGGCGCAGTGCAAAGCAGAAACACAATGTTGGGCGTCACGAAGCAGCACAGGGTGCACACACACGCACACACACTCACTCGAGGAGGCGATATTGTGGGCGGGGCTCTGAGGAGGACGCCCCCTGATGTGTTCAGGTTCACACGAAATATGTTGAAAATGAATGATAGAAATAACTCTTCTGGTTCCAGCAGACAGGAAGAAATGCCATAGTTGAAACCAGGGTAGGCAGAGTTGTGATGTGTTTAATGTTTCTGTCTGAATCTTCACCTCCTTGAAGGTGTTTTCAGTTTTATTTTCAGGCTAAATCTCTCATATTTACACCTTCTGGCTTCAACGCTGCAGATCAAAAACAGGATCCAGGTGTTTTACGTGCTGCTGTTTCCTGCCAGAGGTTGCGGTTTTCTCTAGCAGGAGAAGAAGAAGAGGGACCTCGACCTGGGTCGCTCAGACAGACCTCACACTTTTCTCTTTACCTGCAGGAACTCGTCGATCTCCACCTGGCCGTTCTTGTTGAGGTCCACCTCGTTCAGGATCTCGTGCAGCGCGTTCTCATCGATGTGGACGTTGATGTTCTGCGGAGAAGAGGAGGCGATTGGTCAGCAGAAGCCAGTGACCTCATCAGCAGGCAGACAGTGAAGGTGGCCATGACTCACGTCCAAGACGCTCTGGACGTCCACCGTGGTAATGAAGCCTTTCCTCTCCTTGTCAAACTTGTGGAAACGCTTTTTGTACCTGTTGCATCAGCAGAGGAGAGGGAGTGTTGGAACAGGTGGTGGGATGGGGAGGGGCAGTTGGATGGGGAGAGGGCGGAGTCTGGCTACCTGACGACTTCCTGATAGTCCAGGTTGATCTCCGAGGTCTTGGTCAGCTGCTCGGAGCGGGAGCGGTAACCCATCTCCTGGTATAGGAACTTCTTGGCTGCTTCCAGCTCCGCCTACAACACACGCCCAATCAGCTGAGCTGCACCTGCCCACCGCCCACTCCAACACCACCTGACCCCACCCACACATCCCCTCGCCCCAAATGACCGATTCTCTTCCAGCCATCGTGGGTTCGCCGTGGTGGCAACCAGATTTCCGGGTTGAGTTATGTCTGTAAGGTTCTCAGTGCTCCTCCAATCACGAACGCGTACGCGTGGCATTGGATATTCGAGATCTGATTGGCTCCCGCAACTAACTGAGGTCCATGCACTTACAGCGGACAGGGCCCTGCTTTGCGTTATCATATTTACGGGGAAATGTGCTTTTCTAAGCAAGGTCAGGCCAGCAGAGAAAGGCCTAGCTGGCCCTGACGGCCCACCACTGCCTACCGTGCTGCGCTCCTGGCTCCAGTCCAGCTCCTTGGCCATGATCTGCACAATGCGGGGCAGCGCCTCGTCCGCCGCCTGCACGTTGAGGAAGCCCAGCCGCGTCCGGCGGGCGATGATGTCGATGGCGGTGCAGGCGTACTCCTTGATGGCGTACAGCACCTGGAGGGGGAAGGCAGAGGAGGGGGATGGGAGGGCATGAGGGGAGGAGCTGGCCAGTTGGGGACTCTGGGTTTTTTTCTCAGGGGGAGCGCGACCTCTGACCTCGGCCTCGATGTAAGGGAACTCGGAGACCAGCCGCTTGCCCACGATGGGCCAGCGCTGGCCCGTCACCTTCGCCATCTTGGCCACCTCGAAGGCCTTGCCGCCGTAGGTGGCGGCCAGGTGCTGCGCCACCTCGTTCTCTAGGCCGTAGTCCTGCACCAGGCGGATGAAGAGGGTGGGGGTCCAGCCCCGGGCCCCCTCCAGCAGCAGGCCCACCGTCCTGCAGGGCCCCGAGGGCAGCTGGTGGGCCTGGACGGCCGCGTCCAGGGTCTCCTCGGCCATGGAGCGGTAGGTGGTCCACTTGCCCCCTGGACGGATGGATGGATGGATGGATTTACAACACACACACACACACACACACACACACACACACCTATTATTTTTATAGTCAAAGATATTAAAACTTTTTGATTTGGTTGAATATCAAACTGCACAGTTTATGTCCAATGTTAAAAAAGTAATCATTAACAACAAACATTTGAGAAAAGTTTAGTTAAATCTAAAAAGGGACATTTATCATTTCAGAGGTTGTTTTAATTTTGAAATTCCACACATTTCACATTTCTGTTTCGGGAGTGAAACTGGAATAATCTGAATGAAAAGTTGAAAACAAGTTCAAATTAAACTGTTTAAGAAAACATAACAGGATGATATTTTGAGGTGCAGTCGTACAGCCGTCATATTATAATTCTTGTTTTGTTTTTTGTATAGTGCAATATTGAAAAAACGACCGAAACAAACTCACTAAACCAAACTAAACTAAACTAAGACCCTCATTGACAGCACTGTCATTGAACTTGCAAATGTTTTTCTTTCTTTCATTTTTTTTTTTTAGCTGAATTCTTTTTTTATTCTTATTTATGCCATATATGTGAAGGTGATGCTGGATTATTAAAAGTAAGGGATTTATTTTGTGGAGTGGGAAGTCTTTGATTGTACTCACTCATTAATATGTAAATTGTAGCAGTTGAATTTATTTTATTACTTTCGTCATTTTTGTTTACACATTCAAAAATAAATTAAACTAAATTACACACAATGGCAGAGAAACACACTTCTTCTGGTACACACACGCACACGCACACGCACACGCACACGCACACACACACACACGCGCAGCACACACACACACACGCACACACACACACACACACACACACACACACACACACACACACACACACACACACACACACACACAGCATGACCTCTGACCTGCGATGGTGACCAGGCCGCTGTCGCTGATGCTGACAATGTGGTTCCTGCAGATGGACTGAGTGTCTTTGGAGTCTGGGTCAGTGACCAGCGGCCGGATGCCGCTCCACGCTGCCAGCACGTCCCCGCGTCTTACTGGACACACACACACACACACACCAGACACACACCAGACACACAAAACACACAGAAAACACAGTCAGGGTCCAGCATGTGAGACCAAGTGGAGGCTCTCTGGAGAAGCTCAGAGACTCTCACACTCTTCCACACACACACACGCACACACACACACACCAGATGGTGGTGGGCGGGGCCAAGTGGCGAATACGTACCGACCACATCAGGGCTCAAGTAGTTGCGGACCTCCCTCAGGATGAAGTTGATGTCGTCCTCTCCGGGGATGGGGTGGGCCGTCACGCTGGTGGGCGTGTCCGTGGTGCCGGCGATGGTCATCTTCTCCCAGGGCAGGAAGAAGATGACACGGCCGTCGCTGGTGGCCGGGTCCAGCAGGCCCATGTTGTCTGGGCTGACGAGCCAGAGGGAGTGAGGGGGTGGAGGTTTGAGAAGGTTCTGCTGCTGCTCCTTCTGGCTGATCTTCTCACTGATCTTCTTACCTGAAGTATCCTGGGATGACGATGTGCACGCCGGCGCTGGGCTGGCAGATGTTGGCCGTCTCCTGGTTGTCCATCTTCCTCAGTGAATCGGTGAAGGGCCCAGTGGCGTTGATGACACACTTGGCCCGCACGTCAAACTCATTACCTGAAAGAGCGTGGAGACCAGAACGGTGAAGAAGAGGAGAAAGAGGAGGAAAAGGAGGGGGACAAAAAGTCGGAGGAGGAGGGGGAGAAGGTAAAGGAGGTGGAGAGAGAGAAAGAGGAGGAGGAAGAGAAGGAAGAGGAGGGTATGGGGGAGAGAAGGAGAAGGAGTGGGAGTAGGAAAGAAGGTGGAGGTGGAGAAAGAGGAGGAGGAGGAAGAGAAGAAGAAAGTGGAGGAGGATGAGGAGGAGGAGGAAGAGGAAGAGGAATAGGGGGAGAAGAAGAAGAGGATCATGATGATGACGGATCGGGAGGAAGAGGATGGACGGCGGGAGGAGGTGACGGACCGGTGATGACGTCCCTGCAGCGAGCGCCGCACACCTTCTCCCTGCCGCTCTCGGGGTCGGTGGTCTTCAGCAGGCGGACCACCTCCGTGTAGTTGGCCACGGCGGCGCCATAGCGGGCGGCCGCCAGCCCAATGGCCAGGTTCATACGGGCGTCGTTGTGTTGACCTGATAGAGGGAGGGAGGGAGGGTGAGAGTGAGGTAGAGGGAGAGAGAGCACGAGGAAGAGAGAGAGAGGGAGGGAGAGAGAGAGAGAGGGAGAGGATGAGAGGAGAGAGAGATTGAGCGTCCTCACAAGCCCCGCCCACACACACACACACACACACACACACACACACACACACACACACACACACACACACACACACACACACACACACACACACACACACACACACACTTCTTCTCGAGCTCAGGGTAACAGGTTTCTGAGGAAGCCTATTGAGCTGATTTTAGGAAGCAAATTTCTAAACCTTAGAAGACTGATGAAGACCTTCTGATGGACCTGCTGCTTGTAGTCAAGCTTCAGGTGCTTCATAAAGTTTTAGATGATTCCACCTCCGTCCAATCAAACAGCTTCTCCTTCTCTAGCTCCACCCTCTGCTGTGCTGGGGTGGGCTCTGTCCATGGTGTGGGCAGGGACTGACCGTCATAGTAGACGATGGCGCCCACCAGCTTGTCCTTCTTCAGCATGGGGAAGAGCTCCAGGGCCTTGGACTTGCTTAGCATGTAGCTGCTCTTCAGGCACTGGATCCCAGCCACAAGGTCGTACATCTTGATGCCCGCCCAGTAGTAGGGCAGCTGCCACCACCTGGAGGGGAGGGTGGGGGGGACAGCATCCAATCACTGAAAGGGGAATCAGAGAGAGTGGGGGGTGGGGGAGCCAGTAGGAGTGGTCTCCTACTTGTAAACAGGAAGCATGATGGGCAGTGGTGCCGACAGGTGAGGAGCGATCTCCAGGAGGTTGGCTCTCTCATGGAGGGCCTCCTTCACCATCATGTACTGAGGAGACACAGGAGGAGGTGAGCAGGAGAAGGAGGAGGGAGTTAGAAAAGGATTCAGAGGGGGAGGAGGAGAGGAGTTAGAAGAACAGGAGGAGAAGGAAGAAGAACTGTTTCAAGAGGAGGAGGAATTAGGAAGAGGAGGAGGAGAGAGTTAGAAGAGAAGTCAGAGGGGAAGGAGAAGGAGGGGAGTTAGAAGAACAAAAGGAGGAGGAGGAGAAGAGGAGGAGGGGGAGGAGAAAGAGGAAGGTGGGAGGAGGAGGAGGAGGGGAGGAGAAAGAGAAAGGTGGGAGGAGTAGGGGAGGGGAAAGAGAAAGGTGGGGGGGGTTAGAGGAGCAGAAGAAAGAGGAGGAGGAAGAGGTCAGCAGGACAAGGAAGTGGAAGAAAATGAGTAATAGGAGGTGAGCAGGAGGAGGAAAAACAGGAGGAGGAAGAGCACGAAGAGGAGTTAGAGGAGGAGTCAGAGAAGGAGGAGGAGTCAGAGGAGGAGAACCTGCTCGTAGTCCAGCTTCATGATGGCCTTCTGCAGGTAGCGGACTCCTCCGTGGATCAGCTTGGTGCTGCGGCTGCTGGTTCCAGAGGAGAAGTCGCTGCGCTCCACCAGTGCCGTCTTCAGGTCTGGGCAGAGGGTCAACAGCCAATCAGCATCCACCATCACCATCACCACCACCACCTGACCAGCCTGGGGCAGAACTTACTGCGCGTGGCGGCATCCAGGGCGCAGCCCACGCCGGTGGCCCCACCCCCCACCACCAGCACATCAAACTCCGGGGTGCTCTGCAGCGCGGCCAGCTGGGCCTGGCGGGACGGAAACTCGTCCGCAAAGGGCATCTTCAGCTCGGCATCAGCCGCCACCAGGGACAGGCGGGCCTGCGGGAGGGGCACGCACGCACGCACGTGCACACACACACACACACACACACACACACACACACACACACACACACACACACACACACACTGAAGCTGTCAGGCAACCATAGAAGCAGCAGCAGCAGCAGCAGTTTCCTTCAGGCTGTGACACATGACGGCCATATGGTGGCGCTGCGCTCCAGTCAGCTGATGTCAACACGACAGCAGTGAACTGTTCTTCTAATCACTACCATGCATTATGAATGAGACCTTACAGATGCTGCTGCCTTCAATGTATGTGGCGTTGATCAACGGATGAAGCATCGGAGACATTGCTAATGCTAGTGCTATGCTATGCTAGTCAGTCAGTCTGAGTGCATCAGAAAATCCCTTAAGCTGGACTGGGAGCAACTTCTGCCCACCTGTCCAGGCTCTCGCTGTCTACCTGTCCACCATCTATTCCTTTCATATTTTCTGTTGTAAAGCACTTTGCTTCACCGAAAGGATGTTATAAAGTACATTACATTACCTGTGTACCTGTCTACCTGTCCAAGCTCTACCTGTCCACCTGTCTACCTGTGTACCTGTCTACCTGTCCACCTGGCGACCCATCCAAGCTCTACCTGTCTTCCTGTCTACCTGTCTACCTGTCCAAGCTCTACCTGTCCACCTGTCTACCTGTGTACCTGTCTACCTGTCCAAGCTCTACCTGTCTTCCTGTCTACCTGTCTACCTGTCCAAGCTCTACCTGTCCACCTGTCTACCTGTCTACCTGTCTACCTGTCCAAGCTCTACCTGTCCACCTGTCTACCTGTGTACCTGTCTACCTGTCCACCTGGTGACCCATCCAAGCTCTACCTGTCTTCCTGTCTACCTGTCTACCTGTCCAGGCTCTACCTGTCCACCTGTCCACAGCGGCAGACATGTGTGCTGCTCCACCATTGGCAGGAAGTTGAATGTCACAGCCTGATGGAGCTGCTGGGAGAGTCTGACTGGTTTTAATGGGGTGTGATTATAATGGTGACGACGACGGCAGGCAGGTGGCTCTAAGGTGAGCAGGTGTGATTGGCGTGCCAGTAGGGGTGGGGGTTGGGATGGGGCAGTGTTACGCTGATGAGGTCATTCAGTGATTCCACATGCTGCAGCCTCACAACAAAAAAACAGAAAGTAAATCAAATTAAACAATGCAAATCAGAGGAAAATAAAGAAGAATCACAGCATGTTTCCACGACCACTGATTGATTTGGAGGAAGAGCCGCCGATATGATCTGACAAACAAACAAAAAAACGGGCTCCTCCGCCACGGCGGTGGGAGGGGCTTGGCCACTGATGACTTGATGATTTATTCCTCTGCGGCCCGGCGATGAATGATTGCCATCAGGCGGCTCTGACGCAGACGCAAGCAACACGGCAGCAGCAGCAGCGGTGGCGGCGTTTGACTTGCAGATGAGCGGCGAAGGTTCGCAATTTAGCTGGTGAGTCCAAAACCAGACCACCGTGATGGAATCATTGTCTGTTTGAGAGTCAGACAAACACCTTCGCAATTAACAGACCCGCCCCTGCCCAGCCTATAATCAGTGGCGGCGGCGGCGGCGGCGGCAATGCTAATAGCCAATCAGCTGCTTTTTTTGTCTTTGCGTGGAAACTGGTGGGAGCCGTGACGCCCCCCAGTGGAGGAGCCGGGACGGACAGGCGTCTCATCAGCAGCCGATCACTGGGATTAGAGCAGGCATGCATGATTGCTAGCTATTGTGGCGGTGATTAGCATTCATTTGGGGGGGTGGGGGGGGCTTCTGTGCTTACCGCTCCAGGCTGGGTGGCCGAGGTGGCGAGGAGGGGGAGGGTGGACGCCGCGGAGGGGAGGTGGGCGGCGAGGGGGGGGGCGTGGCCACGCCATCCAATTGAGACACAAGACAAGAAATGTTGACATTATGCGGGAGAGTCAGAAGGCCTGGCGGACCAGAGGCCTTGAAGAGGAGGAGGAGGCCTCGCAGCAGGTCAGAGGTCAGGGCCGAACAGCTGGCCTGCTGCCTGCCTGCCTCTCGGGGGTTATTTGTGGCCGCAGCCGCTCAGACTGCCGACAACCTTCTCAGTTGCACCGCTGAGCAGCAAGCAGGATACACACACGCAATGTGACACACAACGCACACATACAAATATACACAGGCACAGCTCGTTCTCCTTCACAATAAAACAACAGGCAGTGAGGCTGCCGTGGCCGTTCACATCAGCTGCTAAATATGACGCGAAATTTAGCTTAGCATAGTTTAGCGTAGTTTAGCCTAGCTTAGCCTAGCCTGCTGACAGAATATTTTGCATACAAGATGGTTTTCAGTCTCACTGTGCAGGAAACCACCAAGTTTAGCTGCAGCCTTAGCCATTAGTTTCCGATTTAGCATTTTAGCCCAACGAGTGAGGGGGTCTGACCAGCAGGGAGCTATTAAACAATGAATGAATGAATGAATGAATAATGCCTGCAAAAAATGTGGCGTTACTGTGGAACTGAAGACAGGAAGTGGGAGCGGCCCAGTGACTGCTAATTGGATGCATGTTTTCTCTGGCAGCGAGCGGTGACGCCTGCAGCAGCAGCAGCGGAGCTGAAAAACATCCAGCAAAACACACACACACACACACACACACACACACTTCCAACGCACACATTCCAAAGCGCAGGAACCAGCCTGTCCTGTCTGACACACTCTGTTCAAAATATAAGCATTAATCTAAACGCTCCTTCTTTTTCTTGTTCCTGACTGGACCTCCTGCAGCTATCAGAGCACCTGAACAGAGCAGCTGAGACTCACCTGTCTCTTCCTGTACTCAATCAGCTGCGACAGGCCAAAGGCGGCGGCCATTGCTCCTCCGCCGAGGATGGCCGTCCGCTTCAGGGCCTTCCTGAACGCCATGGCAGGACCTGTAGGGGGGGTAAGAGGAGCAGTGAGAATCAGAGGGGAGAAGTGAGGAGCAGAGAGGAGCAGTGAAGATCAGTGAGGAGCAGTGAGGAGCAGCTCTCTGACCCAGCAGGTGATCCTGTGAAGGAGGCGGTATGTGGTGGAAGGGGGGGGCGGTCCAAAAAGCTGTGGGTCAGGCTGAGAGGGTGTGGCTGGGGGGGGTGAAGACTCCTTAAGGCCTCTTCTCCACTAAAATTAGCGCAACGTCACCATGTTTTTGAAGGCGGGACGTCGCAGAATCGATCGGCATTTCGTGCCTTCTCCACGCACCAAACCCACCGCCACCAAATGCCGATTAGTAGCGGGACATCACCACGTTTTTTGGCCAGTGGAATTGGGGCTTAAGACTCAACACACTGAAGTTCAGACGGGTCGCGACTCCATTTCAAAACCTGTCTGACAGCTTCTGAAACTTTTTGTTTTTACCGTCACTTGAAAAGAAAAGTGAGAGAAATAGCTGAAAAACTCCTCCCACATATTTGGCATTTTTCCTCTTTTATCACCCGAGGGAAAGGACTCAATATCAAACCAATCACTACCTCTTTTAACCCCTGTGGAACATCCCCCCAACCCCTCCACCACTCATCGATAAGTCGAGGTAAACTTTATTCTGACTGCATGGTGAGTCTGACCTTCGCTTTGACATTTAGAGCAAAAACAGTGCAGAAAGATTGACCAGTCCAGGCAGAAGGATGGAACTCTGTGATCAATAGTTCAACTGAAGGCTTCACCTTCAGCTTCCTGCAAGCCTCATTAGCCCCACCCATTCCCTAATTATGACCCAGTCTCACAATGTTAATGGTGGTGGGTGTGTTCACCTCACTGGAGTTTCTCTCCGGAGGTCACTATAGGTCACCATATAGATTAGATTTTTGATTCTGCAACGACAGATCCTCAGTGTTCCTCGGCAGCAAGTGACCTTTAACCTATAATAATTGCACACTCTTCAGCTCGTCAAAAGTCAAACATTCTTTTTATTATGTTTAGACTGGACACACTGATCTTTTTTCTAGCCTGTCTCTCTGTGTAACGACAACCAAAGCTGAACAGTGCACGATCACACAGGTATCAACATACTGGAGGATCATGGGAAATCCTCGGGGGCAACCCGAGCACACTGAAATACCAGTTGCAGTGAGTGAGGACAACCACCCAGCTAAACCGCCACATACCGCCACTGTGAGCAACATGACAGAAATGGAACGCAGCCAGCCCCATGACTCCCTGCTGCAATTACTTAAAGTGCTGCGAAAGAAGAATAATGTTGTAGTTTTTAAAAGATAAATATTATTTTAAAAGAAAATATTTGCCAATGTTTACAAGGGAAGGTTCAGGTTTCAGGGATAAAACAGGCAGCAACGTTGATTGGCTAACACACACTAAATAAATGCAGCATACATTACAACAAGGTTATTCACTTTTATTTGAAACAAAATATGAAGAATGAGCTTTTCCAGGTTGGAGGATTAACAGTAAACAATATTATTAGCGAACTGTGGTCACATTAGCCAAGCTGCAGCAGCGGGGTTCAGCCTAGCTGGCTAGCATTGAAGCAGATATTAAACAGGACTGAAGCAGTTGTGGGTTTTTCGATTATTTTTTTTTTTGCATTCTGATGTGTCTTCAATGTATTTTCTCTTTTAAAAAAAAAATGGCTATAAAAATATTTCAATTTAACTTTTTCCCCCCAGTAAATACTTGGTGGCGCCACTGAGCACTGAAGCAGACGGCGGGCTGCCTGCAATCTCACTGTGAGTCAGCAGAGGACACACACACACACACACACACACACACACACACACACACACACACACACCTCGTTATTAACCTGTCCAGTGTTACCAGTGTAGACAGCAGGTCAGCGTACTACTACTACTACTACTACTGCTGCTGCTGCTGCTGCTGGTGGTGGTGGTAGTTCAGCCAATCAGCCGAGCTTGACGTAGGTCTCTCTCTGAGCTCTGACACACTGATATGGATTAAAATGTCACCGACACCACCTGGTGTCAAAGTCTCAGACTGGAACCAGAGCCGAGCCGAGGGGAAGGACTTACTGGTAGATCTCTGATAGAATCGAACATGTCCTGCCCCGTCAACCCGCCCCCCGCCCTGAAGCCGAACAACCGCCGAACGGGAAAGCCGCTTCCTCTGCCGGTTGACAGCCACCAAAGCCGACGCACAGCGGCGACGCTCGGCGGTAGTCGGCCAGAGCCCGCGGCCTACCGGGAGGGCCCCGGACGGCCGGAACACTCACAGGCTTGCTGGGTCTGAGGCCGAGGGTCAGTCGGGTCGCTCCGGGCGCAGCAGGGCGGCGGCTCCTCAGGAGAACATCGGCTAGCAGCGGCCCGCACCGTCGGCCGCCTCTGACAGCCACATCCCGGAAATGGAACCAAACACAAGCGGCCAATGAGGGCGCGGCGCTCGGCCGAGCTCGCCCAATGGCGCTGCGGGACGAGGGCGGGGCTTGGCTGCTGACGTAAGGTGTTTATAATGGGTTGCACAACCGCGCTGCTGCTCCTCCAGCCTTCCTCCTGCTGCTGCCACCTCCACACTCTCCTCCACCTCTTCCGGAGGAGAAGCCAGAGGAGACTCGCCACCAGCTGTCCTGCTGCGGAAAAAAATAGACTCTGTTACACACCGATACACACACAAACGCACACTCGCACATATACACACACACGCGCACGCACAACAGGTGACAACAATACACGCGATCTCTTCGTCTGTTTCTTGTTGCTTTTTTTTATTGTTCTTTTGGAGGGTTTCCAGCAACACGGCTCGAATTAGGATTTATGTGTTGATTTTGTTTTTTTGTTTTTTTAATATAATTTATTCATTTTTATCCTGTACCCGTTTAGTACGTGGAGAATAAACGACTCGACTTGCCTTCGCCTCCTTGTCTCATTATTTACTGCGCCTCCACAACTTGTTTTTATATATTACGTTACACTTTTCATATATTATACTTTTCGGACCCCATTTGATGTAGACCTGATACTATCAGTAGCAGTAGCTGTTGTTGTTGTTGTTGTTGTTGTTGTATTAATAATAATATTAAAAAATGTTTTTAGCTTAACTCAAATAAAATAACATTATAAAGAAATGACATAAAGTACTGTTTTTCTACAGTCTGTGTGAATTTGAATCTGAGCAAAAACGCAACTTTTTGTAACACTGGCTGTTGCGTCCTCGATGACAATGTGAGGCGCGCGAGCATACACACACGCGCGCACACACACACACACACACACACACACACACACACACACACACACACACACACGTTGGAGAGCCCGCCCTTGGGCGCTCGTGCGCACCGCGCGTCAACGGGCGCCCGGTGGTTGATCCCTGCAGCCAGTGGCGGCTCAGCTCCGCCTCTGCTCCTCCTCTGTTCCTCCTTCCCTCAGCAGCTTCCCTCAGGATGTATAAGCTGCTCGTTGAACTACTGCTGCTCCTTCCTGCTGGAGGCTTCTGATGCTCTGATGCTGCATCTTGCGGGAGACTGTGACGGTCTTTAACTTCTTCTGACAGCAGGACGAGCTGAGAGTCCAGGTGCATCTCCTCCTGTTCCTCCAGCAGTTCCTCTGAGGCAGGAGGTTTGTTGCTCTCCTCAGGTGTCTCCTTCACCTCCACCTCCTCGTCCACCTCTTCCTCCTCTTCCAGGTCATGCCGTGCCTCCACACCCAGAGCGGCTCCTCTCCTCCGGGCGCCGGTGCGGAGCGCGGCTGTGACTTCCCCATGCCGGAAGTCGTCAAGTTCAGCATGGAGCTGACCAACGAGGCGTCACTGTGCGCGTGGGGCTCCAGCCTCTCAACCCTCGCCGGCACCCGCGATGACTCCAAGCCTCCGTGCCTCTTCCAGGCGCCTGCGCACAGGCAGCTGCCGTGCGTCAAGGTGGAGGAAGAGGAGCAGGAGCTGGTGGAGGACGCGCCGCACGGCTCCCCGTCCGCACGCGACCACTACGCGGGTCCCCCGGCTGCCGGACACCTGTGGGGGGACCCGCGCGCCACACTGTACACCTTGACGCAGGACTACCTGGCGGTCTCGCGCAGGAGGAGCGCGCTCTCCAGACTGTCGCTGCTCACGCTCAGAGACGCGCAGCAGAGGCGGCAGCAGCACCACCACTACCACCTGCAGCAGCAGGTGCAGGGGGTGGGACTCCCCCGCCCGGCAGAGCGGCTGGCGGCTGGCAGGGAGGCGCTGTGCGCGGTGTGTGGGGACAACGCCGCGTGTCAACACTACGGAGTGCGCACCTGCGAGGGCTGCAAGGGCTTCTTCAAGGTAGTTACCGCCCCGCCTGCAGGGGGCGCAGCTGCAGCTTCTTCATCCTTGAAAAAACAACAAACTTTAGTTTTAAATCTTGCAGCGCAGGTTGTAAAAATGTTAGACAGCAACGAACCCACCTGATCCCCCCTCATACACACACACACACACACACCTGTGGGCGTATTCGCCCAGGGAAGTTACCCTCAAATTGAAGGCCACATTCCTACGGCTGACACGGCGTGAATCAGAGCCCTGGCTCGCCCTCGGCTCGCCCTCGGCTCTCGGCAGGGACTCCCCGGGGGTCCGAGCTCCACATTATGACCAAGCAGGAGCCACTGTTTACCCGCGTTGAACAGCTGCAGCAGCAGTGGCAGCAGAGGCTCAGAGGGTTCAGTGTTGACTGAAGAAGAAGAAGCGATGAGAGGGTCGCTGACCTGAGAGCAGCAGAATTTGAAGATTAGAAAAAGCCTCTTCAGGCATCAAGTCTTTCTTTCAGTGTCATTCAAGGTTCATTCTGTGTAGTTTAGACACTGACATCAATGAGAAATTATCTAGAAACGATTCATCTTCATCGCTTTGCAAGTCAAGCATTAAAATTATTGGGACTGGCGTGGTTTTATTACCAGTATAACCATGTTGTATGTGCCCATTGTTTGAATGTAGTTTAATTCCTAGTGGTAGTTTGAACTGCTGTGTGATGGTTGTGTGCTCTCTCTCTCTCTCTGGTCAGCGCACGGTGCAGAAGGACTCCCGCTACGTGTGTTTGGCCTCCAGGAGCTGCCCAGTGGACAAGCGCAGGAGGAACCGCTGCCAGTTCTGCCGCTTCCAGAAGTGTCTGGCAGTGGGGATGGTCAGGGAAGGTGAGGCCCAGACATACCTGGAGGTCAAGTGATCCGCCATGGTTAATACGCCACCTCTCTCTCTCCTGTCTCGCAGTGGTGAGGACAGACGGCCTGCGGGGTCGCAGGGGTCGCCTGCCGTCCAAACCTAAAGGGCTGCAGTGTGGCGGGCTCCTCAACGCCATCGTCAGGGCACACCTGGAATCCAGCCCATCGCCCTCGCCGCCAGACATCACGGTAGGACGTCTGGTCGTGCCTTCTCCTCGCTGAAGCCCCTCGGGATCAAAAATGACTGTCCATTAGTTCCATCATAGTCGCTCACCCAGCAAGTACGCATAAAATGTTTTTGGGCTTCCGTATCACGCAACCCCCATAGAGCATGTTGCAGTAGTGTCACTTCCCATCATGTCTCTGTAACTCCCATGAAGCATCAGGACGCATCAGCCAATCAGAAGGAGCTGAGACATACTGGAAATCTGGAAAACCTTTCTAATTTCTAATTTTCTGGTGATTTTCTGGCCTCTTTAATTTTTTAAAAGAAATAAAAGACCATAACTTAAAAATATACAATAGAAAGATGTATTATGAACCACATTTCAGGTCAAAGGTCAGCCCGGTCTCAGCGATTTTAATTTTTGTTGCAGTCTCATGGGGAAAGATGCTTTTTGGGCCAGTTGGGGTTTTGGCTGCAGTACCTCGAGTGGCCACTGGGGGACAAAATATCTGCGCCTCCATATTGCCAGCCTGGTATCCGGTTGTTATAATAAATCCATGATCTAACCCAGGCACGGGCAAAGTACGGACGGGGGTCTATATGTGCCAAGGTAAGCGCTTCAATCCGGCTGGCCCAACTTGAAGAAATGATATAAATAAAATAGCTGCATTTTTTCATTGCTTTAAGGGTCATTTCAATAAGGAGCTAAATACCATGGGCTTTGTTGTAACTTTGCCTAGGTTAAAGTTTGACATTAAAGCACATGTTTTATACATAGCCCATGATGCATTTTCTCCTTCTATGAGGTGGCTCACCAAAACACTCCATCCATCATCCATCTGCTGCTGCTCTGGCCCCCTCTCTCACATTTTGCAACCCACTGTGGCCCACCAGTCAAAACAATTGTCCCATCCCTGCTCTAACCCCAGTGTGGTGTGTCCGCCCCCCCCCCCCCCACACACACACACACACACACACCCACACACCACCACCACCTCCTACTGAAGGAGTCTCTGACAGCGGCGGCGGCGGCAGGGGAGGAGGATGACGCCTATCACGTGCGCCGCTTCTACGAGCTGCTGAGCCGGTCAATGGAGGTGATCCAAGGCTGGTCCCTCAACATCCCCGGCTTCAGCCACCTGCTGCGCCACGACCAGGAGCTGCTCTTCTGCTCCGCCTTCCTGGAGCTCTTCGTCCTGCGCCTGGCCTACAGGTGGGTGGGGTGGGTGGCACATTGAAAGCACACACTCACACACACACACAGACACACACACTCACAGCCAGCAGCAGCAGATGGCTCTGAAGGCAGGGCGTGCCCACCCCCAGGTCCGACCCCGGGGAAGCCCGGCTGCTCTTTTGCGACGGCTCAGCGTGGCTCCGCCCCCAGTGCCTGCGGGGCTTCGGCCAATGGGTGGACGCCATTCTGGAGTTCTCGGCGGCCCTACGGAATATGAGCCTGGACGTGGCCACCTTCTCCTGCCTGTGCAGCCTGGTGCTGCTCACCGGTGGGTTGCACTGCACACACACACACACACACACACAGATTCTTGATGTCCAAGAAAACCCCAAACTTCAAAAATTTCTAATAATTAGCTGCAATTTTCTGAAAAATAACAGAATTTGATAAGTCATAAATATGATCCAACCTCAGACCAACTTCACAGCTCTGACACCCCCACACTCCACCTCCCCCCTCACAGAGCGCCGTGGTCTGAAGGAGCCCCGGCGGGTGGCGGAGCTGCAGCGCGCCACTAGCAGGTGCCTACAGGGCGGCCTTGGAGGAGGCTGCAGCGACCCAACATCACCGCCGCGGCTGCTGCTGCTGCTGCTGCCCGAGCGACTGTCCCGGCTGCTGCAGGAGCTCCGGGAGCTGAGTGTGCAAGGCCTGCAGCGTATCTTCTACCTGAAGCTGGAGGACCTGGTGGCACCCCCTGCTGCCATAGACAAGCTGTTCCTGGACACACTGCCCTTTTGAGGGGGAGGCTGGGGACGCAGTTTGGAAAGACTCCACTAGAGGGCAAAGACTTCACTGTGTATCGGCCCCAGAGGCTCTTTAATCCCTCATTTGTGTTGATTCATGTCAAAAAATGCTAATGAATGTGCTTCTGGTCGTCGTTCAAATAAATGAATCAGTGTTTGTCGTTTTCACGTCTTTCATTCTGACTTGATTCTAAATTCATTGACCAACAACAATCCAAGATGTGATCCTGATGGTCTGTACGGGACAAAAACAGCGAGGAAAGGAACGATTTAGAACCCTATAGACATGAAACATGTTTGGAGTGGATGTTCTATCCATCCATCCATTATCGATACCTGCTTACTCCTGAGCTCAGGGTCACGAATACGCAGGGCTGGATTAAGAATACAGAGGCCCGTGGGCCAGACTCTCGGAGAGGCCCCCCCACACACGCGCATGCACACACACAGACAGCTGATCTCCGGAAGCTGAACTACAGTGCTGGCACCACACACATACACACTTATACATGCATCAAAGCATCAAATGGCTGATGGTGCACAAGTGTGGCCTTACATGTTGGAAACTTGTGTATGTCGGCAGGATTCACACTGACTGGCGACATCTTATTTTAATATTTTTAGATAAATTCATCACAAGACTCTCGGGACGTGATGGTGTTGTATCTGTGTATTATGTCAACATAACAACAAACAGTCTACACTCAAATGCAGTAAATGAACAACAACAGACTGGTGATCACCCTCAATCCACCTTATGCAATGACCTTTTTCCTGGCTTTTCTCCTAGCAAACTCCTCCACAACATCATTGAAGTCCAGGTCTCTGACAAGTTCACACTCTATTGCCCGTAAGGACAGAGATTTCAGACGTGTTTGAGTCATGCTCGTTCTGAGTTGGTTTTTTATTCTCCTGAGCTGGTGGATCGGAGGCATCTGCCACCGGGCAGCGGTCCTGCTCTTCATGGATTGTTGCGTCGACATTCTCGTCCTCTACTGCTGGCTCTTCATTACCATTTACGTTCCCAGAATACTCGGTGAAAAAACTAGCAATGTTTGGAATCTTCTGTCGGAGTTCCGAATGTCTTTCATCCCTCTCCTGTTTTGCTTTTAATTTAGAAGCTCCACTCTGCCACCGTTTTAACTTTTTCCCCCATGTCTTTCCTTCCTTTAGATTAGCTAACCTTAACATTCAGAACTCACATTTCGCGCTTTTCACCTTTATACCGGTAGATACATGTGCGTTCATGTGGTGTGGAAATAATCGGAAAAACGACTTTCCGACTGGGTTATATTTGATGGCTGATCTGATCTGTTTCCTCTGCTATACCTGGTGTCTCACACCTGATTTATTTGTTTGGAAAGTTAAAGAAAATACTAGTATTCATGTTTTCCCACATTACAACTTTAGAGCACACGAATGCAACAAAGTTGGAAGAACAACTTTCCAAGAAGAACTCACCACATGAACGCAGCATACATGACAGAAAAGAAAGCTAACTGCCGGAGCCCTGAGGCCCCTCAGAGCTCGAGGCCCCCGGGCCCAGACGGCCCGGTTCATGATCCGGGTTTGCGGGTACGGTGGCTGGGAAGTGCAAAACACCCACAAAAGAGAAAACAACCGCAAATCAGAAAACACAACACATCAACCAAAACAGAAGTGATATCTTTGCCCCATAAACTAAACATTCTCTCCCATCTACGCTGCCGGTGTCGTGCCAAGGCAGTAATCCCCGATAGAATTTGTATCCCCCGGTCGTTTCTTAGTTTAATCAACCACGCCATGCTACGGACACATTAGACAGTTATCCAGAATGTTTTTTATTCCGCTGTCTTCTACGCGGTGTCGAAGCTTATATTAGGCTATTCAGTGCACTGCATTGGCAATGTCGTGTCTATTTCCTCCTATGATTTGACAATGTACCACGTAGGCTAGACAACTACTTACACTGTGAAATCACCATCAAAAATATTGTTGTAAATGATTCTTTTTGTATTAAATTGTGTTTTTCACTGCACAAAACCATACAGGTACTTAGACCAGGTCATGTCTAGTCACACTGGTCAATATGGAGAAGATTCTTCTCTCCTACATGAAGTTACAAGGGGGATACTTATTATATCAGACTGTACGGACGGGCTGCCATAAATTGTATCCCCCAACAGTTTGATCTAATAACTATCCCCCCTGTAACTGTAACAGTGCACTGAATATAATCTTCGACACCACGTAGGGGACAGTGGAATAAAAACATTCTTAATAAATGTCTAATTTGTCCGTAGCATGGCGTTGTTGATTAAACTTATCAACGACCAGGGGATACAAATACCAGCGGAGACGGGAGAGCACGTTTAGTTTCCGGGGCAAAGGAATCACTTCCGTTTTGGTTGATGTGTTGTGTTTTTGGTTGATGTGTTGCGTTTTCTGATTTGCGGTTGTGTTTTCTGATTTGCGGTTGTGTTTTCCGTTTTGCGGTTGTGTTTTCTGTTTTGCGGTTGTGTTTTGCACTTCCCGGCCACCGTACACGGGGGTCTGCTGGAGCCTGTCCCAGCTGTCAGGCAGATATTAACAGAGAAAAACCTGACGGGAACATTGAAGAACCAAGAATTTGATCATGTGAAGAGGGCTCTACTCTGGTTCTACTGTCCCCCGACAGTAGAACCATCTGTTGTGATAAAAATGGATTTTACAAGGTGAGGAACATCTGATAGGATGACGTTCAGTAGCACAGGAGGCCGAGACAAATCAACAGGTGAGTCAGGGAGGAAAGTCCAGTTTGCTTTTAATGATGATCGGACAGGGGAGGAATCTGATTGGCTGGCTGCGGTGCAATGACATCACCAGGAAGAGAAAGAAAAGCAGCACAAGAACCAAGAGCGAAGAACAACTGTGTGTGTGTGTGTGTGTGTGTGTGTAAAAAGGATACGTGGAGAAAGTAGTCCCTCGACCTCGGTGTACCTGACTTCTGCTGCTGCCTTTGTGTGTGTGTGTGTGTGTGTGTGTGTGTGTGTGTGTGTGTGTCCTCCTCACTCTCTCTCTCTCTCTCTCTCTCACACACACACACACACACACACACACACACACACACACACACACGCACACACACACACACACACTCAGTCATTTTCTTTGATCTGTGCAGCCGTGCTGCTTCCGTGCAGATTAACTCTTATCAGTGGCGACCCAGAGGCTGCCACCATCAAGGCACCTGCACAAAACAGCCATCGTCCCGCCCACTTTCAACATTGAGCAGATTATGAGAAGTCAGTTGGCCCAGACGGCGGCTGCTGAGCTCCTTAAATGAGTCAAACGGCTGACAAGGTTTGATCGATTCATTTCAATTCAGTCACTAATGTTGAACTGTCCATTGAAATGTATCTTACTGAAATTCAGTCCACCTTTGCTGTTCACATGTAAATGAGAATGGGTGTGTGTGGGGGGGGGTAAACATAAGGCAAAGAATTTCAGACATTCACGTCTTTCTACCGTCACTTAGAGCAGTGAAATGGACCCTGAACTGAGAGGACGTGGCATAAAAACACAGATCTATTCAGAAGCAGAAAGCCACTGGGCCGTCAAAGACAGGAAGTCATTAAAGGGGATTAAAGTTCCCTTTCTTTGTTGGCACAAACGGCCTATGGGGAGTCACCTGGATCATTGGCGGTGAGCACTTGAATCAACAGACGGCATTAATCTGGAGACAAACACTGAGGAGACGCAGCGGAGTAGCTGATAAATCTCCACTAGAGTGTGTTTGCCGGCGGGTCCAGAGCGGCCCTGCAGGGCTGGGGGCTCCTTTAGCGCATCGCCCTAGCAGATTAGCGAGACGCACGGCTAAGTGGCAGCTCGATTTGAGCTTGTACAGCTAGCTGCACAGCCTCTCTGCAGGGCTAAATGCTACTTTTAGCATGCTAACGTGTCCGCAAGCATCGTTGGGGAAACACTCAAACAGGTCAAAGGTGGGCGAGTGTTCTGGATCTTAATAAATTAAAGTGAAATAAAGTTCAATGAAATGTCTTATTTCCTACTTAAAGATAAAGCGTACGCATGCCCCGTGGTGGTTGGTTGCAGTACAGCACATACATGCACTACATGCTCCCGCTTTGGGTGGAGGGAGGCAGAAAGCGAATGTGGCCGAGAACCAAGGTTTTAGATAGATAGATAGATAGATAGATAGATTGATAGAATGTCTGCAAGTCCAAGGAGGGGCGGAGCCAAAACCACAAAGCACGTCCCCCACAATCGGCCCATCGACCCCTCAAAAATTGAGTGTTTTGAAGAGGTTTTGTGGAGAAGGTTTTGAAGCCTTTGGGCCACTGGAGGGCTCACCGCGTCTTTGAGGATTAACAGGAGCCTCGCGCTAGGAGGGTAGGCAGAGCCCCGATGTGATTGGCTCAGAGCTCCTCCTGAGCCGCTCGCCGGATAGGCGAGATGGAAAAACATCTTCTGACTGTCGGTGTCAGTATTCGGCACCACGTCCGGGGTTCTTCAGTCGTGTGTTCCACTGAAATCTATCCCAGGGCGACACCCAGTGGCCGCAGCTTGCAAGTGCACGTCGGGTTAGCCATTGGCGAGAAAACTATAATCTTCAAAACGAGTTGACGACACCGGTTTAAACGACTGTCTCACTGAATCAAGCAACGCGGCGCTTTGACCACAGTGTGGTCATGAGGAGCGGCCAACACAGCTTTTCTCACATTACACGTCACTAATTGATTGTGACTATTAGTATTCTATTCTTAATGATAATATATATTATATAATAATATATTCTCACTATTATTTATAATAATAAATAAATAATAACATATTATTATCATTTAATTAGTGTGCTTTCAAAGTGAAAGGAAAAGATAAAATGTGTCTCTGCAACAAAGAAAAGATCACAAATAGGAGGTAAATATTATTTATTGTTCCCTAATAAAACTTCCTAAAAAGGCAACAATTACTGTTTTAAATCTGTCGTGTCACCAAAGGAGAGAAATAGACACAAACACACACAAACTTTTTTTTGTGGCGGCCACGTCAGCCACACAAAAAAAACACCACACAAATGATTGACTGGAGTGACATCAGCAGTGACATCACTTCCTCTAGTGACATCTAGTCCAATCAGAAAAAACAACTGGACGATTTACAGGCCGACTAAGAATCTGAAAAGAAGTCTGAGCTGCTGCTACACACAAACACACACACACACACACACACACACACACACACACACCCACGCATGCACATGTTCAGTCACTGTCCTGTCGCTGGTCCAATAGGGACGAGGCCCCCTGCAGGCAGCTGCCAAAGTAGCCAATTAGGGAGCGAGTCAGCTGGGCGTGGCTGCGTCCAGACAGGAAGTGGCCCTCGTCAGGGAAGATCTAGCCACACACACACACACACATACAGATCTCTAAAAGATTTCTTACAGAAATGTTGATATTGGCTAAACTAAACAATAGTTTTTATTTTGAATGCGTGGAGCTCTATTTGAATATTGCCGTCTGATTGGCCGGCTGCTCACCTGCAGGCTGTAGTTGGCTCCGGTCCTGATCAGGTGCTTGATGAGCTCAGCCGAGTGCTGGAAGTGGACGTTAGCTGCAGGAGAGAGAGACCGAGAGAGAG
>NW_027466054.1:285000-345000 GCF_046127955.1 Nelusetta ayraudi | reverse complement strand
ATGAGTGAGCAGACGACCACGATGACCAGCAGGGAGATGGTGATGCCCTTCCAGTTCCTCTGGCTGTGGCTGACGTCCACCAGCTCCTGCACACACAAACACACACACACACACACACTGTGGAGGAGAGTGACTCTACAGCGCCACTTACATCCAGACAGAAAAAAGTAATCAAGCTGTAATTACTGTTGGAGAGGATCTAAGTGTCTGAACACCGAGCTACTGCCATCAGGCTCCATCAAGTAGAATAATCCCTATGTGTGTGTGTGTGTGTCATCACTCTGAAACTCTGAAAAATGTGTGTGTGTGTGTGTGTGTGTGTGTGTGTGTGTGTGTGTGTGTGTGTGTCATCACTCTGAAAACTGTGTGTGTGTGTGTGTGTGTGTGTGTGTGTGTGTGTGTGTGTGTGTGTTGGCTATAAATCGCAGGTCTGTCTCTCCCCCCCTCTCTCTCACTCTCCACTCGTACAGCACCGCTGACCGCCCGTAGGGGGCGGTGGAGCAGGCAGCAGCTATGAACGAGGAGGCTTCATCAAGTTTGAACTTGCCACTAATTGCTAATTGCCATCAGGTATTTTCCTCCTGGTGGAAGAAAATATTTTACTCCTCTTCCCCCTCCTCCTCCTTCTCCCTCTCTTCCTCACACTGACACCAATAATAAAAAGTTACAATTCATCCTGGAGAAGAACCATCATCATCATCTCGAAACATCAGGATAGTGAGAAGAAGAAGAATGGCTGCTGGCTGTCTGAACGCTGCTCCTTGTCAGTGATGAGGTGGAGCAGCACCAGGTGTGACCTTCTGGTCTGGAGGTCCTCAGCAGCAGCAGATGATGATATTAATTATCATTGGATCTTCAGTGCAGCAGCAGCAGCAGCAGCAGCAGCAGCAGCAGCAGGAATGTGGTGATCTTCTCGCAGCTTCCTCTTAAACTCTTCCCACAAGCACAATTACCTGCTCTCTTTGATATTTTTTTCCCACCTGCAGCAGCATCAGCAGCAAGCGCGTGCGTGCGTGCGTGCGTGCGTGAAGCGTGCGTGCACGCGCGCCCAGTACCTCCTCATGCGGGAGTTCCGTGCTGGTGCTCTTCTTCTTCTTCTTGGGCTCTGTGGACGCCGTCATGTCGCTTCGCGGCTCCGCAGCTGTGCCGCTGCACGCCGCCGCGCCGCGACCATATAGCGACCGGAGGGGCGTCAGGCTGGCGGTAGCCACCGGCCGGAAGAGTATGCTGCTCCCGAGGCGGCCCTTTCAAAGTAAGAGTCGTCCGGACTCGTCAGAGTCAAAATGCTCAACAGTGTTTCAGCTCTTTGGAGGACGGAGGTGCATTTTATTATCGTTTCTGGCATTTATTTTGTAAATGCTGGTCAATATCCGGTGTCTTATGCAGGCGAGGGAGGAGCTTCTGTCCATGAAAGGAAAGGAAAAGCTGTTTCATTTTGAGATTATCTACACTTAAGTGAATAATCTTGGACATTCAGATGCAATGTCGGAATGAAAAAAAAATCTGTTTCAATTTTTAAAAGAGGCTGATTTTTAAAACCTTTGTGGTCCAAACCTCTGATTGGCCCCTCCTCCCCAGTGGCCGGTTGCAGTACAGCTCATAGGCTATGTTCGCGGGGATGATACGGAAACAGGAAGCGCAGCTGGAAGTCACTTCCTGAAATCCATCGAGTCAATTATGGGAAAAATTCAATCCAATTAAAAGCTGAAATCTAAATAATTTCCAGCCTTTGATGACGCTCTTCATTAATTCATCTACCACCAGTATGGCTCTGCTTCCAGAACGTCAGGCCCTGCAACCCCCCTCTGCCCTCTCCCTCCCCCTTCACCCGTTTTCCTTGTTCTCCTGCATGTTTGTGATCCTCCCACAGGGAATGTCCTTGCACGCCTCACACGCACTCCAGGGATAATTTTACCTGCAATGATGTCACTCTGCTGCAGCGTCAATGTGTGGATGAGTTACAGGAACACTGGGAGCAGCTGGCGCCCCCTGCTGGCCTCAGTGGAAAAATCCATGGAGGCTGCAGAACGGGAACAGGGCCTTGGAAATAAATGCCAAATTGTGATTGGTCAGGTGGCCCTGAACCGGTCCAAACCGGTCCGAGCTGGACCAGACGAGTGCAGACCGGTCGGGTTGAAGCTAATTAACCTACTGTTGCAGGTTGAGATAACAAGGTGTCTGTCGGGGGGGCGGAGCTAACCTGCCAGGGTCAATGGAGGTCACCGCCGCTGATTACTTGGGGCGTTTCCATTGGTCCCTGGGTTTTTGAAAAGGGATGGGGCCTCAGAACATCCTCGAAGTCACACCGTGGCAGAGAAGCTGCTGCTGACGATGCTGAACCGTGGACAGACCCATCCAGTCCTCGTCACCTTTTGCCGGCGCCAAAACAAAAAGCTTTCAGTCCACTAGATGGCGCTGCCTGCTGCCTGCTGCCTGCTACAGTTTGTGTTGCTTTCATCTCTGTTTCTTCACCACTGAATCCTCTTCATCACGTCAGAGAGTCTCCAAGGAAGCTTCAGATTCACCGCTATTATTATCCTCATCAACATTTCACATTTTTACGGCTCCGATAAAAATCTTTTTTGCAATTTTGTTTTTCTCTTGGTTGAAACGCAACAAAAAGGGTTCCCGAGGGCCCTTTAAAAAAAAAACACACACACAGCAGACTGAGAGCCGACACACCAATAAGCTCCCACAGGGGGCACCTCTGCTCCCCCCATAAGCCCCTGGGTTCGCCACACACTTCTTTATCATCCATACACACACACACACACACACACACACACACACACACACACCTTGCCTGTCACCTTTAAGAACCAATCAAAAGCTGTAAAAATACCAGCTCACCTCCAAGAAGCGAAGCTCGGGCTCCATCAGGGTGTCTATCCCGACAAACAGACAGACAGAGAGACGGACAGACCAGCGTCTCCAGCAGGTCTCAGCAGCAACAAAGTCAACAAGTAATTAAACAAACTAAACTGAGTAAAAAGCTGCAAAGGTTTCTGTGAGAGTGAGAGAGCGACGCCACCACCACCGCCTGTCTGTCTGAGTGTGTGTGTGGCCTTTTATTCAGAGTAAACACACACACACACACACACACACACACACACACACGTAGATCCCTGTTCTGATTTTACAACTTGGGAAAAAAATGGTGTCGTTCATAAATCGGTCGACCCAGATCCATCAGTACTCTAATTACTCTGATTACCAAGCTGTGAGGCGGTGGAGGGGAGGAGGAGGAGGAGGAGGAGGATGGCAGCGATGGTGATGATGATGTCACTTCCTGTGTGTGGAGTACGACCATGTCGAAGGGGCCTGTGAAGAGCACACACGGCCAGCTTAGCCCTCTGTTTTACAGCCTGCTGCTAGGAAAAAGACAAAACACACTGGAGAGCATCCATGTGTCAGGAAAAGGGCAGAGCCTTTGTGACATCACACAGGGCCTGTTTTCAGCAGCAGACGCAGTGAGTGGCAGACTGAGACTCTGGTCGCTAGAGGCCCTTTGTGACATTACAGAGAGGCTGTTTTTAGAGGCAGAGGAACTAGAAGAACAAAAGAAGTACTTCAAATGAATCAACAACTTCCAGTCGACTTCCAGAAATTTTTCATCTCCAGTGTGACTCCTCCTCCTCTCCCTCCTCCTCCCCTCCTGTCTGCTCCTTCAGAGAAGTAGAAGGTCAGTGGGTCAACAGCGATTAAGTGAAGAGTTTTAATGAGTCGTGGTGCTCCTCTTGCTTATCTTCTACTTCATTATTCAGCTTTCCACTGGACCAACTGGCCAATTAACTCAGCAGCCAGTTTGTCCTTCTTTCCTTCAATCCTTCCTTCCTTCCTTCCTTCATGAGAGTCCAGCTGCCCTCACCATCATCCTCATTTATCTCACATTCTAGCCACTTTCAGCTGCTGTGGCTTCAAAAAACCTATTTCAACTTGAGCAGCAGCAGCAAGCTTCTGCACATTCTGGATCTCCTGCGTGATTATTTTTGTTAGATTTCCTTCAGTCCCCGGTGCCTGGGGGTGAATATTCTGTCCCAGATTCCTCCTGGAAGAATTAGTCAATGCTGCCGTCACAGCTCCCCGGAGAACCCCCCCGCCTTCCCCCCAGTCTGAGATTCCTCCGACATCAGGAACCTTGAACCAGATTTCACCACCGCTCCTGTTCACACGTGAACAACACCTGTGAGGCTGCAGCCGTCCAATCAGATGGGCTGCGGGAGGACAAGCTGGCGGCTGATTGATCCGTTCAGGGCCTCTGGGACCTCAAAACGAGTACTAACCCAGAAATCAAAAAGACGCCCCCTGCTGGTCATCAGCAGGAGGGTTATAAATAAAATGATCTCCTGGGAGATTGATAAACAACTGCTTTACGAAATGGAACAAGATATTCAACAGAACGTCTCTGTCTGTCTCTCTCACTCAGTAAGTGTGTACGAAAGAATCACACATGCTGTTTAACACTGCTATCTAGTGGTAACACTTGGGAATTGCAACCGTTTGGCTTTTAACTTTGGCACAGATGTCCAAAAAAGTTTTAAATGGACATTTATGGATTAAAGGAAAATAAAATAAAACACATAAGTGACTATTAAACCGTTGGAAAGAGCAGTAGTGATGTCAGTTGTTGGCTACAACAGACTCAAAAATTAAGGAATTAACGGCACCAGAACATGAAATAATAATAAAAAGTCAAAGAACATCAGTCATCAGTGCTGACGTGAAACGATTTCTCCAATAGCTGCAGAGAGAAATCACTTGACACGGACGGAAATATTAAAACTGATGATATTGATTAGTTGATATTGGTTTTCAGAGCAAAGTTGACCCTCATGACGATGCGCTGCTTCGTCATTAAATCTGATTTTAACCATCGCTGGACCGTGTGTCACACTTTTTTTTTACCCACCTCCAAATGACTGAAAGCAGGTTTTTT
Source organism: Nelusetta ayraudi (assembly GCF_046127955.1). Classification (NCBI taxonomy): domain Eukaryota; kingdom Metazoa; phylum Chordata; class Actinopteri; order Tetraodontiformes; family Monacanthidae; genus Nelusetta; species Nelusetta ayraudi. Next base: position 340,064 of record NW_027466054.1, on the reverse strand, counting down.
AAAGCAGTGACATTCTTATTCTGGCTCAGTAATAAATCACGCAGACGTCCCGTCTGTCCAAACAACTTCAGGTGTTTATTGAAAAGCAGCTACAGTAGATGTGAGCAGAAGTGAGATCCAGATGCTGTACACTTTTACTTTGGAGATGTCAAAAACAAAACAGGAAGTGGAACCCGACCCGCCATCATTCCGTCTGATTGTAGTGAATCTTATTTTTCTTTTTTTAAAACCGTTTGGACCCATTAGATGAACAACAACTTGATTGACACTCGTATGCTTGGTCAGGGGTGGAGGGTGCACTTCCTGTTTGAGTGGACAGAACCAGGCACGCACACTGAACTTGAGCTCTGCCCATTTCTCAGTAAACACAATGTCCGTCCGTCCGAGGTCGGTCAGTTTGGTCCACGATGCTCGGTCCGAATCGACGGACCGAACGTCTGTGCAAAGACTCATGGGAGTCCTGCTGCGCCGGCCGGTGTATGGTTCTGGTGGTGGTGGTGGTGGCGGCGGCGCCGGGCGTACCCCCTCCCCCATCCCTCCCCACCACCACTCCGCCCACCTAGGACATGACACCGAAGACGGGGTTGTGGCGACAGATGCTGGGCCCGATCTCCTCGTAGTCCTTCTTGGTGTGGCACACTTGGTAGAACTCCGGCTGCGCACACGCACACAGAGACACACACACACACACTATGTCACCACTCCCTGTTTCCTGCCCAGCAGGAAGAGCAGCACGGACTCCGCCCACACTCACCGTGGACGCCAGCATGGATCCTCCGAACCAGACAGCGTAGCGCTGCATGTGGTGGGTGATGACCTGCACATCCATGGGCTTGGGCTGCAACAAGACAGGACGACCCGGGGGTGAGAACTCAACCTGTCTGAGCGCCGTGACTCCGCCCCACTACCACCCTCACCTTGAGCTTGCCGCCGCTCAGCTCCTCGCTCATCTTGAGCCGGGCATCCACCGTCCTCTTCAGGTCCCTCTGCAGCCGCCGGCCGAAGTCCCTGAACATGGTGGAGCCTCCGGAGAGCACAATGTTCTGCGGGGGGTTGGGGAGGGGTCAGTGTAACACCTGCCGACCAATCAGGATGAGAGGGGGGCGGGTCCACCGTACCTTGTAGAGTGGGCGCCGGACGTCGATGGGGCAGTTCTGGATGACCTCGTCCACAACCTCTGAGATGGGCTGGGTGAAGTCAGGGTTGGCAAACTGGGGGCGGGGACAGAGGTGGGGTCAGCTGACAGGAAGTGGACGAGAAGCATACAAGAAGAGGACAGGAACCAGACAGAAAGTAAGAAGTAAGAAGTGGGCAGAAAGTGGACAGGACGCGAACAGAAATGCAGACAGGAAGTTGGCAGGAAGACAGGAAATGGACAGGACGCAGACAGAAAGTTGGCAGGAAGACAGGAAATGGACAGGAAGCAGAGATGCAGAGAAGGAAGTGGCCAGAAAGTGGACAGGCAGCAGACAGGAAGCAGACGGAAAGTTGACAGGACGTGAAAAAAAGCAGACAGAAAGTGGACAGAAAGTTGACAGGAAGTGGACAGGAAGTGGACAGGAAGTAGACAGGAAGTAGACAGGGAATGGACAGGAAGCAGACAAAATTGACAGAAAGTGGACAGGAAGCAAAAAGGAAGTTGACAGAAAGTGGATAGGAAGCAGACAGTAAGTTGACAAGAAGTGGACAGGAAGCAGAAATACAGACAGGAAGTGGACAGAAAGTGGGCAGGTAGCAGACAGGCACTGGACAGGAAGCAGACAGAAAGCAGATAGGAAGCGGATAGGAAGGAGACAGGAAGCGGACAGAAATTTGAGAGAAAGGCTGTGTCTCAATTCAGGTTCTGCAGCCTTCGAAGCCTGCATTTGAAGGCCAGTTATGTCATAACACTGCGCGAAGGCCTGTCCCAATTGGAAGACTGTTCCTAATCCGCCCTTCAAATGTGCACTCCTTTTAGACGAGTTGGAGGATGCACCGCTACTATCCTTCGCGGCTTCCCGTATCCTAGGATGCTTTGCGTGCTGCTGCAATGCATCCTGGGATCCTGGGAAGTCAGCTGAAAAGGCGGCATCTACTGGCAAAGACACAACTTATCAAAATAAGTATTCAAATTTCACAAAAAATATTATGTTTTTACCAAAGGATTTTGACTTATTTGAACATTCAATGCCATATACAGTTGTGTTCAAAATAATAGTGTTTTTTTTTAAAAACGTGAGTTAAGCTCAAAATCCTTTTTATTTGAATTCATTGGGGACACTGGACACTGCTTCACATCTGTGCTGCATGGAGTCGACCACCTTCTGGCACCTGTAAACTGGAATTCCAGGCCAGGATGATTTGACAACCTTCCACAATTCCTCTGCATTTCTTGGTTTTGCCTCAGAAATAGCATTTTTGGCGGGAAACTCAACTCCATACTCTAACACCTCAATATCCGTACAACAGCCTCTGTGTTTTGGTACCATCCTGGCTAAAAGGCTTATTTTGAGACACTGGAAGACAGATAATGTACCTACTATCGAAATGTGGATGAGGGATCTCAGCGAGTCCCTATGCATGGAGGAACTAAGATATAAAAATGCAGGCAGACTGGGAATTTTTGATAAAGTATGGGAACCTGTACTGAAATACATGAAGGCCATGAGAGAAACCAGTGTTTCAGTGTGAAGATAACATCGTAAAATGTCAATGCAGTAACTTTGGACTCCACCCGCAGATAGATGCAAATTCCTGTCTGACCCTGACCAGTGATGCTATCCTTTCTACGGAGCCTATCAACACTTTCTCCCAAGCTGTGTAATGACACGTCATATTGTCACACTTCATCTATTAATTTTTTTTATTTTTATTTTTTTACTTTATTTTATTATTTTTTATTTTGTTTGTTTTGTTCTGTTTTTGTTTATGTATTTATTATTTTCATTTTTATTCATTCATTTTCTTTATTACTATTATATATAAATGTTTTCCAATTTAATTGAATTATATTTCCTGTACCTGTATGACATAAGGAGAAAAAATAAATAAAAAATTATGATTGCCTCATGAGAAACATGTATCCAACGCGATATATATATATATATATATATATAAAAAAGAAATAGCATTTTTGATGTCACCCCACAAGTTGTCTATTGGATTAAGGTCCAGGGATTGGGCTGGCCACTCCACAACCTTCATTTTGTTGGTCTGGAAGCAAGATGCTGCTCGCTTACTGGTGTGTTTGAAGTCGTTGTCTTGTTGAAACACCCATTTCAAGGGCATTTCCTCGTTAGCATAAGGCAGCATGACCTCTTCAAGTATTTTGAAATAAGCAAATTGATCCATGATCCCTGGTATGCGATAAATACGCCCGATACCATAGTAAGAGAAACATATTGTGATGCTTGTACCACCATGCTTCACTATCTTCAGAGTGTACTGTGGCTTGAATTCAGTGTTTCGGGGTCGTCTGACAAACTGTGTGCGGCCCTTGGACCCAAAAAGAACCACCTTATTTTCATCAGTCCACAAAATGTTTCTCCATTTCTCTTTAGGCCAGTCCATATGTTCATTGGTAAATTGTATCCTCTCCAGCACATCTTTTTTCTTTTTTGTTTAACTGGGGGACTTTGCGGGGGCTTCTTGCCGATATATTTGGCCTCACACAAGCATCTTCTAATTGTCACAGTGCTCACAGGTAACTTCAGAGCAGCTCTGATCTCCCTGGAGCTGATCATTGGCTGAGTCTTTGCCATTCTGGCTATCGTTTTCCGTTTTCTTCCACATCTCTCTGGTTTTCTCTCTGGTTTGGCTTTTCATTTTAAAGCATTGGAGATCATTTTAGCGGAGCAGCCCATCACTTTCTGCACTTCTTTATATGTTTTCCCCTCTCCAATCAATGTTTTAAATTAAAGCACGCTGTTCTTCTGAACAATGTCTGGCACGACCCATCTTTCTCATCAGGCTTTCAGAGAGAATTGCATGTACAACATGTGCTGGCTTGATCCTTAAATGAGGGCCACCTGAATGACACCTGGTTCTTCACATAATGAATGACCTCACTGATTGAACTCCACGCTGCTATTATTTTGAACAATGCCCCTTTCACTTAATTATTCAATTACACAGACTCAGAAGCATTCATCTCATGAATGTTGGGTCTGTTGGTTTCTCTGACTCTACACCTACTGGCAAATTATTTCCCATGTAATAACATGATTTATACCAAAAACAGTGACTGATCTGGTTAGTCATGTTGGACTGCTATTATTTTGAACGCAACCGTATGTGAAAACAAAACCCCAAAATTCAGTTAAAATATGTGACTGTTAATGCTGAGTAATGTTTAGCTTGATGCTCTGAAAAGGTCACTTCCAGGATTGGCCAGCAGCAGGGAACGGCAGTGACGCAACCAGGAAATACGGCGAAGTCTAAACCGTCCCATTTGGTTGGCGGGGAGGCGAGTCTTTGGTCGGCCAGGTCCTTCTAAGGAAGCGGCCAACGGAGCAGGACAAAGGATGCAGACCCTGAATTGAGACACAGCCATTGTGTGCAGGAAGCAGACAGGAAGCAGACAGCGCTGTGTACCTCCGGGTGGAAGAAGATCTCGGGTCCTAAGAAGCGCTCGTAGCCCACGTCGATGGTGAACTCCTTCTTGGTGACGGCGTTGACGCCTGTGTACTGTTTGATCCACTTGCTGCCGTCCGAGTCGTACTTGTTGAACTCCTTCACCAGGTCGGGACACACGTAGCTGAAACGCTCCTGTAGGGACGGCAAGCAGGGAGAACACGGTGATGCTTGGCCTCTGTCGGCATATGGAGGGGCGCTGCCCTCTAGTGGCCAGGCTGAGTATGTAAAAGAGTTTTTTATTTTACATATTTTTTCAGGATTTGATTTAGTTGAGCCAATATAAACTTTCTTAGCTCTAAACTGAACTAAAACAATCAGTTGTGTTGTGTTGTCACTTCCTGCTTCTACCATAATTGTTTTTTGTCTACTTCCATTTCACACATGTAGCTTTATATTCTTCTAAATAACTCTGCAGGAGAATTTAACACTATGTATCTCTTATCTGTTGCACTTTACATTTACTCTCTGCCCTGAGCCTGTGTCCACTCTGTCCCTACCTGGATGACAGTAAGGTTCAGTGTACCTTGACGGCCTTGGCGGTCTCCAGCGACTGCTCCGGGGGGATGCCCACCTCCCGCTCCCTCAGCAGCTGCTGGGTGAAGTAGGTGATGTCACGGCCGGCGATGGGGATGTGCTTGATGCAGCTGCCGATGACATAGCCCTCAGCCTGGAACACACAGGGTGGGGCGGGGAGAGAGGTTACAGAGGGAGGGAGGGACGGGGGACAGGAAGTGGCGCTCATTATTTGTTGCTTATTTGTTGCAAATGAATACACGTATCTGTTTTCTTAATGACACAGTATTGTATATTGTTGCCAGTTGCTCTCTCTGTAAATTTGTCCCCTCCCGCCCCTCACTTTCTATTGTCTTTTCACTCCCCCTTCCTCCCTCAGCCCGGTCGTGGCTACAATAACAGTAATATAATAAAACTCACCACCGGGATGACGTGCGTGACCCCGTCACCGCTGTCGATGACGGTGCCCGTTAGCGTGCGCTCGCCCACCTGCCGGGACGTCCAGGAGGCAGCCAGCGCAAGGACAGCCTGCCAAGCACACACACACCTAGAGTCTGAGTCTTGGGATGGGTGGTGAAGGTTTTGGGGGGGGGGGGGGGGGGGGCAATAATGGTGGCGAGACTCACCTGGACGGCAATGTACAGTCCCGGCACGTTAAAGGACTCAAACATGATCTCAGCTGTGTATTCGCGGTTCTCCGGCGTGTTGAGCGGGGGCTCTGTCTGCAACACACACACACACACACACACACACACACACACACACACACACACACACACACACACACACACACACACACACACACACACACACACACACACACGACCTCAGCGCCGAAACTCACACAGAAGGTGGCTGGTTACTGGCTGAGCCAACAGGAAGGCAGCACTCACCAACAGGAAGTAGTGGTCTTCAGGCTCTGCCCGCAGATACTTGAAGATGACCTGCTCCATGAACCTCTCCATCAGGTCCCAGTCCTCAATGATGCCATGACGGATGGGCCACTGCACAGCAGGAAGTTCACAAACATCAGTCTGTCTGTCTGTCCGTCTTTCTGTGCGACCTGGGCCCAGCGTGAGGGCAGGGCGACCCCTATCTACCTTGGTGGCATACGACGGCTTGTCGATGGCCTCATCCCCGATGAAGAAGTCCAGGTCGTCCACGCCCCTCATCATCCTGCGCTGAGCCTGGTCGCCCACCTTCGCCGACTCTTTGATGGCAATGCCTGCAGACAATCAACATAATAATGATACTACTACTACTAATAATAATAATAATAATAATAATAATAATAATAATAATAATAACAATTAAAAGTCTGACAACTAAAGACATCAGCGGATCATTGTTCAGATCAGTTGATTGATTTGCAACATCAGGTCAATAAATACAGTAAATAAATGAAAATACATTTCAATGCCATTTTCCAACATCTGTAATAATAATAACGCCACGCCACGGTGAATCCAAATGACTGTGTAGGTTCTTCAAATCACAGTGAAACATCAGCGTCTCTACTCACACGATGGAATGATGAACTGCGGCTCTGTGTTTCCTGCATAGCCGAGCTTTGTGTACCTGCAGCGGGGAGCAGACCTTAGTCACAGCTGATTCACTCTGTTCTCGGATCTGAACTCAGCTGACAATGTACAGGAAGTAGCGTTCGCCCAAGCAGCTAGCTAGCTAGCAGCAGCTAACAGCTACTGCTGGACCTTAGGGGTAAAATGCACAGACGATAAACCACCGCAGGACTGCACAGAAATTATCGGAGCAATGTATTTTGCTTCGGGGCCAATCGCTGCTAGCATTTCTGATGCTAATCAGCTAAACGGGGCGTTAACTGGGTCCCTGACAGCCACTGGTGTGTTCACTGGACGGCAGGCTAACGCTAACTAGCCGCCGCTCTCCGTCGCTCACCCGGTGCCGCAGTCCACCACACAAGCCGGAAGCCGACCTGCCATGTTAGCGGGCGTCTAATCTGTCCCTCGCGAAACGTTCCGCACTCCCGGTGCCGCTAAATATCCAACCAGAGCCGGTAAGAGCCGCCGCAGCCTGAATGAGAGGCAGTAGTCGCGGCCGTTCCCGTAGCGCTTCCGGGTTCCGGCAGTTTTCTTCATGTGAGTCAGCACCTTCTGACGGCGCCATGCTGCCCTCGTGTGGACGAGAACGATTATCGCTGCAGTGGGTGTGTGGAATGAATGAATGAATGAATGAATGAAAGAAAGAATGAATGAATGAATGAATGAATGATACAACTACTTATCATTTTTATTATTTTATTTTATTCTAATGTAGACATTAATAGAGTCAGGATAATACAACATGACATGACCTTGTTTGTCAATAATTCTATTTTTTTTTTTTTTTCCAATTTGCAGTTTGTCCAACCTTTGAATGAAAGTACAACTAATCCTGTTAATAATTAATCTGTGAATATGATGTAGTTCGCCATCCTCTGAAATCACCTACAGCGTACAGCGTCAGTATCTCGCCACCAGATGGTAGCAGAGCCCCACTGTTCGAGATTTGGCCCTTCCGAACCAGAATCTCACAGTCTCTCTCCTACTTTTTTAGTCGACTCTTTGCTGTCATCAGTTAGGAGTGGAGGAGGGGGTTACAGAAAAACTGGCGACCGAATAGATGGACTGATGTGTTCTGCCGGTGATAGAATCCAGCAGACAGTTCCAAAACTTTATTTACAGGACGTCAGAACGCAGTGTCAGTCCAGGCTCCGCCCACATGCCATCGACACCTCAAAACGTTTTCACTTACCAACAGTGAATATCCGGTTTAGCGCGCTGCGCTGTCTGAACGGTACATTTACAGTAAAAGGACAATTTCAAGTTGAAGAATAAAGATGTCATCACATAAGTATTTTTTGAAGAGGAAGTGACGTCATTAGGTCGTGGTAACATGTCAAATCATAGAAACACAGTTCAGTTGTGTTAACTGCATGAATATTCATCTGTACAGTCCAGAGGAAGAGACAAACAATACCCAGTAGTGCTGCCACCTAGTGTCTCCTTCAGGAAGTGCAGCAGCATTCAGACTGACACAGTTTTACTTTATCAGGCATTTTCTCTTGATTCAGTGTCACAAACTGGTTGTCTGCAGGAGCACAGTGGGCAGAGAGTCACAAACGTCCTGCTGCAGTTGTGTAAAGGAACACAAGGTGAAACTGTCCATTTTCAGGGTAAAATGCTAAAATGCTCCAAGCAGCCACTCTCTGCCGCAGCTTCCACAAGATGTCATGGGGAGGCTGAGCGGGGCGCCTGCGGCGGAGGCGGCAGTCTCAGCGTTCACCATTGCGTCGTCCACCGTGACGTCGGTGTGATCTCCAAACCTGCTTCCCTCCAAAATCACAGCCAGACAACCGAAAAACAGGAAGTAGTCAGTCGGGAGTTGGTTCCAACAAGAGGCTGTAGCCGAGCAGGCGTCCGCGTGGTGATGCGGAGTCAGAAGGTCGAGATGGTGCTGATGAGTCCACACACACACACACACACACACACACACACACACACACACACACACACACACACACACACACACACACACACACGAACAGTTTGGGTCTTAAATATAGGCAGCATTTCTGAACATTTAGCATGGGTGTGATCATTTCCGAGATGTTTTACGCTATGCTAGGCTAGTCTAAGCTAAGCTAATATATTTCTGCAATTCAACCACACTCGCTGGTGCATAAACAGTGTGTGTGTTACTTAAACATGACTTAAACATTCAGTTTTATGTTATGCTAGGCTAATCTAGTACAAGCTAATTTAGTTCTACACTTGACTTGCTGATGTAAAAACGTGTGTTTGTGTGTGTGTGTGTTACTTGTGTTACGTCAGTAACGTCGGGAGGCCGGCAGCAACCAGCAGCAGCAGCAGCCGAGGCGGGGCCTGTGCGGTGGGCGCGGCCCACGAGACGGCGGGGCGTTTCCTGCGGGGGCCGTTGCAGAGCGGCGTGTTGCAGCAGGAGATGCAGACCGAGTTGAGCCGACCGGTGCAGAACTGCTGGTAACCGGAGGAAGCAATGAGACATGCCCCCGACGAGGCGCACGCCTTGCGGTGGCGGATCCCTGCACAGGGGACGAGCACCAGCAGCCGTGTTCAGGCCCCGCACTCATTGCATTGCATTTGTTCACGCACTAGTGCATTGCAGCTCTATCTGAAAAGTGATAAAGCGCCGCTGTGATGTCATCAGCGTGCAACCCGACCCCAGCTCCTCACCGTCGGCCTTGACCAGAACCTCCTTCTGACACGTGTCCTGGACATTGGCCGTGCAGTTGACCACGAACTCCGGTGTGGAACAGTCGTGCTGCGCTGTCTCCTCGCACTGGTAACACTGGATCTGGAGGCTGCCTCCTGCAGGGAGGGAGGTGGAACAGCAGCATCGGTGGAGACCTGCTTTATGTATAAATATATATATATATATGAGTGCTTCTGCCTCCGGGAACTTTTTCTTCTTCTACAACTCCACATCGAGCTGTTGCTGTCAGGACTGACCATCTGAGAGCATCAACACACGTCTGAGGGATGGACACCAACAGGCTGTGAGGAGCAGCAGCAGCAAAAACAGCATCTCAGCGGTGCCTTCAGGCTTCTCACAAGTCAGAGAGCTGATCCTGATCAGTCTGAGCACCTACTACTGCATCAGAGAACTTGAACACACACACACAAAGATCCATCCACACACACACACACACACACACACACACACACACACACACACACACACACACACACACACACACACACACACACACTACCAGGTCCACCCAGAATCCCTTCTGTCACTCAGGGTTTATTGTTTCTGATCAAGCAGCTATAATGATGTGAAGACCTCAGCTCTAGTCTCTGGTCTGATCCAGGAGGTCCACCGCAGGACCTCAGAACCAGCAGCAAAGTCACACCACCGTCACTCCTCCACCCTTCATCACCAGCCACCATCCCTCCATCCAGTAACAGCAGCAGAAGGACAGAGGAACTTACCAGCATCTCACGCACACACACACACACACGCACACACTCACTCACACGCACCATGCCCTGCAGCAGCTCCCACTTTCACCGTGACTCCTCACTGAATTCAATGAACTTCAGCAGCAGGTTGTGAACAGAAACAAAACCCCCTGCTGATTCCAAAACGTCCAACAAGAAACAAACAAAAACAAAATTAAAACATTTCAGCAGATTATTATTGTTTATTACATAAACAAAAACATCCTGGAAAGAAACGTGAATTAACGGACCGAAAATCGCGTGCGCGAAGGATAGGGACCTACCGGCGTGCACGAGGGCTCCGAGCAGCGCAAGCAGCCGCGCGAGACGCATCCTGTCCGGCCGGTGGACGCGCTGCCACAGTCGCGAGGAGAAGCGGAGCGGCGGAGTTGCCGAGGCCCCGCCCACTGACTGCCGAGGAGGGGGTCGGGGTCGGGGGGGTGGTGGTGGTGGTGGTGGGGAGGAGCGGGGGGGGGGGGGGGGGGGTGTCGGAGTCTGAGTCACGTGACGCCGGACGTACCCCGCAAGAAGCGTTGGACGACGTCTTCAGGAAGCGCGCCGGCCGTTAAATACACACACACACACACACACACACACACACATAGAAAGTAGACTCTCTTCTTTATTTAGGAAATAGTTACATAAAATAGAGCATTAAGGTCTGATGTAGCAGACGGAATTGCACAAAGTCGTAATAACAATAATAATCAGAACAACAACAATAACAATAACAATAACAATAATAATAATAATAATAATAATAATAATAATAATAATACTAATAATATCAATGCATCAGGTCACGCTGCTGGGCTGCAGACAGGAAGGTGAGATCAGGTGGAGCGTTACAGTACCAAACACTCACACTTAGGTACACACACAGCACAGTTCAGTTGGCCCCACCCTGCTGATTAGCGCCACACGTTGGCCATGCCCCTCCCCCCACTCACCCCACCTCTGACACACTGCTGCTGATTGGCCCACTCTGGCTTTTTTGTTTTTTGTTTTTTTGCATAACACTGGTGCGCGTGAGGACGACGCCTGGAGTGGCGAGCGATGTCGCTCCAGTTTCATCCCTGAGCTGAGCTACTAGCTCCAATACTAGCAGCGCCGATGCTAGCACCGAAGCTAAGTCCTCCTCGCGTTGCATATTAAAGTTTTTTGTATCGCAGATCTAAATGCAGCACTTTTACAACGAAAATTGATAATTTAGCATCGGAATTAATTTTCTTTTTACAGCTGATACAGTTTGTTTGACCTAGTGGCCACTCGTGGTGCTGAAGCCAAAAGAAAATGACCTCTTCATTCATTCTATTAAAGGAGATGCTGACTGTTACGACCCGTTTCACCCAACTGAAATAAACTATAAAGGACGACAGGAAGCTGTGGGCGGGTCCAGTGGATGACACAACACCTTAAAGATTAACCAGGAAATAAATAAGGAAGTAAAGCAGGAGGTAAAGCAGGAAGTCAACCAGAAGGTCAATCAGGAAGCGTACGTTTCTTTCCAACCTACAGTAAAAGGTGGCAGATTCAGACTGGGTGCGCGCCACCTGCTGTTCAGTGTCTGTCATGAAAGTGGGCCTCATACGGGAGGGGAGGAAGGGGAGTGATGTCAGGTGACCCTCCAGCAGGAAGTTGCAGGTAAACATGGTTTTGGCCCAGCAGAAGGTTCTGGGCTGGTCTGTCACAGTGAAATGGACCACCTGAGGTCCAGGTCCCACGTTGGCTTTGTGCCCTGCCTCCTCCAGGAGGGGTGGTAGAAAGGTGAGGGGGTGCCCCCTCTAAGTGCTTGGTGAGGAGGGTCAAAGGTCAAAGTTCGTACCGTTGGTCAGAGGTCAGAGGTGAAAAAGAAGAAGAAGAAGCTCCTCAGCAACCAGCAGAGAAGTCGCGCCCAGCGACGGCCACCATCTCCTTCTGCAGGAGAAGACAGAAAGAGCGTCAGCTATTAGGGGCCACAGCGCCCCTCGGAGGAGCACCACGTGTATGATGCCTCGTTTGTTCACAAGTGGCAGGGTAAATGAACCGCACGCACGCACGCACGCACACACACACAAACACACACACACACACACACCAGCTGGCAGAACACTGTGTCATCACCCCCTGCTGGCCACTCTTGTATGAGCACAATTTCGGACCAATTCTTATCAGTGTTTCTAAGGAGGGAATTTTTCAAACGCTCCGTGTCATCATTGCTGTGGTCCATCTCACACATCGCCCCCTAGCCGCAGGACAGTGGCAGTGCGCCCCGCCCTCCTCCACTCCCAACAACATTAACATATAGAGCGAGTTTTATTTCATTTTCCCCCGCACACAAGACTCTCTGCAGCAGCTGCTTCCTCTGCGACATCATGTTTACTCAATATAAAAATCCAGGAAACCTGAAGCAGACAGGAAGCAGGCAGCGAGTGGCAGGAGGAGGGGGCGGGGCAGGGGGTTATGGTGGGGAGATGGGGGAAACGGGATGGGGGTGGGGGCGGTGTCAGCCGCTGTCAGGATGATGAATGGCGGCCGGTTCCGGCCGTGAGGGGCCGGTGACGGGAGCTGCAACGGCTTCAACATCACTCACATGCCTTCCTCACTGAGAGGTTATTAAGAACACAAAGGCCCCACCCCCATCAGCGGGGGGGTGGAGCCACACAGGTGAGCTGAGAAGAGGACAGGGTCTTTGGGTGAACCTTAAGACCACTTCCTGTACAAGTTTGGTCACATGACTGCCGAGCACAAGCTTAGCCTAGCTAACATGTTGCTCAGTAGCGGCTCGCTAGCTAGCATCCAGTGGATGACGCTGATCACAACATTGCAACACACACAGACACAAACACACACACACACACTAGTCAGGCAGAAATAACACAATATTGACAGTATTCTGGAGTGAGTGTGTGCCTGTGCATGCTATCAGTTGACAGACACACACACAGACACACACACACACACACACAAACACTATAGTCAACCAGAAATGAAAAATATGATAGCATTCTGCAGTGTATGAGGCTGTACTGTGTGTGTGTGTGTGCGTGTTTGTGTTTAATGCAGGTCATTTCACGCTGCCTGCGCGTCGTTTGTCATTCAGCAGTGTTAAATACTAATTCTGCTGACACCAGGGCAGGAGAGACAATCGAAGGCAATTTACTGCTGTTTTCTACCAAAAAAAAATTGCAAAAGACAAAATAAAGTTCAGATGGAAAAGACAAACGAGATACGCCAGTGTGGGTGTGTGTGTGTGTGAGACTCACACTCAGTGTGCCCTCTGCCACGTCCTGCTGGTATAGCTCCATGATGGAGGGCGTGGCCTCCCGGCTTTGTCTCTTCAGCGTGTCCCGCTCGTCCTCGGCTGTGATTGGATGGGTGGAGGAGGGGGAGGGGGCGGAGACATGAGTCAGGTGGGAGGAGTCAGGAGCAGGCAGGGCTGCTTGTTGGGGAAGCGGACATGTTTGAGCAGACCTGAGAGGCTCCTGCTCATCATCATGAGCTTCCTGTGAAGAAGAGGAGGAGGAGGCGAGGCCATGGGCGGAGCTTCGGCCTCTGTGTCACTGCTATTGCTGCTGCTGCTACCTGAGTATGTGCACAACTGAGCACAGGTACAGACAGGTCAGGAAGTGGCAGGTGAGTGGACCTCAGACGACCCCAGCAGTGTCAGGTGAAGCAGCATAAAGTACGTACAGACTCCAGCTCCTTCGCCTGCGTCTTCTTCTTCTTCTTCTCTGGCACCTTGTGTTGGTGTTGGTCCTCAGCACCGCTGCGCGACAATGCCAGGCTCCATCTTTTGGTCCTGATGGCGTCTGGAGGTTGAGAAAACGACTCTGAGAGGGCAGAGCATCCAACAGGGCACACACATCGTGGCCACGCTAAGATTATGTTAGCGGAGCTAGCTCTAGGATACACTGGGCAGACACCATGGGCAAGCTAAGATGATGTTAGCATAGCTAGCGCTAGAAAACCCACTGGAAACACACACACTGTGGCCACACTAAGCGAATGTTAGCAGAGCCAGCACTAGGAAAACCCACTAGACACACAAACACGTGGCCACGCTAAGATAATGTTATTTCTGTTCTGATTGGCAGGACCGGACTAATCAGATAGCAGGAGTTAAACTCACCTGGACAGGTGGCAGTGGGCGGGGCCTGCTGGCTGCCGGTCACGCTGGGCTCAGAGTGGGAGTGGCCTATGGTGGGGCGGGGCTGCGGGCAGGACACGGGTGGGGGGGAAGGCACTTTGACGTGGGGTTGGGGGGAATCCGGGTCCGGGTGCGAAGGGGAGGTGGAGGGTGAGGAGACGGCCTCCGGCCTGGGAGCGTGGTGGGAGTCGGGGAGGGGGAAGGTACCAATGCCGCTGTCCAGGGTCCTGGTCTGACAGCCTGGAGCCACAGCAGGAGAGGAGGAGAGGAGAAGGTGTGAGGAGCTCTTGGAGGAGCAGGGAGGCGCAAGGAACAGGAGGAGGCGAAGGAGGAGTCACATGCAGGGGAAGGAGGTGTGGGTGAGGAGGGGGTCTGTGAGTGAGGAAAAGGGGGGCGGGGTGGGGTGGCGCGGTCAGTAACAACCATTGGGGGAGAAGAGAAGAGAGGTGAAAAGTCCAAGGGTCCTCAGAGAACATCATGAAAACATCAGGCAGCAGCGAGCGTGCATGTGTGTGTGTGGCTGAGGTCCAGGCCCCACCCACTTCCAACAAGATGTTGATCCAGTCGTCACTTCCTGCAGCTCCAACTGTAGTGTAACTGTGACTAAAACCTGATTCTTCTGCATTTATAATCAACATCTGAATGCTCCTCAGTTGTCTGCATGCTGTGGCCAGGAGCAGCCAGGAGAGCTGGCGGAGGTGCAGCAGGTGGACTCACCCATCATATGGTCCTGACAGGACGAGTCTGGGACCTCCTCACCGTCCCGCAGCTGGATCTTCTGGCCCATGATGAGGGTCTTGAACACATCAGGATGAGAAGGAGGCGGAGGGAAAGGGAGAGGAAGCATTAGACCTGAACAGAGCTGTGATCATCATCATCATCATCATCATCATCATCATCATCATCATCATCATCACCACCACCACCATCACCACTACCACCACCACCATCATCATCATCACCAACACCATCAAAACCATCATAATCGTCTTCTTCATCATCTTCTTCATCATCACCATCATCTTCTTCTTCTTTATCACCTACAGCTTCATTATGACCATCATCATGCACCTCCTCCTTAGCAACAGCAGCAGCAGCAGAGGATTAGCACTTCGCAGTGTTAGCGGCTAATGGCTAATTCATCACTCCCCTGCAGTGACTGACAGCTAATAAAGACTGAAGGCGGCCGGCTCATCAATAATCCGAACATACAGCCGCTCTCACTGTGTCCGACACGGCGCTCAGCAAGAGACTGTGCAGCTCCGACAACAACAACAACACACAGCCACCATCAATAGCAGCCCCGGGGGCGGTCTGTGTGTGTTTGTGTGTGTGCGCTCTACTCACAGCTGTATCGCAGCACATCTCCTTCATCTCACAGTGTTTTCTAGCTGCAGGCATCGCAGGAGGAGACACACAGCTGCTCTTCACCGTGGCCCTGAGAGGACAGACAACATCTTCATCAGCTCCCTGTCAGAGTGTGTGTGTGTGTGTGTGTGTGTGTGTGTGTGTGTGTGTGTCAGCAGGACCAAGCCAGAACCCTGTGGCTGTGTGATTTGTGAACTCTCCATCATAATGGATCTACTGTCCTCCAAACATTACAGCGTAGTGGAGGCTCAGCAGAACTGGAGCAACCAGAGGAACTGGAGAAACCATAGAAACCTAAAGATTCTGAGGAATCAGAGGATTCAGAAGAATCTAGATATCTTGGGAAACCAGAGGAACCAGAGGACCAGATGAACCAGAGGTCTTGGGGAACCAGAGGAACCAGAGGTCCAGAGGAACCTGAGGAACCAGAGGTCTTGGGGAACCAGAGGACCAGAGGACCAGAGGAACCTGAGGAAACTAAAGATCCAGAGGACCCAGAGAAACCTGAGAAGACCCAGACCCACCTGCCCAGCAGCTCCCGGACCAGCTGCTCTTTGCCCATGAAGGCAGTGGAGGTGTGGATGTGGTTGGCGATGTGGCCCATGTGGTTGTTGCAATGGTCCATGATGGAGCTCAGCTTGTTGTTGACCTCCAGCAGGGCCTCCTGGTTCTTCTCCTTCTCCTTCCTCCTGTCGGTCTTGACTCCCACCGGGCTCGTCTTCTGCTCCTCCTTCTTCTCCTCTTTGGGCCTGGAGGCCTCGGCCGCCTTCTTGCCTCCGAGGGCGGGCAGCTTGCTTCGGCGGAGGCCAAACCAGTTGGCCAGCGAAGGGGCTGTCCTGGTCCTGGTCCGGGCCTCGCCCAGCGCCACCTTCTCCTGGTTTTCCTGCTTCTTCTGGACGTTCTCCTTGATGCCTAGCATCACCTTCTCCTCGATGGAGCGGGCCGATGGGTTGACCTCGGGGCTGCCATCCAATTGGCCGTCAGCACTCTGGTGCGGGGGGGTGTGGCTAGAGGTGGGGGGTGTAGCCTGGAAGGGGTGGGTAGAGACCTTGGCTTTGTGAACCAGGTTGCTTAACCCGCCGTGTCCAGCGGAGGGCGCCGTCATGCCGCCGTAGTGGCTGAGCCTGGTCCTGGGGGAGTGGTTTGGGCTGTGGTTGGGGCCAGTGGAGGATGTGGGGGCAGGGACCTCCAGGGAGCTGTGGCGGGTCAATGAGCCAGCCCCCCCTCGCTCCCCTGAGGTGGTGATGATGTGGGTTCGAGTTCGGACCTGAGAACCCTCGCCAGCAGGTGGTGGGGGTTGGTGGTGCTGGTGGGGGTGGGGGGTGGAGCTGAAGCTCTGGCTGCGGGCCTTGGCCCCTGTCAAGCCCAGAACGGGCTTCGGGTGGGCCGGCCTGCAGAACATCTGGCTGCTGAGCTGGGCCCCACCCCCCTCCTCTGGCCCCTCCCCCTCCTCCTGGTCCCGCCCCCCGGTGGTCCTTGCGGTAGCGGAGGTCGACAACCCCTGGGGGCCACAGGGGTCGAAAGTCACGCTCTCCCGGGACACCGAGTTGAAATGGTCCTTCTCCTGCTTGCCAGGAGGGGCGGCGCCGCTCCTGCAGGTAGGCGGGGCCTTGAGGAAGGCCTTGAAGCCCATGGGGATGCGGCTCTTGCCCGCCCTCTCCGGCGTGTTGGGGGTGGGGCCACCTGGCATCGGAGGCGGGGCCGGGTCCTGGTTGGCCGGCCCCCTCTTAGCAGTGAAGGCCGAGGCCGAGCAGCGGAGGGCGCTGTACGGGGGTGGGACGTTCTTTGGGGTCCTGGTGGGGGTGTGGGCAGTGTCAGGGGGAGGGGAAGGAGGAGGGGGGGCAGCGTAGACTGACTTGGTGCTCCGTCTGGCTCCGCCCTTGGCTGCCGCCCCCGCCGCTGGCGACCTGTGGGGCTGCTGATTGGTCCGCGGGGGCTCCTTGTCCCTGATGGGCAGCGTGGCCTGCAGGCTGGGCAGGAGGGAGGTGTGATAGCTGGGGGGCGGGGCCCTGCCGGGGGGGCCGGGTGGAGGGGCCCTGAGCTGCTGGTGGGGTTTGACCAGGAGGGAGGTGGAGCGGCCGGGGGGCGGAGGGGGCGGGGAGGGGGACCTGAGTTTGCCTTTAGCAGCGGCGGTGGCGTCACAGTGCTGGTTTTTGGTTGGCTGCTCGCCCTGGGGGGTGGGGTGGGGACCAGCAGGGCTCCTCCAGCTCGCCGCCCTGCTGGTCCTGGAGGTTATGGCGGTGGCAGGGGGGGAGCAGGGCGACCTGTCCTGGGGGGGGTCGCTGCTGGACCCCCGAGACGTGCGGGGAGGTTGGGCCAAGGGCCTGGCGCTGGCGGGGATCCTGGAGGGGGCAGAGCGAGCGGCAGGCTCGCCGGTGCCCCTGCTGCTCAGCGGCCTGGTCAGCCTCCTACGGGGGGTACCAGCAGGGGCAACAGCGGGGGTCCTTGGGGGGGCCTCCAGGGCAGAGGGGGCGGAGTCTCTGATTCCCGCCCTCTGCCGAGTGGGCCGGTCCCCGGGAACCATCTCCTGCAGCTCTGCTGGCTCCGCCTCCACGTAAAGCATTGCCAGGATGCTCTCCTCTGATTGGCTGCACCTTTCCTCACCTACCGCCCTCACCAGGCTGAGGGGGCGGGGCCTGCTGTCAGCCGACTGGGTGCGAGCCTGCAGCCACTGCCGGGAGGCTGGCTCTGATTGGATATCGGGATGAGGCTCCTCCTCTTCCCTCGCCTCTCGGTCGGGGTTGGGGGGGTCAGAGGTCAGTTTGGAGGGCTTGCGGAAGGCCGAGGTTCGGCCGCCCTCAGGTAGGAAGCTGTTGATGAAGCTCAGGAGCTCCTCAGGGCCGTCGTCCTTGGGCGGCGGCAGTGGTGCAAGGGGGGCGGAGCCAGAGTCCGCAGGCCCCGCCCAGCTGCAGAGGGAGGAGCACCAGCCATCCCTGGTGGGGACGTCCTGCTCTCCTGCTGCGCTGCCCTGCACCAGCTCATCGTCGGCGTCATCTGAGTCGTACAGTCCCAGTTTGTTGTTGCTCCGTCCCCTGGTAGCG
Organism: Nelusetta ayraudi; assembly: GCF_046127955.1. Taxonomy (NCBI): domain Eukaryota; kingdom Metazoa; phylum Chordata; class Actinopteri; order Tetraodontiformes; family Monacanthidae; genus Nelusetta; species Nelusetta ayraudi. The sequence continues at coordinate 321,396 of NW_027466054.1, read as the reverse complement.
GCGGTGGTCCCCTTGGTGGCGCTCTTCAGCCCCAGAGAGTAGATGCCTTCGTTGGAGTTCATGCAGTCCTTGTAGACCCTGGAGGAGGCCGAGGAGCTGCGCTGCTTCCTCCTCTGCAGCTTCCTTAGGCCCTCCAGGATGTGGCTCTCCTTCCTCCTGGTGGGTGGCTGCTGCTGCTGCTGCTGCTGTTGCTGCTGTTGCTCCTCAGGGGGCCCACAGATGTTCCCAGGAGCCGAGGAGCCCAGGCTGAGCCTCTTCTCCCAGGTCAGGGATGCCTGCAGGAGGACACCGAGTTATTTCACGGAGACGGGGAATGAGAGGGAGGTGGAGGTGGAGATGGAGATGGAGACATAGATTGGGGTGGAGAAAGAAGTGGAGGTGGAGATAGAGACAGAGATGGAGGTGGAGATGGAGGTAGAAATGGAGATGGCGGTAGAGACGGAGGTGGAGGTGGAGATGGAGACAGAGGTGGACATGAAGGTGGAGATGGAGACAGATGTGGACAGGAAGGTGGAGAAGGAAACGGAGGTGGATGGAGGTGGAGGTGGAGGTGGAAATTGAGATGAAGGTGGAGATGGAGGTAGAGATGGAAATGGAGACAGAGATGGAGGTGGAGATGGAAACGAAGGTGGAGGTGGAGATGGAGATGGAGAAGGAGAGAGAGATGGAGACGAAGACGGAGTTGGAGATGGAGACGAAGACGGAGGTGGGATATGTCTCACCGGCTTCCCAGAGGAGCGGCCATCGTTCCAGGTGTAGGAGCCGCTGGAGAAGTCGCTGCACGCGCTGGACAGCGAGAGCTCGCTGCTGCTGCAGCTGCTGCGGGGGTAGGTAGGGGGCGAGGCCAAGCTCAGCTGGCTCAGACACTTCCTGTCGGAGGACGGCCTCCAGCTAGGCTCCTGCAATAACAATAATTAGTGATGATCATTAATAATATCATATGATTTCAATCACGTTCAGAAAGTTTGATAGTAATAAATGTTTCTGCTTTTTCTCAGATGGTCAGAGGATGAAGGACCTGCAGGACCTGATGCATAATAGATAAGAGGACAATCGATGATTTCTGGTAATATGACAACGATGGAGGGGGGAGGGGTAGAGGAGAGGCGGGAGGGAGGGGCAGGGTCACAACCCTGTGTAACTTTAATATCTTCTAATGGTTTCTCATGGACCCTGCTGAACTCACCAGGCTGGCCGGCCAATCAGAGCTCCTGGACAGCAGGAAGGCCTTACTCCTCTCCGGCTCCAGCAGTAGGTCGGCGGCCGACAGGTCCAGGATCCTGGAGTGGAGTTTCTGCAGGAGGACCAGAGTAGGTAAGAGGAGGTCAGAGTCAGACACGGCAGCAGCCTCAGCACAGGATAATATCACACATCAGACCTGAGCTTAGAGGGAAAAAAATCAGCTGGTTGTTAGCATTCGTCTTTATCGGCATCATGAAGAATCAGCTGTTTATTAGCATTTAGCTTCATCAGATTCATCAAGGATCAGCTGTTCATTAGCATTAAGCTGCATCATCATCATCATCATCATCATCATCATCATCATCATCATCAGCAGCAGCAGCAGCAGCAGCAGCAGCATCAAAAATCAGCTGCTTATCAGCATTAAGCGGCATCATGATCATCATTGTCATCGCCAGCAGCAGCAGCAGCAGCAGCAGCAAAAATCAGCTGGTTACCAGCATTTAGCTTCATCCTCATCAGCTAACTGATAAACCCTCTCGTCACGATCAACAGGAACAATTCAAACACAGATTCCTGCTCTATTTGTTTTGTGAGTGTGTGTGCATGTGTGTGGGGGGGTCCCTGTGGTGTGTGTGTGTGTGTGTGTAAGTGCAGCAGAGGGTCACTGTCGGCTCTCTGCTGAGTGTTTTGTTGAGAACGCTAATGATGCTCTGCTTCCTCTTCCTCTCCTTCTTCTCCAGTCTCCTCACAGCAGCCTGCTCCACGCCGCCCGGGGCCCAAACAACATGCCCACCTCTCACTCTCAGATAAACAGCCGGCAGGGAGACGGTTGTTTTGTCCGCCTCTCAGAGCGCACTCCCTCTGGCGCCGCTGCTGCCACCGCCACCGTCCAACTCAAAGTTTTAGCAGCTGCTGCAGTGCTTTATGTAACTTCTTCTTCTGCTGCTGCTGTTTGGAAGCAGGTTTGTTTCCCCCCTCCTCCTCCTCTTCCCAGGTGGGTGGGGCTCTGATCTTATCAGTGGCCGTGCTGGATTTCACCTCCTCAGCTTCTCATCAAGGATTCAGTCGATGATGTCGCAGGGTCGTGGGAGGGAGGGAGGGAGGGCAGGATAGGTTGGGGGGGGGGGGGGGTAACAGGAGACGCCAGGGCGAGTTTTAAAGGTTGAAAGTCAGGAGGCCACGCCCTATTTGCTGAGGGGCGGGGCTTGTTACCGCAGTGGGATGTTGTCCAGCTGAGCCGTTGTCCTCCTCCAGGGGGCAGCGTTCTTCACAGCTAACTGTTTGATGGCGATGGATGAAGATGGGCGGCGGCCAGACGTCCCTGTGATTAATGCCCAGTCACAGCGTGACCGCTTGGGGGAGAGGGGGGGGGGGGCAGAGGGGCTGGGTCCCTTAACAGGGTTCTCCATCAGAGAAACTGGAGAGGAACCAGGAACCGCAAGATGTTTCATTACTGATAAGAAGCTCTGCTGGAAAGGCTACACCCAGCTGGAAGGGGGCGGAGCTTCCATTTCCATCAGGACGCTGACTGCTGCTGCTGTTACTGTTACTGTTGCTCCTGCTGCGGTTACTGTTACTACTGCTGCTGTTGTTGCCGTTACTGCTGCTAAAGGACGGTCAGGAGGGCACGTCGCATTCCTATATACGGGCTTTCATGATCCACAGCGGGCCGATCATGTAACAGGAAGTGGGAGCCATCACCTGAGGGTCCGCCCCTTCCTGTCCAGACAGATGGAGGTACACAGATGGCAGCTAGCCTGAGACTTAGCTTAGCTAGCTTAGCATGTGTTCCCATGGAAACAGCTGGGAGGAGACACACACACACACACACACACACACACACACTCTTGTCTTCCACTCATCTCCATCTGGCTCCTCCCCCTCTCCTCAGGGTGACATCTCCATTTCCATTGTCAGCCCGACCACACACACACACACACACACACACACACACACACACACACACAACCTGGCCGAGCTAAATTGGTGTTTTCCGACAGACTGAGAAGATGAACAGAGACAATTTCCAGCCTCAGGAGAGTCTGAGGTGCTGCAGGAGGAGCTGCTCTCCTCTTATCGTTAGATTTGATGTTGGGACAACAAGAGGAGGCCATTACACCTGGCACTATCCGGGGGGGGGGGGGAGGAGGGGGGGCACCACTGCCGCGTGGATTGTGTGGCCTCACAGCGCCTCCAGCAGGAAAGAGAACGGAAAGGGAGAAACCTTTGGGAATGGCTCTGCCTCCCTGCAGTGGGTGAAGGTGGACAGAGAGGAGCAAGGGGGGGGGTTTGTGGTCTCCAGGCAGGTAGGGGAGTTGAGGGGAGAGTGAGCAGGGCTACCTGGAGGAGGAGGTCAGAGGCCGGCTTGATCTTCTGCTGGAACAGGACGCTGAGCGCCCGGTTCTGCTGCTCCAGATCGAAGACTCGGGTCCGCAGCTTTAGACACTCCTCCCTCAGATCCTGTGGGTCCGAAACAGAGAAGGGGCGTGGTCATAGTGAGGAGGGGGCGAAGCTAGGGCTGGGATAATGAGGACAATGACGAGGAAGAGGTTTTAGAAACAAACCTTCTGGGTGAGAAGTGCCTGCACCACCTGATTGGCCACCTGCAGTAGGGGGACAACAAGGGAGTAAGTAGGAGGTTGTGTTTGAGTCAAGACCGCACCAACTTAGACCAAGATCTTATCAAGACTAGACAGCATTGAGATCGAGACCAGACCAAGTCTGTATATATCTAAGACAAATCACAACGAAACTGAACAAATGACCAGTATCTATTCATTCACTTCAGTTTGATTATATATCAATGGAACAGCAGCATTTCTTTTCAGCAAGGTATCTTTTAATAATCTTCTATAACGTTTTGCTGCTTTGCCAGCTATTTTAATCCATTTTCAAAAAAACTGCTTGGCTTCATTAAATTAAAAAATAAATAAACTAGGAATAATTGAACTGAAAATGATGCCAATTGTGCCAAGCATGAAGAAAATGTGTACAAGTCAAGACCTTTCGTGTCTGAGTGTCTCAACACTAAAAATATACTCATCAATCTCATCCATGGCGGTTGTGAATGAGATCAAAGTTTTGCACGGTGGGGATGAGGAGGTGGACTTAAAATTTCTTTTCTGTTATTATCATCATTGCAGTGTTGGAAGAGTCTAGACCGGCCTGGATCAAAAATCTCCAGTCCACGAAGTCAGAGAGTACTCCAAACTAGTAGTAGGTCATGTGATCCTCGGGTCCCATGGCAGCCAACACCTCAGACCGCCGCCGCCGGCTCCCATTACTGCTCATTGATTGCTTGTTAAGCTGCGGCAGCGGCCGATCGAAGGGAGACGCAATTCCTGTTTTGATCTGTTTATACGGATGCCACTCTGCTAATTAAAGAGGTGGGTCACATGGTGCGCCGGGGGGAATGAGGGAGCCAATCTGATTGGTTACTGTCCCAGACGGATCTTCATCTTGATTGGATTCTAATTTCTGTTTCATTTCCCCACGTCGACAATTTCCTGTTGCTAGATTTCTTTCTAATTAAATTTTAAATAAGAAAAGCTAAATGAAAACTTGGTTAATAAATAAATAAATAAATAAATAAATAAATAAATCCCCAAACAGCTCAGTCTTCCTCAGCTCAGCTTGCCTCCTGGTGGCCGAGTGCTATCCTCACCTCGTCCAGACAGCGCTCGTACTGCTCCCGCTGGGTCTTGTTCTCCAGGGCCAGCGCACTGTTCTTCTCCTGCAGGGAACACACACAAACACACACAGGAAGTATCAGTCCAGAGCTCTGCCCACCCACTTCCTGTTGTGTGTGTGTGTGTGTGTGTGTGTGTGTGTGTGTGTGTGTGTGTGTGTGTGTGTGTGTAAGAACAGCAGCATCCGGGGAGCTGAGAAAGGTCAGCACAGCGCCTCTCAAAGGTCAAGAAGAGGTGCTAATGAGGAGACCCTACCTCCCTTCTCCCTTCTCCCTTCTCCCCCGCCTGCTCTCCCCCCAACCCTTGCCGGGTAGTTTATTGATCTGTGGGAGTTTGTCATTTGTCAGCCAACATGCTGTCCTTTAGGAGAAACCGCAACACACAAACACCTAATCAGGCTCCGTTACGAGGCCAAGAGTTCCCATGATGCCGTTCAGCAAGAAGCAGAATGTCTCCGATGAAGTGTGTGTGTGTGTGCGTGCGTGGAGGTGATTAATGAGGCGGCGTGATGACAGACAGTCTGTGATTGGCCCACGTCTCATTGAGTATATTCACTCATCAATTCAACCCCTCCCCGACGATCAGCCCAGGTCAGCTGATGGGAACAGGATTACCTCCAGGGCCTTGAGGCACTCCAAGAGCTCCTTGGTTTTGTCTCCGTCCTCCTCCTCCAGGTCTGGGACCTTCTCCCCAGGACCATCATCAGGCTGCTTCACCTCCTCCTCCTGCTGCTGCTGCTCCTGGGAGAGTTTGTCCTGGAGGAGGACGAAGAAGAGGAGGAGGAGCAGAGAAGGTGAGAGGAGAAGGAGGAGGACAGAAGATGTTGGTTTCTGCTCATCTCCAGCTTCAGACTGAGCCAGGACTCCAAAAGCAGTACTGCAGGAGAACATCATTAGCTTGACCAAAAGTCTGAGAGGAGATCTGAGAGTGAGGAGGAGAAGCAGCAGCTACAGAGGACGAGAAGGATTCTAGCTAATTTTAGCCACTAATGGAAATTACGCTGCTGGGATGGATAACGATGATGAAAAGACATTCTCAGCCAAATCTGGTCCCCCTGTGATGGCACAGAATGAGACCAGATGGAGGAAGTGATAGAAACAGTGGGCGAAGCTGCGGCAGACGCGGAAACAGGAAGGCGCCGCTGTTTCTTCTTCTGCCCGCAGGTGTCAGATGTGGACACAGCAGGAACAGGAAGTGAGGAAGTGGTCAGTGTGCCCAGGGCCAATGGGTGAGCAGAGCAGTGGTCACCTGACCCCCCACTGAATGAGCTGCTGTCTCACCTTGTAGACCTTCATGATGTCCACGGCCTCCACCGCCTGGCTCTGCAGCAGCGAGCGCACTGTCTCCTCCATCCTGCACATACACACACACACACACACACACAAGGTCACTTAACAGCGCCATAACCCCTGCAGAACTTTAGCGGCAAGGCTAAAGATGCTAATCAGACTCCTCCCCTTCTGGAAGCACAGATGAAGTCAGAGTGAGCTAGCCTAGCAACTGGAATCGTGTCGCTGTGTGTGTGTGTGTGTGTGTGTATGTGTGTGTGTGTGTGTGTGTGTATGTCTGTGTGTGACGGCTGTGTTGCTGCCGGACGCCGTGTGGACGGCCGACCATCTGTCCAGTCTGAGCCACAAAGCTGCAATCAGGCCGCACGCCGCCGCAGCAGCCTGCTCCACTTCCTGTCCAGCGTGGCCTTAATCAGCAGCAACCTGTAGACACTGTCCCCTGCTGGTCACATGACTTGCACACAACATGCGGCTGTCTGTGTAGCCTGCAGGTGGGACATCCTGAGCTACTTCAAACACTGGAGAACAGCTGCTCCATCAGAGATCCACCTTCATCCAACATCTTCATCTTCATCATCACTACTATCACCATCATGATCATCATCAATATTCTCAATATTCTTATCTTCATCACCATGACCATCAACATAATCAAAATCATCATCTTCCAACATCTTCATCACCACTATCACCATCATGATCCTCATCATCATCATCAGGACCAGCAGAGCAAGACGTGAGACAAATGTCCCTGTAAATATAGAGTCCAATCTGTCATCACCTTCCACAAGAGTGTCAGAATGTGTGTGTGTGTGTGTGTGTGTGTGTGTGCGTTTGGGAAAGGCATATGTGTGTGGAGGTGAAAGCCAATTGCCACCCCCAGCAACACCCCTGCTCCCTCCCCAAGAGCTGAATCTCAAATGTTGGTCAGCAGTCCAGGAAATACAATTAAGGCTCTGATCAATAATTATCTGACACACACACACACACACACACACACACACACACACACACACACACACACACACACACACACACACACACTCAGCCAACTAGAAATCACACACATAGTAGTATGTTGGTGTGTGTGTGTGGACTACACACAGGCCTCATCAGAAAGCGGTGACACCTCTGATTCCATCAGCAGCATTTCTTCTTCTTCTTCTTCTTCTTCTTCTTCTTCTTCTTCTTCTATTCCTCCTCCTTCTCCTCAAGGTGTTTTATTGGAAGGGGGCCTCCAGTTAGAAAACTTCCTGTCAGCTTCAACTCACCCTGTCTGCAGCTTCCCTCGGTGCTTGGCTGCTCCATGCCTGCGGAAGAAGGTGAGGAGGACGGAGCAGACGTCCCTCAGCTCCATCTGTCCGGACACACACACACACACCACACACGCACACTTACAGCACCGCCGCTCGCTACTAGCTACTAGCTCCTGGCCGCTCTGCTCCACACTGTTGCACTGAATGTGGGTCTCTGAGACAAACTAGGCCACATAGTCATCATGTAAGCCCCCCCCCCCCACACACACACACACACACAGCCGCCACCGAGCTGGTGCTCTCATTTTCTACATGTCGTGTCATTATCCCACACACACACACACACACACACACACACACACACACACACACACACAGCAGGCGGCTACAGACTTTCCCCCCCCATATGTCCCCTGTTAAGCCCTCCCTAAAGGGGCAGACCCCCCAGTGAGAGGCAGCCGTCCGCTCGCCTGGATCCCTGGACACGCCCACCGACGTGGTTGGTTCGAGGTGTGGTCATGTGACCAAAGAGAGGTGGCTTTCACACTAAAAGTCAGACTCTTTTTTTTGGGACACATACACACACACACTGCTTCCTCAAGGGCCCGGATCGTCCAATCAGAGGAGAGTATGACAATGACGACACCTCATGCTGCTCCATTCTTCTTCTTCTTCTTCTTTTTCTGCCCTGAATATAGGCACTAATTAGCTAGCTTAATGCTAAGCCGCTGTTATCTTCTTAGCACTGCCGTTCAGGAGACCAAAACCAGGTTTCGGCCTCTGGGGGGTGCCGAGGTCCGTTCCTGCAACAAGTGGTTACATTTCAAAATACGCAGAGCTGAAGGCCCTGCCCCTCTTCCTCCCCCCACTGCAGGGTTCTTCTGGGAGGGAGGACGTGTGGTGAGAAGAACCTTGAAGCTCATCCTTTCATCTCCTTCAGCTCCCACACATTTGGAAGGACTTAACCGGATAATTGATAACCCCCATCCACCTCCCCACCCGCCAACTTGCCATGTGTGGTCCATATGTGTGACCCTGGGGGAGGACCTTCATCATGGAGACACTCGGCCAGGCCTCCCAGTCTCCTCCACCAGCCACCAGCAAAACCACAGACCACCACTGCCGCTGCTGCTACTGCAGCAGGGGGGCGGGGACTGGCGTCCTCAGGGGCGGGGTCATGGGACAGGAAGCGGAGCAGCCGCTCAATGCGGCGGTGGTGGCGTTGGCCTGGTTGGTCTCAGTTACAGTCGGGTTGAGCCTCAGGCTGCGGTGGGGTGGCGTCCCACTTCCATGACCTCGTCCAGCACATATACACACATGCACACAAGCACACACACACACACCTCCTGCCACCACCAGACTAGACCAAACCAGTTCTAACCAGAAACACTGCAGCAACGTCTCCCTGACAACCAGCAATAGCTCAGTTCTACCTGAGAAGACGAAGAAGAAGGTGGCTTCTCCTGTTTCTCAGCCCAGCACCTCCTCCTACTCCTGCTCCTCCAGGAGATGCTCCTCCTCCTCCTCCAGCTCATCCAGGAGGAGCTCCTGGTCCTGCTTCTGCTCCGCTCCCAGACGCTCCTCAGGTCTCCATCCTGGGAGCTCCAGCAGGTCTGCAGGAGGACCTCCACCACCTAATGCTGGAGTGTTTAGTGACGCCCGGTCAGGAGGGGCTGGGCATGTGACCCACAGCAGGATCAGACCCCAGTGGTGGGGGAGGGGCCTGTGTGTGTGTGTGTGTGTGTGTGTGTGTGTGTGTGTGTGTGTGTGTGTGTAGCAGGTCTGGACTTAAACACTTGAGGAATGCAGATCTTCTGAATCAGGAGACACGTGGGGCTGCTAAGTGCGTGCGTGTGTGCGCGTGCGTGCATGCGTGCGTGAGAGAGAGAGCTCCAACATCAGGCGCCACCTAGCTAATTAGCATGAAGCTAAATGACGCTAACCTGCAGGGAGTCACATGGTCTTTGTGTTGTGATGCTTGTTGCAGCGAGGTGGGGGGATAGTGAGGTTGAGGGAGGTGGGACGAGTGAGGGAGCGCGGCCGTCGGGAAGAACCTGGGCACGAGTGGGGCAAAAGGTTGCTTGGAAAGTGGGTGGGGCCGGTAATTAAACTTCAGCCGCGTGCACGCCATCTGCCAGCAGGGCGCGCTGTTTTAAATCCAGTAACACGCTCGCCGGTCGAGATTAGGAGTTTAAAAACAGATTAGGATTGTAATCCTGTTAGTGTGTTTTCCTGGAGTAGAAGATCTTCTGGCGCACATGCACGCGCGTGCGTGCGAGCGCGCGCACGCACACACACACACACACACACACACACACACACACACACACACACACACACACAGATGTGGACCAGGAACTGTCCATCACTGAGACATCACAGTGATGGAGCTCAGAGGAACCTCCAGAGAAACTCCATCACATGACCTGGCCACGGCTCAGACTACTCCCTGGAGCAACTTCCAGCTCCACACACGATAACATGAAGGTGCTGCAGAAGCCGAAGCAGAAGCAGAAGCAGAAGAAGAAGAAGAAGAAGAAGAAGCAAAAGCAGAAGAAGAAAAAGGAGGAGTAGGTGGAGGACTTGTAGGAGGGGGTGGAGTAGCAGCTCCGGCCCTGATCACCTGAGGGGTCGTGTGTGGGGTCGTACCTGGAGAACTGCTGCTGCAGGGACGCCGCCTGCGCCCGGCCAAGCTCCGCCTCCTCTGTCACCTCCCGCAGGCGCTTCTCGCTCTCCAGTCGCAGACGTCGCTCCTCCTCCAGCTGGAGGATCAGCTTCTCTCGCTGGGGAGACAAACACAGAGACATTATTTCCTCAGCCAGGATCAACCTTGACCTCTGACCCCTGACCCCCACCGGGCCGCTCACCAGCCTCTCACCGACACGTGTCGCGGGGCTCAGGTGGGACCACCACCTCTCTCATCTGACCTCCACCTGTCCTCCACCTGTCTCACCTGTCCTCCACCTGTCTCACCTGTCCTCCACCTGTCTCACCTGACCTCCATCTGACCTCCACCTGTCTCACCTGACCTCCACCTGTCTCACCTGTCCTCCACCTGTCTCACCTGACCTCCACCTGTCTCGCCTGACCTCCACCTGTCTCACCTGTCCTCCATCTGTCTCACCTGACCTCCACCTGTCTCACCTGTCCTCTACCTGTCTCACCTGACCTCCACCTGTCTCACCTGTCCTCCATCTGTCTCACCTGACCTCCACCTGTCTCACCTGTCTCACCTGTCCTCCATCTGTCTCACCTGACCTCCACCTGTCTCACCTGTCCTCTACCTGTCTCACCTGACCTCCACCTGTCTCGCCTGACCTCTACCTGTCTCACCTGTCCTCCACCTGTCTCACCTGACCTCCATCTGTCTCACCTGTCCTCCACCTGTCTTATCAGTCTTGCTGGTGATATTTTCCTTGACTTCCTCCCATCAGGTTGTGATGGATCTAACCTGTGGCTCCGACAGTCTGCATAGGAGCAGATCACATGACCACCCCCGTCACATGACAACCCCCCCTGTCACATGACCTCACCCTGACCTCACGTGACCCTAGAGGAGGACGGTGGAGTGGAGCTCTGCTCTTCCTCCATCATCAACATGTCATGGAGGAGGGGAGCCTCTGTTGGTGAGAGGCAGTAGTGCGAACTGTCCAACAGACAACATGGTTTAAAACTTTAAATAACTTTGTGTGCATGTGTGAATTTGTGAGTGAGTGTGTGTGTGTGTGTGTGTGTGTGTGTGTGTGTGTGTGTGTGCACGTTTGTTTAAAAACCAGTCTGTCCAGATACTGGGAACAAAAGAGATTCCAGACGAAACCAGAAGTAGTTCAACTATCAACCAGCTGATTGGCTGGTCGCCACGGCAACAGCAGGATTAATAATCCAGCTGCTGCTGTGGTTGGACAAACACATCTGTCTCCCTCTAGCTCGTGTGTGTGTGTGTGTGTGTGTGTGTGTGTGTGTGTGGGTCACTCTCGATTACGCTGTTGAACTGTGTAATACACGTTGTTTTCCTGAAGAGGGCGACATACCCCATACATCTACAGCTTCAAGCACGCAGGCACGGGCAAACACACACACACACACACACACACACACACACACACACACACACACACACACACACACACCAGTGTGCAGGAACCGGCCTGAACTGGAAGAGGCAGCGTAATCTGAGGATTTTAAATGGAACATGTGAAACCAGATTAAATCTGATCTGCTGTGTTGATTCCCCCCCGACGCACACACACACAGACACACACGCATACTTAAACACACGCGAACAGTGAAAACCCACTGCTGCAGTTAGTGTGACCTGAAGCAGCACAATACTGAATGCATGTGAGTGTATTTGGGTGTGTGTGTTTGGATGAGGGGTCTCCTGTGTAATGAGATTAGAGAACTGTGCATGAACACACACACATACACACAGACACACACAAACACACACTCCTTGTCGCTCCCTCCCTCATCAGAGCGGATCTCCGGCTCAATGCTAAAACAAACGCACACACACACACACACACACACACACACACAGAGTAGCATGTTTTATTAATGAATGGTAAACCTTCTGTGCGTGTGTATGTGAAAATGATTTGCATTGAGGATCAAGTCAGTAAAACACACAACAGCCTCATAATTAAAAGGACAGTTCACCTAAAAACTGATTGTGTCTCTGTCTCAATTCTGACAGGAAAAGGATGAACTTCTCAGAAACACACACAGTCAACATTTTACACTTACACTTACACACACACACACACACACACACACACACACACACACACACACACACACACACACACACACACACACACACACACACACCTGGCTGGCTAGACATAGGAACTACTTCCTCTACATATCACTACACAGAGAGGAAAATGTGTGTTAAAGAGAAAGAAAAAAGAAAACTAACAGAGAACAACTGATTGAGGAGACTGTGTGTGTGTGTGTGTGTGTGTGTGTGTGTGTGTGTGTCCCTCAGGACCCCATCTATTCAATTACCATGGAGAGCCACTACATTAGAGAGTGCCGCAGGCCCCGAGGCAAAAAACACACACACACACACACACACACACACACACCAGGACTATTAATCACTGCCAGGAGACGATCTCTCTCTCCAATACACACACACACACACACACACCGCAGTGACAGGGTTGCCCACTGTTGGGGGATGGGGGGACTCTGTCCACAGCTGATAAGACCAGTCGACACCTGAGTCCCTGCCCCAGTGCACACGCACGCACGCACGCACGCACACACGCACACACACTAGAACTGGGCACTGAGTTGATCAGGGACCAGCCGAGTGAGTCTCAGTCCACCTGCAGGCTAGGGATCTCCAGAGGAACCTGAGGAGCAGCTGCACCAGGAGGATCTATTGCCAAAACAAATTCCTACGTGTTTACACAATGGCAAATAAAGAAATCTGAATCTGAATCTGAATCTGAATCTGAATCTGAATCTGAATCTAACCGCTGCTGGACAGGAAGTGGCAGCTGGTGAAAGGAAGTGGCATGTAGTGACAGGAAGTGGCAGGGAGTGTGAGGCTGCTCCACCACAGGAAGGAGGCAGAGGAGCCCCAAACCCTAAGCTACGACACAACCAGGAGAACTAGAAAGAGGACATGCTCCTCTTTTCTCTTGCTGAAGGTTTCCAGGAAGAGAAAAGGAGGTGGAGAGGAGGAGGAGAAGAAAGAGGAGGAGGAGAAGGCAGAGAAGGAGGAGGTGGTCCTGGCAGACTCAGATGGGGGAGGGGATTTTGGGGATGTGGCTCCAATTATCTCTGAGCTGCAGCTTCTCTTTTTTGGTTCCACTGAAGCTGAGCTGTGGAGGCCATGGAGGAGGAGAGGGGGGGGGGGGCATAATCCCAACTTCAAAATGGAGCTTACTGCCACACCCTCTTCCCCCACACACACAGCCTCCCCTCCTCCTTTAACTGAGAGGACGCTTTGTGTGGTGGCGGAGGCGGCGGCAGCGGTGATGGTTATGCGTTCGGGTGCAACTGCAGGTGGGGACCCTTGAACCCATTCCCACTAAAATGAGGGGGTTGACACTGTGCTTTTTGAACGTGGGACGACTCTCAATCAATCAGCATTTAGTCCCTTTCCCACGGACCAAAACCAGTGGGGTCTCACCTCCGCCGGCAAGCTGCACTCCCTCCACTTTCACTGCTGCGTGTCTGCTGACGTCATCGTGCTGATATCGTGACGATGAAGTGCGACAGAATTCAGCGAAGTAAACAATGGAGAGCAACATGGAAGCGAGTCCAGCAGTGGCCAGTGTTCTTTGTTGTTGGGCCCTTGTTGACTGAAGAATAGATCCGCGAATAGCCTCCGAACGATGGCGTCGTTCACGCCCGGATTCAAGTGGCGCACACCTCCGCGGGCGGTTCCCGCCGTGCAGCGATCATTTCAGCGCCTGGTCTATTTTGTGCTCGAGCCGGCAGGGAAAAAGCCAGAGGACAATGAACAATATTTGAGCGCTGATGGAACGGAACACCTTTGCATCAGGACGTGATCTATGCCGCGACTGGCGCAATATTATGACTTAGCGTGCGTAACGCTCAGCGTCATCCCGTGCGGCAGGTAAAAGATGTGAAGTCGTCGCGGGTCTCCCTTTCCCATCGCAAGCCGATTGGAACCGATCTCAGTCAATTTCAACCCTTGCCGGGTTGTTTGACGCGTTTCGGTGCAGCTCAGTGAGCCTTTCCCACTGCCACCAATTGCCGATTAATAGCGGGACTACATTCCGTTTTTTGGCCGGTGGGAAAGGGGCTTTGGTGTGGAGCCCCTCACCATCCCCTCATCCCCACCCGACTCCCCACCCTGCCACTAACCACTTCCTGTTTACTCTGCAGCCTCCGTGAAACAAAACTTTGTCGCGTCGCTAACTCCCTCGATTCTGTCTCCTCGGCGTGGCCTCGTCACGCTGCTACATGCTCATGGCCACAAGCTAGCGGGGAAGATAAAGAGGTGTGTTCAGTGCCAAGGGGAGGACCAGTCTGTCTGTCTGTACCGGCCTGCTGTCCTCTCTCTGACCCCACTACAAAGAGGCAGCCAGACAAACGGCCCCTGTCCTCCACCGGGGCGGGAAAAGGGACAGAGCAACAGCACGCCAGCGGCGGCCAGTACAGCAGGGGCTGCGGAACCAATCTGATTGTTCCGCTGCACATCAACACCTCCTCCCTCCCCCAACCTCCACCCCAGTTCGGTTCTGACACACATTCCATCAGTCGGCCGTGAGAACTGTGAGCTTGTGTCTCTTGTGAGCGTCACACGACGTCTTCCCCCTCCTGGAGGAGGGGGAGAAGGAGAAGGAGAAGGAGAAGAAGAAGCAGCACAGACTTCCTGCTGCAGGGAACCAGGAGGAACTGCAGACCAGCACCTGATTGGTGGTCAGAGGATGCATCAGCTGAGACTCATGTGGAGCTGCTGAGCTCTCTCACACAAACACACACACACACGTGTACACACACAGACACACACACTTCACCAGGTTTTCGATCATCTGGCAGGGTTGTGTCTGTTAATTGGTTATATTCAGGACGTTACGGCTGTGTGTGTGTGTGTGTGTGTGTGTGTGTGTGTGTGTGTGTGTGTGTGTGTGTGCGTGTGTGTGTGCATTACCATGGTGCCTTCGCTCCTGCTCCGTGCAATTTCCCTCTGCAGACGAGCCACAGCCAGCTTCTCCCTAAAGACACACAGAAGACAACATTTAGACAGCATGCTGGGTGCAGTCTCGTCCTAGACCTAGGTCTGGTCCAGCTCCTGGCCCAGGTCCGGTTCAGTTCTGGTCCAAGCTGAGGAATCAGACAGATTTTGGTTCTCCAGGATGGGACATTACAGATGTGAGAGAAACAAACGTCAGTCTCTCTGTTCTGAGAGGGGGAACCTTCACACTGTTCAGTGCAGACACACGCACACACACACACACACACACACACACACACACACACACACACACACACACACACACACACACACACACACACGTGCGCGCGCGCGCATCCTTGGCAGTCTAAACAAAGGGTAGAGTGTGTATGTTGTGTCTCTGTGGTGGCGCTAAGAATAAACAGCTGTTTTTATCAAGGACTGAGAGTGTGTGTGTGTGTGTGTGTGTGTGTGTGTGTGTGTGTGTGTGCGTGTGAGCCAGGAGGACACACACAAAGATTCTGCTGGTCCAGCCTAATTATTCTGGATACACACAGACGAGGTCACGTGAAACCACTCCACACACACACACACACACACACACACACACACACACACACACACACACACACTGCTTCTATAAATAACATACAAACACACACACACAGTGGCAGTGGTGAACATCATGCTGGTTCCCCACAGCAGCTGCTCCAAGTCACCACCCACATGTCCGACAATGACGATCAGCTGACCTACAGGGGAGAGTCCCATCAGGCAGGCTGACAGTACACCACCACGGCCAGCAGGGGGACCAGGTTGCCCCCTACCCCCCACCCCAATTTCACACACTCACTGTGATCACTGAGTTGCTACACTACTATTTACTATTTTCACTACGACTATTACCCCCAATTCAAACCAGAAGCGTCTACAGTGCGTTAGCAGAGCGTTTGCGGCTCCGCAGCAGAACACAGCCATTAAAGTCAGTGTGCAGGTCTCCACCAGGCGTGGTGCGGGCGTGTTTCCGAAGCGTCCCAGAAGCGTAAAAACGTGACACCCTGGTAAAAAACACAGCAGTTAATTTTTTGATGCTTCACGCGTTGCTACTGCGTCAATCGCAGCAGGTAGAATCGATCAGACAGGAAGTCAATGATGTGAAAACACAGTGGATCCGGTTGATTTTCATCATAATATACAATGTGCTGGATTTTGTATTTCTATGTGCTGGATTTTACTGTCAAACGTCAACGTGACGCATCGGCTTCAACACTGTTCAGTTCGGCCGTCAAATAATAAAGCAGGTTTCACTTTAAATCTGAAGCTATGATGAACAAAATGCATCTATACTTTAGATACCTGCAGTTCGGTTTACTATTATTTTTCTTTTTACACACAGAGTTTTGTTTGACTGTCGTTTTCTTTAAATACACGCGAAACCTGGGTTGTTGCACGATCCTCCCGCTGCGCGAGGCGCCTCGCTCGGAAACACGTTTAGTGTGAGAGAGTACGGAGCGGTTAACGCTCGGCGAACGCACTGGTGTGAATTGGGGTAGTATCCAGCCTTCTGCTGCTGTGCTGAGGTTAGCCCCTCCTTCCTTCCTCCAAGCTCCTCCCCTCCCTCCATCCATCCCCCTCCCTACCTGTGTCACTCCCCTCCCATGGTTCCTGGCACCCAGCGCCACCAGACCACCGCTAATCCTCCAGCGAGTCGTTACATAACCCGCTGCCAGCGTCCAAACTGGGGACTTGAGCAGGCGTCTGAAATGTTTTCATGTTTTCTTCTCCTGACCTCCACCACTGAGAGACATTCCTACATTCCTGGATCACTCACACACACACATACACAAACACACAAAGAGTGCCAGACAGTTTGAGGAGTCACTGAGGATGGAGGAGACACTCCATCAACACTCCTGTCTGGACCTTCTGATGGGACATGAACACATCTGGACCTTTAGCGTGTCCACTTCAAAGTCAAGTTCTGTCATCAAGGTCTGCACACACACACTTCAAGTCTGAAAACATAACACATGATGACACCAAAAGGCCAGACACCGTTGTGACTCAGCAGCAGCAGCAGCAGCAGCAGCAGCAGCTGCTGGGGAGCATCAACCACCTTCCATCACATCTCCAGCTCCAGCCACTTCCTGTCTCCACCTGGACACCACCAGCCAGGTGAAGGTCAGGTGACCATCGGGCCCTCCCACTACCACCCTGCAGCATCTGTCTGCTCACCATGCAGACCAACAAGAACACCTCACCGTGTGTGTGTGTGTGTGTGTGTGTGTGTGTGTGTGTGTGTGTGTGTGCGCGCGTGGGGAGCAGCTCCTGTGAACTGATGTGATGACAGCATGCAGCTTTTTCCTGAGTCAGCACAACCCAATCCCCCCGCCCTCCCTCCCGACACACACACAATAGAAGGTAAACGATAGCAGGTAGTGTGTGTGTGTGTGCAGAAAGGGAGGGACTTCCTGTTGAACATCAACACGACCTACTGACTGAATAAACTCTCACAGCAGCAGCAGCAGCAGCAGCAGCTCCTTGGGGTTCGGACACGGCGCCCCAGGGTGGTGGAGGATGGACCCTCACGTTCTGGACCAGATCCTATTGGAAGGCAGCCTGGTGAGGAAGGCTCCAGGTGAGGACCAGGAGTCTCCAAAGGCCGATACTCAGCGGGGAATTGTGAGAGGTTGTGGCCAGGTGGTGGAGGTGTGTGGCTGCTCTCAGCCAATCAGCAGCAGCCTGCTGACACCACCTCCAGCGGGTCACCTGATGACCAGCGGACTGAGTGGTCCTGCTGACCTAAACCTTCTGCCCACACAAAAGGTTCATGTGTGTCCTGCAGACAGGAATCTTGATTCCTGTAACCTGTTTTGTGATCGACAATAGATCCAGTCTGTTGTTGTTGTTGTTTTTACTGCCTGAGCATCGGCTGCTACATAGATTTAGGATGAGTTGGAAGTGGAGGAGGTGGAGGTGGTAGGGAAGGAAAAGGAGGAGGAGGATGATGAGGAGGAGGAGGTCGAAGTTGGGAGGAGGAGGAGGACGATGAGGTCGAAGTTGGGGAGGAGGAGGAGGAGGTGGTTGGGGAGGAGGAGGAGGAGAAAGAGGAGGTTGCGGAGGAGGAGGAGGAGCAGGAGGGCCTCCACAGCGCCGTCCTGACTCCAACCTACAAACTCCCACAAAACAACAACACAACACAGCCGGCACAGCATGTGAGCTCACATTCCTCCTGCATTGGAAACCGCAGTAATGCACTCTGGTGACATCACCGCATGGAGGAAGGAGGGGGGAGGAGGGAGTGGGGGTGTGCTGAACTGAAGGTTCTCCCTCAGACTCCCGAGGAACCGAGGCTGAACTCAGACCCATGAAGAAGAAGAAGAAGAAGAAGAAACGGAGAAGGACAGCCGTAAGCAGCGACACCACACATTCCTCACAGAGGCATGATGGGAAAGTTTAAAGCCCAACCCCCCCCGTGCACCCCCAAAACAAGTGAAAGTGTCCTGTTTGTCTGTCCTTCTCCCATGCTGGGGCCCAGCGGGGAGCCGAGGAACATTCCTCAGTAATTCAGCCTGACCTGGAGCCAGCTGGGGGTCACCGAGGGTGGGGGGAGAGGGGGACACAAGGGGTGAGGGAAGGAGGGGGTGGGGGGGCAACATAGGGAGACGGGGAGGGGTGGAGGGGCGGCGCCTTATTAAGACACAGGAAGTGCAGGAGCTGAAGTTCACCGACACAGGATTGAAACCAAAAAAAGTGGCTCCATAACACCAGCGGGCGAAATGTAGGTCACATGATGATGGGTGAGGAGGGGGCAGAGGGGAGGGAGGCATGGCAGTGGGCAAGGGAGGGAGGGGGCGGGGGTGGTGGTCACTGGTTGCATGGCCGGGTTGGACGGACAGAATTACAGTTTTAATTCTATAAAATCTAATCCCTTCACTTGGCCAATCCTCTTAGTGGCTAAATCCCCAGGTAGTTTTCACAGAGCGCCACATCTGGCCTGGAGGGGAAGAGGGGAGGGGCGGAGCTTAGCCACACACACACAATGTCCACAGCATTTCCTGTTGATACAGGAAGCGGTGGTAAAGTCCCTGAGACAGACTGCAGGCTGGTTAAATTCCCCAAGTCAGTCAGGACAGGAAGTGGAACTTTCTCTCTGTTCGTAGCTCCGCCGCTGGTACAGCAGATGCTAAGGCCAATGCTAACGCTAACGTGAGCGACGTGGGCGATTCCAGGCTGGCGGCAGGAGCTCACTTTAACCTCAGTTCCCCACAGCCAAAATAAAAACAGGAGGAATGCGAGCGAGCGAGTTAGCGAGCTTCCGCCACAGAGAAAGAGAGAGACAGAGTGAGAGAGAGAGAGAGAGAGCGAGAGAGAGAGAGAGAGAGCTAGGAGATACCTCCGTTCTCACACAACAAACCCCCCCCAGGTCACATGACTTTCTGGGACATATGGAGCAGCTCCTCCGTAGCTTCACGCCACGTTAGCAGTAAGCTACAGAGCAGCCAGTAATCCGTCTGCTCAGCTGTATCCAGTCCCAGCAGAAAGACCAGTCCTTCAGACTGGGATTAGTGGTCCCCCCCCTGCCACCTCTCCAACCCAGCCCCCCTCCAACCACCAAACTCCCCTCCTCACTCTAATCTAGTGGCAGTGGAGAAAAAACATTCCTGCACGCCGCCGACTCTCTCTCTTCCTATAATCAGGCCGAGTGGTTTAAAGAGGCGCCTGACAGCCCACCACAACCCCCCTCCCCCTGCTGCACGTGCCAGAGGGCAAGCAGCTCCCCCCGCTGGCCACAGAGGGAAGCCCCCCCACAGCCATGTGTCCACCGTCAACACAAACAACAGCAGAGAGAAGAACAAGAAGAAGCAGCGGCGGCAGAGTGTGCGACTGTGTGTGTGTGTGTGTGTCAGCGTGCCGATTGTGTGCAGACCTTACCCCGCAGGGGGATCAGCAGCATCCTGGAGCCTTCAGAGGAGACACATGACCCCCCCCTCCCCTCCTTCACCTCCTCCACCTCCTCCTACTAGTCCTTCTGCTGCTGCTGCTGCTTGCACCCAAACTTTACATCCAAACAACACGGAGGGACTTCCTGTCTGGAGCACACCGGCAACGTCTACTCCTCCTGCTGCCCCTCCTCCTGCTCCTCCTGCTGTTCCTGCTGTTCCTCCTGCTGCTCCTGCTCCTCAGACAGTCGTCTGCTCCTCACTGCAGCAGTGTCCCGTCTCGCTGTCTCTCTCTCTCTGACTCTCTCCGCTTGCCCGCTTCAAGCTACTAACACTTCCTCCCTCTCTCTCTCTCTCTCTAACACAAGAGCCTGACTCGCTCACTCGCTTGCTCGCCCGCCCCGCCTCCAGGGTTTATTTTCTCCCTCCTCCTCCTCCTCCTCCTCCTCCTCGTCCTGCTGCTTCGGGATGTTTAACATGTGGCGAGTGAGACGGTGGCCCTTTCCTCAGGGGAGGGGCGGGAGGAGGAGGAAGGGGAGTTTTTTGGAGGGGTTCAGGGGGCTGGGCCGGGGAGGAGGAGGAAGGCACGGGTGAACTCCAAGCAGGAGACATGAAAGAGCTGCAGGACTGGAGAACCTGGAGAACCTCCTGATGATCCTGAGCTCCTCTGACGACCACAGCAGCAGCAGCAGAGCCTGTGGTTCACACCGTGTGAATGGTGGTGGGGGTGGGGGGTGGGAGGAGCCAGCAGAGCCATGGCCCCGCCCACTGACAGGGACCCCTGGCTCTGGCCCATCTGCTGCAATCAGCATCAGTCTCAGCTGAATGCCTGGGACGGAGAACCGAAAAACCTCCAGAGCTGGGAGACCTATTGTCTGTCTGCGCCCCCTCACCCCCCGTGTATGTGTGTGTGTGTGTGTGTGTGTGTGTGCGTGCGAGGGGGGTAGGGGGGCCAGGGGGTCAGGGGTGGCGTATAGCTAATGACAGTAATCACAGTCAACAACACAACACAGCTGCAGCAGGAGCAGGTGGTCGACACACACACCACAAACACAGGTAACAATAGGAAGTGGCAAGTGAGCCAATGAGAGTGCAGCACATGGCCGAGTCCGCAGTCAACCCCCTGTATTTAAATTTAAAAGTGTTAATGTAAAAACATCATGAAATTCATGGTTCTGCATTGTTGACACAATTAAAATGCGGCACCAATACAGAGACGCCTTCGTGTGTGTGTGTGTGTGTGTGTGTGTGTGTGTGTGTGTGTGTGTGTGTGTGTGCGCGCGCGCTGACTGATCTGCTGAGCTCATTAAGGGGCTGTGGGGTGTCAGTGACAGACTCCACTGTTTAGAAACACACTGGACCGCCCACACAGCCAGCCTGGCTCCACACACACACACACACACACACACACACACACACACACACACACACACACACACACACACACACACAGAGAGTCAGTACATTTACATGCAGAGCTTAATCAGACTAATCTTATAATTTGGTTTTATCGGTCTTCTCTCCTTGTCCCAGTTTACATGCAGCTGAGAAAATCAAATTATTGACGGGAACGCGGTCCTCCTCCACCACACCAGGGGGCGAAATGAGTGCGAGTTTAATTTATGGTTAAACTCTTTCATCGCACAATAACAACACAACTGGAGCGCGATACAAGACCGGTGTAATGTCCGCACTGGTCTTCAACTTAACGAGTTTCCTCACCGAACAGCTACAGATGTGCTGCGCCACCGCCAGCGGATTGGCCAGAAATTCACAACGTACACAACATATTACTGGTGACTGTACTGTCGAACAGGAAGTGCCCTCCACGTGGTTCTGTGGGGGTGGGGAGGAAATGCCAAGTGGCAGAAAGGAAGTGGCTCTGTTTACCCAAAAGCCCTGTGGAGGTCTTGGGGGGCATATGTGTGTATGTGTGTGTTTATGTGTTAGTGTTGTGTATATATGTGAAACGAGACTGGATTAACTAGATAATCTGAGATTAATCCCCAGCCTGCGCAGGAATTCCTTCAACATTCCTGGTGCGATCATGTGACCTCGGCATCACTTGGGGCATGTTTCCTGGCTCGCTTGGTGGCTCAGCTCGGTACGGTACAGCGCAGTTAGGCCCCAACACGGTCCCAAGGGTTACCAATTTGGTATCTGCTTCCTTGGGGTGCCAAGCGTGCTGAGCAGGGACCATAGTGGTGACGTAGCACAGAGCAGGTCACTGATTGGGTAAGAGTTTTTTGTTTTTTTTGTCCTATTTTTTTTTATTGGTTTTTCACTTTAAAGGTACATACAAACACACATTAGAACAAGACAACAACAAAAAACAACAACAAACAAAACAAAACAAAAAAAAAGTCCCACCGCAAAACAACAATAAGCGCTGCGCAATAAGTATACATAAAATAAATTAGTAAATACAGAATAGAAAAACGACAAGAGACAGGTATATAAAAAGTACAAACGTGAAATAAAATAGATGCGAGGGCAAACAATTCCAATCAATCAAAGATAGACGATAGATCAGAGTCTCTGCAAGAAAGAAAGTAGAGGTTCCCAGATCCTTCTGAACCTGTCTGACCTATGGTTAAGGTCATGAGTGAGTTTCTCGAGAGGAATAAGAGCAGAAATTTGAGATAACCACATATCAACCGTGGGGACCTTGGGAGTTGACCACCGTAACAGGATACATTTTTTGGCCAGAAACAAAAGAATTACCACCAGAGATTTAGTGTCAGTGTCCAAGAAAATGTCTGGAGCATGGTTAAGTAAGTAAAAAGAAGGAGTCAGTAAAAATTGTTTACCAATGATTTCCTGAACCGCAGAGTGAACACCCCTCCAGAAAGTCTGAATGCGGTAACATGACCAAAACAAATGGATAAATACACCTGGGTAAGAGTTTTGACGAACACAGAGTCGGAGTCTTTCACAAAACCAAAAACTGCCATTTTTAAATGCCCAGTGTATGGATTTCCACATTTTCACGTATTATTAAAAACTGAAATGCTTATGAAACTGTTCCATGGGTGAACGAGGAGCTGCAGATGTTTTTGTTCTTGGTACAGAAAAAGCTCAAAGAGAGCTGGACGGACAGAGCGACACGCAATGAAAAAGTCTTCCTGGTTTAGCAGCCGGTGGCTGCAGTACAGCAAAAGTGTCAGGAGAAATAATAATTAAAAAAAAATGAGCGAATGCCGAGCGACTATCACCATAGGACTACAACAGTCGAAGCGGAACGAACAGAGAAAATGTTGGAAGTTTGTTCAGTCTACTGCAGATGCGATGGACCACTGGCCCGGTCGGCAACGGGAGTGAGACGGGCTCGACTCGGCCGGTGGACGATGAGAGAATAGTCAGCCACGGCAATATTTGAAAACATGCATGATGTCTGTGAGTGTATTGAGACCTCAAGCAACTTTAGTTTTACAGCTATTTTCAACGTACATTTTATCTGCTAGGACAGTGTTTGATACAAGTCAACAGTATTAAACAAAATCATTCTAAGTCCTATTAAAATGTCTTTTAAAAAACAAAATAAAAACACGGTCAAAACAAAAAGCACAACCTGTGGTTCAGGGGACACGGAAGGCACAAAAAATGTCAGGGAACTCCGCCCACGCTCAGGCAGTAACCAAGATGGTGGAAATGGGTCCTAACCGAGCTCTACTGTACTGATTAGGGCTGGCATCCACCGTGTAGGCCAGTGGAAACACGCCCTTGGAGGCGCATGAGCAGCACAGCTGCAGCCAGTTAAGTCCTCCACTCTGCGACCTTAGACCTCTGCGTCCAAACACCTCCGAGCCCGGTGTGAAATGGCTCAACTTGAGAAGCATTAAAAAAAAAAAAAAAAAAAACTGCTCTCGGCTGCCCTAGCGGTGCCTGGAGGAACTGTCCACAGAGCTTCACCTGGAGGACCCACAGCAGGTGATGATGGTCCTCCGCCTCTAACCTCTGACATGAGGAACTCCTGCGGTTTGACTGATGGTGGTTGTGGACAACACACAGCCCAAGCCACAGGGTCCCCCAGCTTTTTGCTGCTGGAGCAGCAATAAGCCGGGCCAGAATTTATGACCAAGCAGAGGAACAACAACAGAACTTTAATCTGCATTGTTTTTAATCCAGCGGATTAGAGTCACGGCGTGACGCAGCAGCTTCACGAGGAGATCAGAGAGACCCGCTGTGAACCCGCCCACCCTCCGTGGCCCCGCCTCCTCCGCCCGCCTGTCAAAACACTTCAGCTGGAGCAGAAACCACCTGAGGAACCAGCTGAGGAACATCAGCACCCAGCACCAGAATTTCCATCCACCTTCTCATGCTTCTGCTGAGGGCCGCCTCAAGCGACATGTGGAGGAACATCTGGTCGCTTCGGTCATGTCTAGAGATGCCAGACCAGGTGGGCAGAGGCTGAGGAGCAGACTGGAGAAGATCGCCGAGAACACGGAGGAGCTTCAGCAGTCGGGTTAATGAGACGTGTCTCCATCTCGGCCCCCCGAGTGTGCGAGTGTGTGTGTGATAAAGACGTGGCTGAGGTCATTCATCACACGTGTGTGTGTGTGTGTGTGTGTGTTGGACTCTGGCTGACCTCCTGTGGCTCCTCCCAGCAGACTGAGAAGGTTCCGACTCGATTGAAGCCATTAAAGCTCCGTCATCTCCGTCTAAACCTGGTTAACCGTCTTGGCGTTTGTCGCTACTTCGTCTCCTTTCACAACTAATTCAATTCCTGGACGTCCTTGGACGTCCCAGCAGCAGCGGAATACCAGATGAACTGATCCCTGATGGCCCTGCTGCCATGGAAACACCTCCAGAGAGACATTCCTTTACACATCACTTCCTTGACTTGGGGCGTGGGGTGGGGGGGGTGCTGCCCTGGGCCTAGTAAAGGGGATGGTCATCGGTCATTGGACACACCCCCTCCCCTGTTACCCAGAGAGCCCCCCCCCCTCCCAGTCGGACCCCCAGTTGCCCTCTCGTTCTCAGCGAGCAGGAAAATGACCAGGTTCCATTCAGATGGAAAGAAGCTCCTACAAAGAAGGCTGAAGTTTAAAAATGGTCTCCTATTCTGTGAGGGGATGGGGGAGGGGAGGACGTCCAGAGTCCAAAACAAGGTAATTAGATCAGCATCTCCATAAGCTGTCCTCTGCCTTTGTCTGGACCAGTGGTCTTCAGAGGACCTCCATGAGAAATGACCCCACACCACCACCACCAGCTCCAGGGTAACTTCTAAAGAGGGAACCATTCCTCAGAGGGGAGGGGAATAGGGAGGGGTTGGGGGTCAGCTGCATCTCCTTACCTTCTCACACTGCTGCGCTCTTCCTCCAGCTGCTTCATGAGCTCATCGATGCAGCAGTTGGCCTCCATGTTCTCCTGCAAAGACAAAGAGGAATACACAGTCAGAAATTTGGAGGGGAAACTGGTCCCTGTTCACAGGACACCAGTCTGTCTCTGACTGGATCACTGACTACCCCAATCACCACCACCACCTTCTTCTCCTTATAGTTCTCCTTCTGGGCTTCAAGTAAAGCTCTGGTCCAGCAGGAAGCTGGTATTGCTGCTGCTACTGTGTTGTCATGGCTCAGACTTGTGCTAATGACAGGGCACCAGACTAACCTCAGCAGCAGCAAGGAATGCACAGAATGTGTGTTTGTGTTTGTGTGTGTGTGTGTGTGTGTGTGTGTGTGTGTGTGTGTGTGCGTGTGTGTGTGTGTGTGTGATTTAAGAGCGGGCGACTGGTGTGTTTACTGCTGTGCATCAGGAATTATTTCTGATGGATTTACGGTCACAGCGTGTGTGTGACCGTGTGTCACACACACACAAAACTCCTGTCATGGTTGAGCAGCGCCCCCAGTGGCTGGGGTGCCTCCAGCAGGCTTAAGTTTCACTCAGGTGCAGTGAAAGATCTCCTCAGCCGACCAGGACCCCCTGGTCTGATGTGATGAGAGGTTCTTGACATCCACCGGGGGGATGCGTCACATGACCGTCCAGCAGATGATGGCTCAGCGAGACACACTGAACCTCATTCAGTGCTCTGCAGCGTCGCAGCTGACAGACAGCTCCACTCAGCAGGACCCTCTCTTTCTTCTTCTTCTGCTGCTCCTCCTGAGAAGGATGTCTGTTCCTCCAACATCCTCAGATCAGTCCTCCACCCAGCCTTCCAAACATCAACACCAGGAGCCCAAATCCTTGCAGGTAATCCTTCTGATGGCGCTCAGGTGACCCTCTACCACCACCTCCGACCTCGTCGGACACAGCGGCCCATTCATGCCTGCTGGGAACACTGGGCGAGTGTTCAGAGCCCAGGACGGGAACCCAGCAGGTTCAACACACCCACCAGTGTGTGTGTGTGTGTGTGTGTGTGTCTCCCGCACTACAACGTTAGCAGCAACTACATTCAATCAAACACCGTGGATGGCTAGCATCGCTAAGCCAGGTCTCTCTCACACTCTCTCACTCACACACACACACACACACACACACACACACACACACACACACACACACACACACACACACACACACACACACACACACACACTCTGGCTGATGTAATGAAAGCAACACACAGGATGAATCCAGGAAACAGGAAGTGGGGCTACGCCATGAGTCCCGCCCACATTTTTTTACAAGCCAGGGCTGTTTTATGTCCCCCTAGGGGGCAGTACTGAGGCAGGTGTGTTGAGGTAGGGAGGGGGTGGTGAGAGATTCCCAAAGGTTCCCATGTTCTAAGGAACCTTTGGTCCAAAAAAACAAGAGAACCCTTGTGGAGAGAAACGATGATGTGTCAGTCAGTCAGGGAGTGGATTTGCTCCAAGTGGGCACAGGAAGTGTTTGTGTTCTTGGGTTTCAGTTGCAGGTGAGGTTGGGTGGCGCTCTAAGTGGATCATGTAGTCTGGTCTGACAGATTCCAGAGGAACAAAGAGCCCTCAGAGCCGCCGCCACAAGCCACCTTCTGAGCACAGGGATAAATAATTCGGAGCAGCATCACTGTCAGTCTGAACTCCTCCAGGTGGAAGATGTGCTCCCCGCAGAGACAGACAGGACAGCAGATGGGGGTCAAAGGTCGTCCTGGACATCCAATAGGAAGCAGAATTATTTCTTTTGAGTAGCGGATTTTTATTTTTGTGTGACTCTGTGAGAAAATACCAAGAGAACAGTGGCACACACACTCTCTCTCTCTCTCTCTCTCTCTCTCTCTCTCTCTCTCTCTCTCTCTCTCTCTCTCTCTCTCTCTCTCTCTCTCTCTCTCTCTCTCTCTCTCTCTCTCTCTCACACACACACACACACACACACACACACACACACACACACACACACACACAGAGGAATGTAAACATGCTGGGTATAAACCAGAGGAGGGGTCTGTTCCGGTTCCTCTGGTTACTGGTGTAGACCAACACTTTAACTGCAGCCATAAAACTGATACAGCAGCAGTAGCAGCAGAGGTAAGTGACATCCCATCGGCCAATCAGGAGCCACATACAGGTCACATGACCCACCGGAAACCGGCTGGTAAAATCCCGAAGATGCCTGAGCAACGAGACGAGACTGTAAACGGTAAATGAGACTGTAGATGGTAAAAAAACACAGCATAGTTCCCTGAATTGCGAAAAATGTCATTCCCTCCATTGCCACCAGGGGGCTCTGAGCCACACACTCTCATGAGCTGAAGACTTGTTAACTGTTTGCTTGATCATAGTTTCAGGTTTCACTGTGGGTGAGCGCAGCGACACAACCTCCCTGTTTCAGAACATGTTTGTGTGTGTGTGTGTGTGTGTGTGTGTGTGTGTGTGTGTGTGTGTGTGTGTGTTGGAAGAACTTGGAAGCCAATAAGGCAACATCACAAAATGAGGGCACAGTTAATTAATCATCTGGGCTTCCTGTTCGCAGCTCTCCCCGATGGCCCCCAGGGTGTGTGTGTGGGTGTGTGTGTGTGTGTGTTGCAGGGCAGGTTGCAGCTGGGGGTCATTAGCATACAACAGGACTGTGAGCCAGCTGGGCTTCAGCCCAATACCACAGAAGAAGAAGTCAGAGGTGTTGCCCTCCTCCTCCTGCTCCTCCCACTAAGTCTGCTTCCTGATCATAATTTAATCATCTGTGACATCACAGCATCCAGCAGCCAATCAAACGGGCAATTCATTTTCTGGTTTAAACTAACTGCAAAACAGCCTTCAACTCAGTGATGATGCACACACACAGATAGACAGAGATAAAGAGAGAGAGAGACAGAGAGAGAGACAGAGACAGAGACACAGAGAGAGAGAGAGAAAGAGAAAGAGAAAGAGCCTGTTTACCCATTTGCTCCTGAAGGTGGTGCTGTGCCCATCTTTTAGCTCTGCTGCCCTCCTCCCCCGTGGACAGACTCAGTAAGAATCATACTTGCACAAAGCGTTAAAAAAACACACCTGAACACGGCGCCGACAGAAACAGAAGCCACGCTCTAATTGGCTCCACGTCGCCCCCTGGAGGACCGACGCTTGCTAGCGTGCAGTGGAGCGTGAGGATGACAATCTGTTTATTGACCTGCTTCCTGCTGCTGTTCAACCACTCCTGAGTGGAGCCATGCACAAAAAAAAGAAAAAGAAGGAAAGAAACAGCCAGAGTGGGAATGGACACCAGAGAAAAAGAAGAAGAAGAAGAAGAAGAAGAAGAGCGTGTGCTGACAGGACTTCGTGAAGAAACGTGACGGTGCAGAACGAGCATCACGGCAGCCTGCAGGCAGCAAACGGCTGGAAAACAGCTCAGTGGGTCGGCTTGTGTGCGTGTGTGTATGTGTGTGCGTGTGTGCTCGCACGCTGACAATCTTGGTGAAATAAGACGGAAAAATGCGCTCATGCGTCCTGCTCCTTTACGAGCCATTAGTCACCATCAGCTCCTGTTAATGCAATTATGGAGAGGATTTATGTCTGCGGTAAACACACACACACACCTCGAGGAGTCGGACCCCCCACTGGACCACTGCTCCTCCAGGAGCAGGAGGATTAAACTCCAGCATCCAGACTGAGTATCTTTAAACTAAAAGGACCATAAAACTGGCGCTGAAGTGAAGCTCAGAATATTTTATCATCACTCTAACACACTATTGCACTTGCACATACACACACACACGGTGCTGCTGTGACGAGCCAAGCGGCTCCATCCTGCTGCTCAGTTTGTTGACCTAAATATGAGGACGCTGAACCAAACACACACACACACACACACACACACACACACACACACACACACACACACACACACACACTCTCTCTCTCTCTCTCTCTCGTACACAGCCGCTGGCGCCCCCTACAGATTCTCTCTGACTACACCACTGCTGCTACTCCGGGCTTCCCTCCAGGTGGTCCAGTGTTCTGGTTGAGGTCCTGGTGCAGTGCAGGCTCAGTCTACTTCTACCGGAAAGGTGGTTAAGGGTGACCGACGCTACTCACCGCCAGCAGCCCCAGCAGGGGGACGTTCCCGATCCTGCTGCTCGCCGCCGCCGCCGTCACCGCTGCTGCACGCTCTGCAAAATGCTCCATCCTGCGACCTCCTTCCTCCTCCTCTTCTTCTGCTTCACTCTCCACTCCTGCCCTCACTGAGCCTCAGCTGCTGCCTGCTGCTGGGAGTGATGATGATGATGATGATGAGAATGATGATAATGATGATAATGATGAAGATGCTGGTGTCCCCCCCTCATTTTCCTCCTCCTCACTGAGGCCACAACGGCTACTTTTCAATTTTTAAGCAGGAGCAGCCATGGCTCAGGTCGGGTCACGTCACCTTGGATGAGCAGCTGCAGCCGACACAAAGCGTGAATAAGCGAGGGGGCGGAGCCTCAGCTTTGCTCTCTCTCAGCTGTGCAGCAGTGACCGGCGGGGTGGGGGGGGGGGGGGGGGGTGGGGGGGGGCAGCCAATCACAGGAGGGTGCGTTCAAGTGGGGACATGGCTCCTACAGCAGGGGGTTCCTCTCCTGGCTGCAGTGTAGCAGTGGCTTTGAGTTTCAAGTAGTAGTACTAGTAGTAGTAGAAGAAGAGGAAGAAGACGAAGAAGAAGAAGAAGAAGCTGTCCCAGTGTCCTTCAGCCCAACTCCTGACCACCTGTGATGTAGTTTTACGGAACGGCCAGCAGGGGGTTCTGCGCCACACGTCAGAGGACAGAACACAGGAAATGACACGGTGGTAACATGTTTGGTTGCATGCTGAAGGACGGTCTAGCGCCACCTACTGTCCTGGAGGTGGTAGTGGATGAAGAGGCGGGGTCAATTCAAGGGGGCGGAGCCTATCTGTTATGTTTGTTTGTTTGTTTGCTCCAGGTGAGGTCAGCCAGCTGGAGAATCTCACCTTAGCAGGTGAGAACCTCCTGGACTCCCTGAAGCTGAAGGATCAAGGATCAGCAGAGACATTGATGACATCATCAAGTCAAAATTTTTATATAGCACCTTTCAAAGCAAATCAATGTCGTTCAAAGTGCTTCACATACTGATAAAGAGATATACAAAAACAAAGAAAAACATCACCACACGGCTTAGAGACAAGCCCCGCCTCCAACCACAGCCCAGGACAAATGACGTCAAGCATCACCTGAGTCATTATACAACACCTGAGCTCACCAACGGCCAGGTGAGTCAGCCAGCAGGTGTCTCCTGCTCAGGTGTGGGCTAATTACAGGGCGGGGACATTCCACTGAGGCAGAGGGGAGGCAGCTCTCTACTGCCCCCTAAGTCCCAGCAGGTCACCAGGTTCTGACGTCAGACACCACTGGTCAACACAGGGACGGGAAGTGAAACCCCTGACTGACTGGACCACTGACTGATTGGACCGCTGACTGACTGGACCACTGACTGATTGGACCGCTGACTGACTGGACCACTGACTTGCGGGGCTGCAACGATTTGTTGACAATGTCGCCAAAAATTGGAAATGAAAATAGTCGAATGAATCGACAACCACTGTCGACAGTTATCGCCAGACGTGTTTTTCCAGTGGAGTGAATGATTTCAAAAGCTTTAAAAACATATAATAAATGCAAGCAGTCCGAAGAAGTGAGCCACCATGGATCCCTTTTTGCAAAAGAAGCAGATGTGCATCCCGCAACAGTCACTGAGCCAATGCTGCAGATGCTGATCTATTATATGAGGCCGCTCATCATGGTTGATGGTGCCAGGTTTCAACAACTTATAACTTATTCATGGATTCATGTCTATACTGACTGAACACTGCACCTGTCCATTGGTTTTAGATAGGACATTTTATTTACTTTTTGTATGAACCAGCCATTCAGCAGCAAAGTTGAATAAAAGATGCATTTTTCATTGCGGTACCCTTCTTTCAGGTGTTTATTATCATTTACCACATAATTAGCAACCTTATTCTAAATTTAAGAAAATTTAATAATTATCCAATTAGTCAACTAATCGTTTCAACAGTCGGTGACTAGTCGACCGCTGACTGATTGGACCGCTAACTGGATCACTGACGGGACAGGACCACTGACCAGACCACTGACTGATCCAATGACTGGACCACTGACTGGTCCACTGGCCAGACCAATGACTGGACCACTGACTGGACTGCTGACTGGACTGCAGACCGGCCCCTCGGTCCAAGGAGCACAAAGGAGCTTGGAATAATTGATGGAGCTGCTACAGCGTGAAAAGCCCAGATTCACTTTGGTCCTGGTCCAAACATCATTATCATTAGGAGAGCAGCGGCTCTCAAACCCCATGACCTGCAATTTTGTCCCGCAGCCAATCAGAGCCCAGGATGGGACACAGAGGAGGTCAGAGGTCAACTGACCCACATAGGGAAAATAGTCCCGTGGTTCCTGGATGGAGGGTCTGAGTCTCCAGCGTGAGAACCAGGGAACCCCACTGAGTACATCCAATCAGGCGGCACTTCACATTATTCGAATTATATTTAGCCACAGCTGAGCAGCAGCCAACACCCCCCCACGCTTCATCATCTGATTGTGGCTCCGCCCCCTTTACCCAACTGACACCAGTGGGACCTCTCCCCCTGAAAGCACAGAAAGCACAAAGGATGCTGGGAGGTCAAACCTGTCAAATGCACTCAAGTGATGCATTGAAAAAGTGACTTTTATTGCGAAGGAGCTCAACTGTTCCTGCATACTCCAGGTAACGGCTCAGCCGAGGAGGCGGAGCTTCTCTTAGAAACGTGTTTGTGACACAGCCGTGACCTAGTTAACAGCGGAAGCGGACGCCATCGGCCGGCTGCTCATCACTGTGTGACGGACGATAAAAATAAATAGAGGGTGAGAGTCAGCCCAGCAACACGGGGTTACGTAATCTCAGCCAGCCTGGCCCACTTAGAGGAGGAGGAGCAGGCACGCACGCAAGCACGCACGCACGCACGCGCACGCGCACGCGCACACACACACGCACACACACACACACACACACACACACACACACACACAGGAGTGTGGTGTCTGCTGTGTGTGGCCAACAGCTGGCCACACAGGAGGTGGGCCAGCTGTTGGCCCACCTGAGGACACACCTGGTGGGTCACATCACATCCACATCACCAACCCCTCCCAGCAGTCTAGGGCCACGCCCACCCCCCCACTGGTCTCCAGAATGAGAATAGATTAATTAATTAATTAATTGATAAATAAATAAACTGATCCACTGTGTCACTTCCTGGCCGGCTGGGAAGAACAGCCAATCCGTGCGAGTGGAGGGTTTCCTCACCAAACCATGATTGGTTGGTGAGGAAACCCTCCAAAGACCTACAGCAGAGGGCGCCGACCAAATTGGAGACATCGACCCCCCGATTCACCACCCCGACACACACACACTCACGCTTTGTCTGTGTGTGTGTGTGTGTGTGTGTGTGTGTGTGTGTGTGTGTGTGTGTGTGTGTCACTTCCTGCTCCTGTGGTGTGACAATGATTAAAGCCAGTGGAGCGTTTGAATGAAGCAGCACACAGCTGCCAGCTAGCTAGCCAACCCTGCCTGCCTGCCTGCCGCAATACATTGTGGCCTGATGGGAACCTGAGAATCTGAGCAGCAGCAGCGTCACACACACACTCCTACAGACTTGTGGGAGCTGGAACTGCTTCACACCATTGCTGGTGCAGGTCCAGACAGCAGCAGTGAGTTTAGCCCTCTGTTTGCAGCCAGCTGTTGCCAAAGCTCACAGACGGGACTTGGGCACTGAGTGATGGAGACCAGTGACTCCACTTCCTGCAAGAAGGAATCGGGACGGTGTGAAGTCAATTTCAATGTAATAAAATGCAGACAAACAGGAAGTGAGCGGCTCCACTTCTTGTTCGTGTGAGCACTCTGCAAGCTAGCTAGCAACAGCGTAGGCGTGGAATCAAACAGGGCATTCTGTGAAGTCAATCTGAGGGTAATAAAATGCAGACAAACAGGAAGTGAGCCATTTGTGTTAGCACTCTGCTAGCCAGCTAGCAGTGATGCAAGTGTGGATTCGAACAGGGCATTGGTTTGACTTCCTGTGCAGCTACTCACTCAGGACGCTGATCCTCTCAAGGCGCCACCGTTCATCCCTTCAGCTTCAGCTCCCAGCCAACACGGGTCAGGTGTTCGAGTATGTGTATGTGTGTGTGTGTGTGTGTGCGTGGGGAGGAGGGGGCGGGGAGAGTCAACAGGAAGCTCTTCACGGCTCAGTCCAGAGTCCGACTGACTGAGAGGCGGTTTGGCTCGCCTTCTTTTCTTCTCCTTTGGGTCAGGCTCCAACCCTGTTCCCCCCTGTGAGCGATGCCCCGCCCAACCCCCGTGGAGCGGGAAGGGGAGAGGGGGGCGCGGCAGTGCTGTTTTCCTAGGCCTCTGCAAACAGAGCTGGGAACCAGTCGGACCTGGCCCGCCACAAGATAAACACTTCACGCATGCTAGTCCTCCACAAAGGGCCTCCCTCTCTGCAGCAGCCAGCACCACCTCCTCTTTCTCTGCCTCAGGGGGGTCAAAGGTCAGGGCGTCTCCAGGGTCTGAGTGCGCACGTGAGTCAGTACGTTGTGGAAATAAATAAATAAACAAACAAACAAATAAAATCAGTGTGTCGCAAACTTTCTGAGCACCAGCGGCAGCTGTGTGTGCGTGTGACCCAGCTGCCACACACACACACACACGTTGCAGGGTAAACAGGGGAGGGGGTCATGTGACTAATAAAACCTTGTTAATGATATAATGATGAAGCCAAAGGAGGAGGAGGTACTGCTGGCTGCAGGAGTGAAACTGCAGTTCAGAGACGACAACATATACACTCACTGGGTCCACTGGGTGACGGGACAGAGGTCAGAGGTCATCTACAGTGCCCCCATCAGGTCCGGCTGGAGGAGGTGAAGGAGCAGCAGCAGCAGTGGGGGCGGCATCATTCTTCACGTGCCTGCTAGGCAACAATGACAAATGGATAAATAAACTGTGTTTGGAGGAAACAGGAAGTGACAGGGCAAGAGGCGGGACTAGCGAGAGGCGCGGAGGGGTGCACCCAGGGCCGCATTCCACACATTCACTTTACACCAGCTTTCAATTAGCGCCAGAGTCCACTCCCGACCTCTCTCTCTCTGTCACAAAGATGAGAAGCTGCCAGGAGAAACTGGGGCCCACAGCCATTAGGCCCCCTGCCTCCCAGCCCCTGAAAAGGAAAAAAAAATAAAAAGAGCAACAGCGGGACGTGGTCGAGCATGAAATGGAAGGTGGCGGGAGTGGACCGTGATTGGCAGAGCCTTTTGACCTCAGGAACACCTTCATTTAGAGTCCAGGGGTGGGAGGGTGGAGGTGGGGGGGGGTATAGAGGGGGTCAGGGGGGTGTGTAGGTGGGGTCGGAGGGGCTAAAGTGGGTCAGAGCCCTCCCCCGCAACGTCCTAGCATGCAGCCCATTCATTTGAATGTAGTTGCTCACCCAGCAAATACACGTATAAGAAGTTTTTGATTTCTGCATTTGAGGGCGATAAAGCATGTAGCACTTCACACCATCAACCATCACCGCCAGGTCAAAGGTCGTCCTGTTAGCCGTTTTAGAGTCTAGAGTCTCTTTTTGTATTTCGGTCTAATGGGGAAACATGCTTTTTGAACCCATGGGACGCGCCGCCGTATTGCGAGTCTGGTATCCAGTTTTGATAATACATCCACGATGCAGCTCTTCTGTTCGCCTCAGTCTCTTGATTAATGGGCACACGAGCAGACAGAGAGCCCGTGTGTGTGTGTGTGTGTGTGTGTGTGTGTGTGTGTGTGCGTGTGTGTAGCTCTGGCTCCCTCTACTTGCCGCTCTGGTCCCTGCAGCTGTGAGACGCCGAGGTTCAGCCAGTTGAAAATGTTTACGACGGGACTTCAGCTAGCGTTTATGTCAACTTACTAACTCGTATGAACTAATGAAGATGGCGTTGTGTTACGTGACATTCGTCACGGTGCAAGCTCCAAATCAACACCACGCCCCCTCGCAGGTGTCCAGGTGACCCTTCTGTTTAGTTTTCCAATATGTTGTATGAAAAGTTAAACACTTACCCGTCAGCTGGACGCGTCCTTGTCGAAGTTCAGCACCAGCTCAGTATCCATGAACTCCTCCTCAGCTCGGCCGGAAATTCGAACACCGAACCGAGCGTGTAACTTCCGGTACGATCGGCATCCGTCATTACGCGCAGCTGTTTTTTGGTTTTGTATTGTTTATTATCATTTTTAGGCAGAGCAACTGTAACTGTGTCAGCAAAATAAAATACAAATAAAACATACCCTTTGCAATAACCTGCGGAAAAGCTGACGGCTCTCGACTAACTGGCTATCAGCCCCGTGTTAGCTAGTTCTGTCTTCTACATGCAATAGTTGTGGTTTGAACTGAACAAGTTCAAACTTGCTCGCTTGCTTGGCTGTTTTAATTTTCCATCACACAGGTGACGATGCTGTCTCTCACACACACACACACACACACACACACACACACACACAAACACACACACACACACACACACACACACACACACACACACACACACACACACACGAGTGTCTTCCAGTAGGCAACAACAAACAAAAAAATATCCCAGCTGATCACATCAATACACCTTAGAAAGCAAATATTACAATCCTGCAACTGTAAACGGCAATCGTCCACATGCCCTGTGGCCCTGCAGGCTGAAATGTACAACTCGATTAGTTCAAACTAGTTCTTCTAATCTAGTTCTATGTTCCAATTCTGTGAAAAAGTAATACATGTAAAAAAAAAAATTAAAAAAAAAGTATTACAAGTACAAAAAAATAAAGTTAAAAAAATTGAAAACATTTTTTTCAACGTGTGAAAAACTTGGAAAATGTATTTAAAAAAAAATGTTGTCTGTGTCTCTCAGGTGGAGCTCCGCCGCCCTCTAGTGTTGGAGCAGTGGTACTGCAGCAGGGCCCAGGTCACATGTGCTCAGGGT
>NW_027466054.1:197500-280000 GCF_046127955.1 Nelusetta ayraudi | reverse complement strand
TCATTTCAACACCGTTCAATATAAAAACAATAAATAAATCATTATGTCTATGTTGACGAGGATTTCTGACTAAATTATTATTATCATTGGAAAGCCTGGGAGCTCTACTTTCAGAATCAGCTGAAACATGAGAGCTCTATTATCACAATCAGCTGAGACATTTCACGGAAAATCATTTTGGCCTTTTGGGGGGACTTCAAAGTAGGCAACTTTATCATTCACATTATTGTATTTCTCATCTTTGACAAGGGGGTGGGAGGGGGGTTGGGGTGGAGCCGACACAAAGCAGGGAAGCGGCGATGCCATTAACTTCAAAGCAGTGCGAGTTGGAGATGTGAGGCGCCGATAGCGGCCTAGTGTCTGAATGGCGTGCTCGCCCGCCGCTCAATGACGCTGTTGTTTGTGGCGCCGGACAAATAGTGGGCGCCTTGGCCACCTCCCACTGATTGGCGGGGAGGAGCCAAGGCTGGGGCTGGCAGGCAGGCAGGCGACCAGTGGCCAAGCTCTGAGCAGCAGCAGCAGCAGCAGTAGCAGCCTGGTCCAGTCCAGGTCCGGTCCACTCTGGTTCGGTGCGGTCCGGTCCGGTCCATGGAGTTCAGCCGTGTAGCCCTGCTGGAGCTGTCTGGGGTGCTGGTGGCGGCGGGCGCCAGCCTGGGCTCGCTGGCCGCCACCCTGATAACCGGCTGGCTGACGCTGTCCAGCGAGCTGCTGCCCACCGAGACCTTCCAGCTGGGCCTGTGGGGGACATGCGTGGTGCAGGACCAGGGGGCACTAGAATGCCGGCCTTACAATGGCGTGCTGGGCCTGCCGCACGACATCCAGCTGGCTCGCGCCCTCATGTGCGTGACAATGGTGACCGGCCTGCTGGGCCTCCTGCTGGCTGTCCCTGGGATGACGTTGGTCAACAGCTGTAGGCGCCGCCCGGACCCCCGTCGCTGCAAGAGGGTGCTGCGGGCCGCGGGTGGCTCCCTGAGCCTTGCGGCCGGCGCGCTGCAGCTGGTGCCAGTCTCCCACGTGGCCCACCTGGCCGTGCAGCGCTACTTTGACCCCTCGGTGCCAGAGGTCATGCCACGCTGGGAGTTTGGTGACGCCCTCTTCTGCGGCTGGACGGCGGGCGCACTCCACTTGCTGGGTGGAGCCCTGCTTCTCACTTCCTGTCTGTGTGTCGGGATGGAGAGTGGTGACGGCGAAGCGGCGGCGGCGGCGGCGGCGGCGTCCATCCCGCTGAGGAGGAGGAGGAGGTTTGAGTACGTCTGAGTGGAAGGAAGGACAGACAGGAAGTCCAGGTGAATGTTTCTGAGGCTACACACAATCACACCACCGAAAAAGAAGAAAGAGAAGAAGAAGAGGAGAGGAAGAAGAGGAGGACTGATTCAGCACAACTGGAGTAATAGTTTGTGTAGAAAAATCATAATTTCTGTCTGATTTAGGGTCGCTGCTGCTGGTTGGAAGCTGATTGAGTCATGTGTATGTCCTTGTTTCATGTTTGTGTTTGGACCAATCTAATTGGCTGATGGGCGTGGCGTCAGACGCCACCGTCAACCTCTGATTCTGTGAATGTCTCTGAATGTCGTTGTCAATAAAGGTTTTTTTGACAGAGTAAATCAGCTCTCTGTGGTCTGTCGGTTACAAGTGAGGGAGAGGAGGCTAATGTCGCCTGGTGGTCAAGATGCAGAGAAGCTGCATGAGCGAGCATCTCAGCTAGTCAAAGCAGCGGCTCCAGAATGCAGGTGACCGAGGCCAAGCCCAGCCCCCTGATACCCTACAGCCTGCCGTCTCTCGCTAACGACCCGCTTCCTGTTCCAGGTCGGCGGACAGGAAGTGCCGGCATCAGACTCATATTGTTCCAGTGGCTCTTGTTGCATCAGCGCTGCCAACGCTAACAGCGTATCAGCTGATCAAAAGACAACTTCCCGTTGGTCATCAGGGCCTCAACATCTGGGGAAGTGTTTAAGACTAACTGGCTCCTCTTGCAGAGCAGGTGACCAGCAGGTGATTTCTGATGCCCACCGGTGGAGATCCACCTGGTTTCAGCTGGTTCCACCCAGGTCCACCTGCTTCCATCTGGTTCCAGCTGGTTCCACCTGGATTCAGCAGACTGTGGGAAAATCAGGGTGAATCCCACCCGCCACTCTTCCTCCCTGACGCCTTTTTTCTGCTCTACTTTTGATGTTTTCTCGCTCCCAGCAGCCGAGGAACCAAGGAGGAAGGAAGTCAATAAAAGCTGATCCACACCAGCCAGTAGTACAAAATAGAGCCATAAATTTCACCAGCTCCATAAGCAGATGGACTCAAGAAGCAGCAGCGGACAGACCAAATCAAAAACACTGCTAATCGATGTGAATCAATCAATGACAGCCAGCCACCCGATCAAAGACAGCTCTAAACCCCACGCCCCGCCTAGCAATCTGAGTGGCCGTGAGGTGCAGACGACCGCAGCGTCGGGCAGCGGACCTGTTACTGCTACTACTGATCAGCCTGCAGTCTTCCCAGTACACCTTAATTACAGCAAACAACAAACAATAGCGAACAATAACACACAGTGCTCGTGGATCGACCGTGGACTGTGTGCAAAGTGAAAATAAACACAACATAAGCAATTTGCAAACGTCCTGTTTAAAGGTGACTTATTATACTCATTTCCAGGCCTTTGTTTTTGATTTCTGGCCCCTCCAGAGCAGCAACACACCATTACCTGCACTGAAAGCTTTGTAGATCTGTGTCTCTCACTGCATCGCTTCCTCGTATTTCCTGCACCCCGCGGAAACGCTCTGTTTTACTTCACTCCACCCCCGGCCTCCTCTGTGTACGCCACCCGCCCAGCCCACTCCGCTATGATTGGTCACTCTCTTGGTC
The DNA here is from genome assembly GCF_046127955.1 of Nelusetta ayraudi. Lineage (NCBI taxonomy): Eukaryota > Metazoa > Chordata > Actinopteri > Tetraodontiformes > Monacanthidae > Nelusetta > Nelusetta ayraudi. The sequence goes on along the minus strand of NW_027466054.1, from coordinate 277,144 downwards.
GCTGCTGATCCACACTTCCTCAGTTTGTCGGTGCGGGAGTTGAGAGTAAACAGTAAACTTTATGAAACCGACACAATTTAAACACTCACCGTCGTGAAGGCTTCACCCTTTAGGTTTACCAGCTAATCCAGCTTGGCACGGACCCAGCGCGGGCTGAGTTACGGCCACAAGGCGGACCAAAGGTCCCTGGGCATTTTTTTTGCCTTCTGTGTCCCCAGAAAAATATTTTACTTTGTGTACGGACGATGTTTTTGTTTTGTATTTTTGCGAGACATCTTAATAGGGCTTAGAATAATTTTGTTTCATACTGTTGACTTGTATCAAAACACTGTCCTAGCAGAGAAAATATGGACGCTGACACTTGAGTCGTCGAGTTGTTTATTATTAGACAAGAATATCTTAAGTCCACACCAAGCACAAAGCAGGAAGAGCTCTATGTTACCATGCTGGCAGCGTGAACATCGCTATAAGGAGTGAAACTTGCGAGTCAAAATCGCTGCCTCTTCAGTTTCGCTGCCAGCGAACACAACACACATAACGAGCAGAGCACGGAGTTAGCGGTGGTGGCTAACAGTTCATCAACACGATTCAGCGGTTGTACGTTGCAAGTAGTCTTAAAACTAATGTTGCTTGAGGTCACAATACACTCACAGTCCTCATACATGTTTTCAAATATTGCCGTGGCTGACTATTCTCTCGTCGTCCACCAGGGGGCCGAGTCGAGCCCGTCTCACTCCCGTTGCCGACCGAACCGGTGTTCCATCGCATCCGCATTAGGCTGAACAAACCTCCAACATTTTCTCTGTTCGTTCCACTCCGACGGTTGTGGTCCTTGGTGCTTCGGTAGTCGCTCGGTATTTTTTATTTTATATTTTTTAATTTCCCTGACACCGAAAAAACATTTTCTTGGAGCAGCGCATTGCGGAATCACTTCCGGGGCAGAGCGGGGGAGGGCGGAACCAGTCCGAGAGTGTGCCTGAGCTTGACCATCAAAGGAAATCCGGAATGCATTCACGTCAATGCGTTTCCAGTGTTAAAAAAAACTCTGTGAACAGAGCGTTCAGAACCATGCCCAACAACTTGCAGGGCTCACGTCCAAACGCATGAACCTCATTATTGGACGATTTTGCATCGTTTGACACTAGGATTCAACTCTGAAACCGTATTGAGAGCTCAGAAAAGTGGAAAAGCATCATAGATGCCCTTTAAACTTTTTATTGATATTCGTTTGGGTCGGCGGACTGGGATATTGAGGCAGGAAACCTAGATGACAAAAAAAGTTACTGAACTTTTGCTCGCGCGACTCCCAGTCAGCCTTAACATGGACATTTTTAGGCTTTGTGTTGTAAAATAACTCAAAGCAGAAGTTCAACTGTCGTTTATCCACACCGTCTTTTCACGAGTGATCTTTCTTTCTATTCTCAGTGGTGCTAATGTTGTTAGCGAGCTTCTTCTTCTTTAAACACGGCGTGCTTCAGGTGTTGTTCTTCTTTCTCCGCCTTCAGGGAGTAAACTTGCGGCGCCATACCAGGCCAGGCTTAGGTATAAAATCGTTTTCAGTCGTTTCCAGCGTCTCCGTGTAAACAGGATTTTTTTTGAAGACGGTTTTGTGTAAAAGCATTTTTTTCCGAAAGTGTTTTCATAAATGTGCGGTTTCAAAGAATCCGTCCCCATGTGAACAGCCCCTTAGAGAAAAGTTAATGTGTGTATGAACATGTGATAACGCATATGCATTGCTGTGTAACTACGGAGAAAATAACGTCATCATAACGACGGTCTTGCTTGAAAATGCAGATCTGCAAGCACAAGTGTCCCATTCGTGACACTGTACATCATTTGAATGACTATTTGTATTTATGATGTTATTGATTTAATGGAATTATGATGATACAATTATTTCAACAGTTAATTAACGATAAACACCTCCTGTTTAAGCTTGTGTGCTTGTAAACTGTGGGGAGGGCTGCTTTGAGCTGGTGGCAGTCAGGGCCCAGAAGCAGACGCCCAGGTTACATTGCCTGGGCATCAGGAGGGGGGCACAAAAATCAGCCAACTGAGGAGGAAATGGGGGAAGAACTTATTTTACTTGAGTAATGCACTGTTGGAATAAGTGTATTTGCAACTTTTTGCTGCACTTTTGTAAACCTGCCTCAAAAAATAAATGTTATTAAATCAAATTGTTCTTTTTCGCTATTATGGGAATCGATACCTGATGTTGACCTGGGCCAGTGACACCATACACACAATATCTTTGTTCTCTGCCAGTGTGTATGTGTGTGTGCGTGTGCATGCACCAGAGCTCCAAGTATTGTAACAGTGTGAACAAAAGGCCTGTTTTCATCTCCGTCCAACAACAGCAGAAGACAGGAAGTCATTGAGAGGATCACATGGTGCACAGTGTGTGTGTGTGTGTGTGTGTGTGTGTGTGTGTGTGTGTGTGTGTGTGTGTGTGTGTGTGTGTGTGCGTGTGTGTGTTGTTCCCATTAAAGAGCCAATTCATGCTGCAACCCTGTAGTTCCTCTTCCATTGGCGCTCATCACGTGACCTTCTCAGACAGCTTTGTTAGCATCTCCAACGAGCTAACACTGCTAGTTATAGTTGGCAGGACCTCCACTCATCCAGAAGTGATATGATCTCGAAGAATGAAGCTCTTGAATTGGGAGACAGACACAATATCGCCTCTTTACTCAGCCCCAGTGCCCACACATGATCACTACAACATTTAGATCGGGTTTGGGGGGAGAAGACAGATGTGTGTCAGTTCCTGACAGTCTGTGATAAATGACTGTCTTCACCGCAACAGTCTTGATCTTCTCCTCATAACGGTCCTCAGGGACAAGCAGGAGTTTTCAAAATGTGCCAGGAGTGACCAGCTGGGGGCAGCAGACACAGTGGACAGTGTTGTGGAGGGTCATGAGACACTGTTTGCCTTCCTGAAGCACGAGACTCATGATACTCAGTGAGCAGGAAGAGGAGCAGTGGAGATGAAGGACGAGTCCCGGCGGCCGAGGAGCTCCTGCTGGATGAGGAGGTGCTGCTGGGGCAGCCAAGAGGAGCAGGAGGAGGAAAAGGTGGAGGAGGGGAGGACGTGGGATGGACGAGGCAGCGGCCAGGATGAACTGGAAGTGGAGGAGCTGAGGGTGGAGGAGGCCTGTCTGAGGAAGAGCAGGAGCTCGTCTTCACTTCCTCCTGCTGAGGTCTGATATCTCCAACATCTAGTCAGTCCACTTTAAGAGCGGTTTCTCAGGGGAAGCGTTCCTCAGCTGATCTCTCTGTGTCTCCGTCCTAGCTGGACCCAGGTCGCTCCACACTGTCCACCTCTGGGCCCCAGCCACACTGGTTTCACACCCTGCAGGTGCCACGGCTACGAGGGAGGAGAGGGCGGAGCAATAGCGACCCGCTGGGCAGCGACGACCTCCAGGAGACCTTCAACAGCAACAGCAGAGTGAGATGATTAGAGGGGAGAAGAGATTAGACGCCGCAGTGCCTCAGCCTAGCCAGCAGGGGGAGTCCTCACACTCTGAACTTGTGTCCTCCCCTTTAGAAAACAGGCCTCCAGTTTGGCGCTGCTCACTCCTATGTCAGCCTGGAGAAGCTGGGCGAGGGCGCATATGCCTCAGTCTACAAGGGCGTAAGCAGGTCGGAGGGGGGCGTTTCCAGGAAGTAGTCTGAGTTTCCCTCTAGTGTCTGAAGTTTTCTACGACTTTTTTTTTTAATTGTTGAAGGATCAACGGCCAGCTGGTGGCGCTGAAGGTAATCCGCATGAAGACAGAGGAGGGCGTGCCCTTCACTGCCATCCGGGAGGGTAGGTAGCCCCGCCCACAATGACAAAGATTTCATTTTAATAATTTAAGATTGAAGGTGGTGCAAAGAGGTTTCTGGTTTTTCTTTCTGTGTTTGCGTGTGTGTGTGTGTGTGTGTGTGTGTGTGTGTGTGTGTGTGTGTGTGTGTGTGAAGCCTCCCTGCTGAAGCGGCTCAAACACGCTAACATCGTGCTGCTCCACGACATCATCCACAGCCGTGACTCCTTGACACTGGTCTTTGAATATGTGGTGAGCAGCAGCAGGCAGTGGTTATGTGGTCATGTGACCAAGTTGGGTGGTGGCTACCTGATGCTCCTCTTCCCCCTCACCTCTGTGCCCTCTCCATTGTCCACCCCTGCAGCAGACGGACCTGGCCCAGTACATGACTCAGCACCCTGGCGGGCTGCACTCACACAATGTGCGGGTGGGTTTCTGCAGATTAGCCTAGCCTACCGCTAACCTACCACTAGCCGAGCACTTGCCACACTAGGACAGCCACTCTGACGTCTCCACCCTCTCCTCCCTGCAGGTATTCCTGTTTCAGCTGCTGCGAGCACTGGGCTACATCCACAGCCGCAGGATCATCCACCGTGACCTGAAGCCCCAGAACCTCCTGATCAGTTACCTGGGGGAGCTGAAGATGGCTGACTTCGGTCCGTCTAGCTAGCTAGCTAGTTAGCAGCTAGGTAAAAAGCTTGCCATCACCTTGGTTCTGACTAGGACCTATCATGTTCGGTTCTGGCTGCAGGTCTGGCCCGCTCCAAAACCGTCCCCAGCCACACCTTCTCATCGGAGGTGGTGACATTGTGGTACCGACCCCCTGACGTTCTGCTAGGCTCCACGCACTACTCCACTGCACTGGACATGTGGTCAGTCTGTGGTCGTCTGTCCAATCCGGTCCGATCCGATCCTCTCAACCCAACACCTCTCTGTATCTGAACAGGGGAGCAGGCTGCATCTTCGTGGAGATGCTGCAGGGGGCGCCAGCGTTCCTGGGCGAGGCCGACGAGCTGGAGCAGCTGCAGACCATCTGGACGGTGAGATGGAGCTGATGATCATTGGTTCCTCTGCAGGGCCGCAAAAACTTAAGCCAGTCATGTGACCTGCAGGTGCTGGGCGTGCCCACGGAGGACACCTGGCCTGGAGTCAGCGTGCTCCCCAGGTATCATCCAGGTGAGGGGCCACGCCCATTTCCTGCAGTGATGATGATGATGGAGGTGATGATGATGTGATGGTGGTGGTGATGATGATGGTAATGAAGATGATGATGGCAATGAAGATGATAATGAAGATGATGGTGATGAAGATGATTATGGCGATGATGATGATGTGAATGTTTATGATAATGATGGTGATGAGGAAGACAATAAAGATCACGATGATGATGATGATGATAATGAGGATGATGATGATGATAATGATAATGGTGAAGGTTCCTCTCCACAGAGTTCTTCATCGACTGCCAGCCAAAGCCATTTCGAAGCGTCTGGAAAAGGTTGGAAACATTAACGCAGCAGCACGAAGCCTTCACGGGGTGCTAGTTAGCCTGTAAGTCAGTTAGCATCTCCACCTGAAACAGGTTGAACCAGCTGCCGGCCAAAACCGAGGAGCTGCTGCGCAAGATGCTGAAGGAGGTTCCTGCCGAACGGATCTCGGCCCAGGAGGCCCTGCAGCACCCCTACTTCGCCACGTTGCCAACTCCCATCATGCACCTCAGAGACAGTAAGGAGCGCCGTGCTGAAGCAACACCAACACAATCAGATTTAAAATAATAATTTAAAAAAATCACCCCATGTCATTTTTTTTTCAGCCGTGTCCATTTTCAAAGTCCCCGGTGTTTACCTGGAGACAGAGGTTCGGGACATCTTCAACCCCGGCAGGAAAATCAAACCGTCCCTGCTGCCCTCCTCCAAGTGCTGGTGACCTCTAGCCAGCTGACCAGGTGACTCCAGGGTGCGCAACATCGACGACCAGCGTCCTGCAAGTTTGCCGTGGACTTGGACAGCGAGCTGTTAGCATCGTGCTAACTCCTTGAAGGTTCGCTCAAACTGTGAAACTTCCACATCAGGACTTATTCTTCTGCGGTTAAACCCACTGTTAGCAACTGAATTAGCTGATTTCAATATTAAAACGTTCTCCTCTTCCTCCTCTTCGCCACCCTCTCAACGGGGCTGCTGTTAGCATTCGTTAGCATTCGTTAGCAGTGCATGATTTATTCATGGGGTGGGATACTGGACGGCATCCCCGGCGGCAACTGTCACTGAATAATGAATCTTTAAGTTACGAATACAAAGCTGATGAGATGACGGCAAGGAAGCTTTTCATCTGCTCTGTGCTCGTCAGCATTCACTCACAACTTTGCAGAACTCAATTTTTGGACAACTTTGAAAAGTGAAGTGATTACCTTGGTCTTTGCTGCACCTCAGGTTTTCGTGGTGTTCTGGAGGTTTCTGCAACCTGACGCTTCTGAAGACCTCTAGTGGCAGGTTACAGCCACAGATGTTCAGTGATCTGGTTGACATTGAATGCCCCTGCTCAGACTTTCTGAGCCTCAATGGAGTACAGATCGATGAGCAGCATGCTGGAGGACGGATTCTATCAGCTGGAGGATGGTTTGCTCCAATCCACTTGACTTCAGTCATGGTCTAGGAGTGTTTGAGAGGCGTGAAGTAGACCTGGATGTGTCAGTTACTGGGATAAACAGACAATTTAAGTTTAAAGGTCACTGGTTAGCAGCCCTGTACGCTAGCTAGCCCAGACACAAACCTTTATATCGAGTTTTTCTCACAAAGGAAAACAGGTAGCAATAGTTATGCATGAGCGGCTAAGTGGATTTTCAAGAAGAAATGTGTTGAGTGTACTGAAAAGTTCCAATATTCTCTGTTGTTTTTTCCCCAGTTAACAATTGTTTTCAATGACACAGAATAAAATTGAAACAGAATAAAACCTCTGGATATTTGTTTTTTACAATGTTTTTTTTTGTACAGCCAAGGAAAATTATTCTTTCAGTCAAACTCGCGTCATTGTTGTTTTCTGAATTTGAACTCGCTTTTCGGAAAACTTCAAACAGAAATTGTTTGCGTGCGACGGAGGGCGAGAAGTTGCGAAAAATAAAAAACCCGATTCAAAATTCATGAATAATGTTGTCATTGTTTGTGGTTATTGATTTTTTGATTGACAGGAAAGTTTGAGGGCGGCGGCATGATTGATTTCGCGGGATGAAAGGTTTTTGCGCGCGCTTGACTTTGTCTTGACGGCTGTTTGATGTCGTTTGATGATAGGAAATTCATTCACGACCCTCAAACTAATAAAATCATAAATAAAAAATCAGAATGCCGCCTTTGATATTTTGCCCCCGAAGACCTGATGGACTGATGTGTTATGTTTAGTGTTTTTGCGTTGTTGTAGCTCTTCAACTTTTGTCCAACTGTCTGGATTGTTACAAAATAAACTGCGACTGAAGCAAAAAGAGCTAGCAAGCTGCTAACTAGCAGTTAGCCTCCACGCTATTGACAGTATGATAAAGTTTATTTTCTCAATTTTCAGGTAGCCATTGGTGGTTTTCCACTGCAGAGTTGCTGTTGTGTGTCTGTTGTGTGTCTGTTGTTGTGCGTCTGTTGTGTTGACCCTGTGCAGTGAGTCTGCGTCATGTGAGTGGCCTCTGCTCTTCATTTTAATGGCTTCCTTGTGATGTTTGTCACGACGGACAAACACTTGGCCTGCTGACCAATTGGGAGGAGGAGGATGGCCACACAAGTCATCATTGTTCCCGGATGAAACTCCATCAGTTCTGTTATATCCAAAACATTCAGTGCAACAACGTGTCCTGGCTGCTCACTGGGCATTATAAAGTTCCTAGTTCATATCACTACACTTAGGTTTGTCTTGTGCTCTTTCAGCCCATCTAAACACAACACATCACAATTGATCTGCTTTCTCATCATCATCACTGTTATTATTATTGACATTGATGTTGGTGTCTTTTTAAGGGGGCTCTTTAAGGGGCTTCTTATTCTTTGCCGTGACCTGCAAGGGCTCCTCAGTTTTATTTATGCAACACATTTACACATTTACAAACGGCAAAGCTTCACAATAAAAGTGCATACAGTGCATACACATTGACCTATATTTAAAAAAAAAGAGCGAGTGAATGCAATGCTAATGGCATGTTAATGTAATCTCCCCTTCAACACGGCCACCACTGTGCAGGAACACTCAGCTCTGGGCCAGCTTCAGGTCCAGATCCAGTGGACACCAGGTTCAGACCACCACCAGTGGTTAGAAAGCCGCCAGGCCAGCCTCATGCTAAGTGAACAAGTTCCCCTTAGTATATGCACTCATGCTGGCTCTTACAGAGCTGCCAACACTCATGCATTTGATTGGCTTCACACGCTCTCACGCCGCACCTCCGATTTCTCACGCTAAGATACATATCAAGAATATGTGAATATGTTGGCCTCATCACCCATGGGGACGACACGGAGTACAGAGAACTGACCCAGGATTTTGCAGACTGGTGCCAGAGAAACCACCTCCAGCTCAACGCAGGAAAGACCAAGGAGCTGGTGGTGGATTTCAAAAGACACAACACGTCCCACCCCCTGCAGGGGACCCTAACAACACTGGAAAGCTCGTTCAGTGACAGACTTCTTCACCCGCGGTGACTCACGGAGAGATACCGCAGGTCCTTTCTTCCTGCAGTGGTCAGACTCTATAATCAACACCAATAACCGCACCAAACCGGACTAAGTGCAATAACCCCTCCATCCATCTATTTATAACGTGCAATAATTACTTCAGCTGTGCATATTTTTCACTGTTTTTCTCTGTATAGGCTCTTGTTCACTTATTTCTATTTTTATAGGCTCTTGTTTATTTACTTTTTTACTTTATACTGTTTTGCACTATTTTAGGTTATTTTTATATGCTCTGTTCACTTTATTCTTGTTTGCCCTATCTTCTTGGCTGTTGTAACACCTAAATTTCCCCGTCGTGGGACGAATAAAGGTTTATCTTATCTTATCTTATCTTATCTTATCTTATCTTAAGAGTAAAATCTGACAGCTTAGAGTTTATCTGTGATATATCTCTTGAGCCTGAGAAAAGCCACTTGTGGTGGATAAGTTATACTTGCGGAGAGACTGTGAGGGGTACTGAAAGCGCTAACGCCACGGGCTCGCGCTCGCAATACATTACGGTTTTGGCATCCTCCTAGACTGAGCAGCAAGAGAGGCATCCGAGTCGAGCATCAGTGATTGATTTCCTCCATTCAGGTATATGATTTTGAGGATTTATGCTTTTAATAACATCTGCTGATTCCCTGTGTGTAAGTTACTGTGAAAGGAATTTCAAGCATTCGTGAACAAGATTCATGTTCATTTGGCTAACTAAACTTATAATGCCATGGCAGCCAGCTACCAGCTTAACTTTTCCCTATGAGCTAGCCATGGTGACCAGACATCCTCGATTTTAGAGGACAGCCCCCATCTTGGGTGACATGTCCGCAGTTATTGAATGTGGGAAATTGCAGAAGTGGCAAGGTGTGCACACAACCCCATACATTTCAGGACAGAACAGACAGAACAAACATATCCTGTGATTTTCAACCTTTTATTAAATATTTGTGAGTAAGTCATCGGAAGCAAGATGGCGCCGGTGTTCATGGCTAACCGTCTGCTGCTGTCCCTTTATTTGGTGTGTTTGTTGTTTTTGTCCCTCGACATTACACAAATCAGGTCTCTGCTGGTGTATGATCGCCAATGGCTCCTGAATCTTCAACCAAATGTCAAGGAGTTAGGTGCATTCGATCATGGTCGGAAATCCTGACTCCCCTGTACTTAAATGTATCCTTGTATAACTGTCTATTTTGAGCAAAACAAAACTACCTGAGATCTCAGGGGAAAAGTACAAAAAAAAAAAAAATTCCTCAGTGTGGTTTGTCCAACTTTCCTTACTGCCCCTTGCCACAGTAGCATCCACGTGTCTAGGCAAGATAGAGGCGCCCTTATTGCCCCCTGCAGTAGCACAGCATCCACATGTCTCGGCGAGATGGAGATGGAGGCGGAACAACTTCCAACTGCGGAACAACAGCCGAATTGTCGTCCCTCTGAAAAACAGTCTTCACAGAAAGTGCAGAAACCAGTCACAATCACCTGCGTTCACATAACAAAAAACACATCAGCTTGGTAAAACCTTAGCTGCCTTAGCTTGGCAGGTAGGCCAGCCCGCAGCAATGAGCAGAAGACTCGCTCGTAATGTCGTATCCTGACTGTTTTTATATTAACAACATCATGCTACGCAAATACAAATTTCGAAATTGCAAGGGAAAAAAAACATATTTATAAATATACAACCAGATTCGACAACAACCTTGATATTTCAAGTAACACTCACCAGGATACTCCAAGGAAAGAACAACAAAACAGAGCTTTGCATGTAGTTTTGTTGACAGTTAACCGGCACTGCAGACACTTCCCTTTTAACAAAATAAAATTACGATTAACACTTAATAATCGTCCCAGTCATTAAAACAAACTCATCTAATACCGACCTTTTTCTGTGTGGCTCAGAACTAAAATGGCTACCAACTCATGCTCACGTACAGGACGCGTTCAAGTTTGTGGGAAACAAGTGTGTCCTAACTAACGGAACCGGCACGTCGGGGGGCGTTGTGTTTAATGACCGTGGGCAATTAGGAAATATAATAAGACAATGAAGAAATAAAAATAACCTGGGTTACATTTGCATTCCCCCTGAGTCTTCTGACATGGAGGAGCTTAGTTCCTGGTTTCATTCCTCCTGTCAAACCTTACTGGACTCTGTGGCTCCATTTAAAACCATGCAGCCTAAAGTGAAATCTGAGCCATGGTTGAGTGACAGAACTCGTGCAGCAAAACTGAACGCTTGTGGAAAAAGGACAAGCTACAGGTTTCATTTCAAATCTTTAAGGACTGTTTGCAGTGTCACCAGGAGACTGTTAAAGAGGCAAAAACAGAATACCTGTAAGATATTGTTGTATCCAATTGTCAGAACACCCATGTGCTATTTAAAACCATTGACTCTGACCTAAATGCCCCCCCAGTCTGCCTGTGTGGAAGCATCCCCCGAGTTGTGCAATAACTTCCTGCAATTTCTTTTTTTTGACAAAGTCGTTACCACAAGGGCTCTCATTCCAGCTCCTGCCTCTGACCCTTCTGGTCCAGTCAGTTGTCAAGCTGTGTTTGAAAAGTTTGATCCTGTGACTGTGTCATTTTTAGAAGATGTGGTTGGCCACATTAAGCCATCAGTTTCCCCCTGCGATGCTGTCTCTTGTATAAGAAAACCAGTTCTTTATATTTTAAACAGCAGCTTGTCTTCAGGTGTTGTCCCTGTAAGTTTCAAACACGCAGTCGTGCAACCCCTCTCTAAGCTGCCATTTATCTCAAATATCTTAGTGAAAATTGTTCATATACAGCTTAAATCATATCTAGATAAGCATGATTTTCTTGAGGTCTTCAGTCTGGCTTTAAAACCCTGTACAGCACAGAGTCAGCTTTAACAAGGGTTTTTAATTAAATCCTCCTTGCAAATGATTATGGGGATTATGTGATTCTTGTCCTACTGGACTTGACTGCTGCAATTGACACAGTGGACCACAATATTTTATTAGCTTGATTGCAGCACCTACTGTGGATTTGTGGTAGTGCTCTAGAGTGGTTTAGGTCCCATCTGGCAGACAGAACCATGTGTGTTAGCCTTGCTCGTTCGGACTCCCGTCCTGCTCCTCTGTCTTATGGAGTTCCACAGGGCTCAATCCTAGGGTCCTTGCAGTTTTCCTTATATTTACTTCCTCTGGGTTCCATTCTTTGAAAGCATGGTATCTCTTTCCATTTTAATGCTGATGACATCCAAATATATGCGCCACTGAAAAAGAAAGATGCTTTTAGCTTGTCTTGATGACATTAAAGCCTGGATGGTGCAAATTGTGCGAGCAAAAAATATTTTGAGCATTTATTTATGAATAAAAAATAAAATAAAGAGTGTTTTCAAATGTACAATTACACAAATACACAATCACATCATGTTCTTGACTGGATTTTTATTATCTTTATTATCTTTGGCCCTCTCAGATACAGATATGTATCATTGGAGTTTTGTAGGGCTGGACAAATCCTGTCTCCAGAGGATTCAACTCACTGAAAGTACAGCAAAAGGACAGACAAACAGACAAACTTATGATCAGTTAATGCAATAGTGACAAATAATACTGCTTTTTTCCATCTTAATTTTAACCAGGCAAGCATTTGAGAACAATTTCTTGTTTACAATGTCTAATCTTCACAGTATTACCTCTTGGAAGGCCAGATGGATCTGGTTTATTAATATTTTTGTGTAATTTTAGTTGAGAAAGACCAGCAATATTTTCTACCACAGAAAACTTGACTATTGGGACAATTTCACATTGGCCATATTAGAGTTTATTTAAAGTTATCCTTAACAATAACAACTGTTTGAGAGTCTTGCTATAAAATGTTGAGAAGACCATTTATATATTGCGGTCACACATTCAAGGAGTTGGCAGGTAGGCAGATTTTAAAACCCGGAATGCTTTATTGAAATGTATGTAAACATAACATTTCTCCTACTCATGACATAACGTTATAATCAATTGTTCTAACATGTTATTTTAAATGCAAAGTAAGTTCTTCAGAACCTGGCTGCAAATAAATACGCCTAGTGCTTTTCACATCGCCAAGTAATTGCAGCTAGGGAAGGGGAACGAAGCCTGAACAGTTAGTGAAGTGACAATGACATACAGTGACAAACTTTACTGACAGTAAAATGTTGAAAGAAAAAGTTGTTTTAAGTTGTGCAGATATTCTTGTCTAATAATAAACGACTCTATGACTCAAGTGATCGTTTCAGCATACATATTTTCTCTGCTAGGACAGTGTTTTGATATGAGTCAACAGTATGAAACCAAATCATTCTAAGCCCGAATAAAATATCTCGCAAAAATACAAAACAGAAACACGGTCAGTACACAAAGTAAAATATGTTTCCGGGGACTCAGAAGGCAAAAAAAACGTCCTGGGACCTTCGGTCCACCTCATGGTTGTAACTCAGCCCACACTGGGTCCGTATGAAGCTGGATTAGCCGGTAAACTGCTGCTAAACGGTGAAGCCTTCCCGACAGTAAGTGTTTAAATTGTGCCTGTTGCAAAGTGAGGAAGTGCGGCTCAGCAGCGACCAAGGATGGGACCAATCACAGCGGAGTGGGCTGGGTGGGAGGCGTACACAGAGGAGGCCGGGGGTGGAGTGAAGTAAAACAGAGCGTTTCCGTGGGGTGCAGGAAATACGAGGAAGCGATGCAGTGAGAGACACAGATCTACAAAGCTTTCAGTGCGGGTAATGGTATGTTGCTGTTCTGGAGGGGCCAGAAATCAAATACAAAGGCCCGAAAATTAGTATATCTTCCCTTTATGTTTTTATGTTATTATGTAAAGCCCTTTGTGTCATCTCTGGTTGTATTTTAAGTGCTTTATAAATAAAGTTGAGTTGAGTTTAGTTGAGAATTTAACGCTTAAGATTTATGTCCACATATATAATTTTAAAGCACAGTTTGATTGATATACTTTTTATTATCCCCAGGGAAATTCAAGTATGGCCAGCTGCTCACATAAAACATAAAACACATCATACACACAAATAATGATACAAAAAAAAAATTAAATAAATTGTCGAAAAAAGTTATCAATAAATATCTAAGTTAACTGTAAAGAAATAATCACAACGACAACAATATATACATGTATATATATATATATATACACACACACACACACACACACACACATATATATGTAAATGTACATATACATGTGTATATATCTATATATATATATATATATATATATATATATATATATATATATATATATATATATACAGAGGGAGAGAGAGAGAGAAGAGGAGAGACCTGATAACCAGTTTCATGGTTACTTACCTGCTGTGCTGTACTCTTACTCATTAGAAAAATAAGGATTGCTGGGGAATTAAAAAAAATCCTTAACTTTATAATTAACCTGTTTAAGAGTCAGTAACTGGTGCATGTGTGTAGATTAAAATAATATGACCACTTGAATCCTTAAAGGTTGCAACGATGCTCCGTAAAGAGGAAGGGACAGCAGCAGGTGGAAAGAGGAGCGTAATTGTTTTTTTTTTGTTTTTTTTTATTATACCAAGATCTCAATGGAATCAGCATTTCAAGCATTATTGTTTTAAACTACGTTTATGGCGTGTACAAATAGAAAAAAATAATAATGATGATGTTGCATTGACTTTATGATAAAGATGGTGTCCGAGATTCGGTTTTTGGGTGTGATTGTGGTCGAAACGCTAACATGGAAATCACATATTGCTTCCATAAAAAACAAGACAAAATATATATTTTTAAGTAAAGTAAGACACATATTACATTGTAAAGCAATGAGAATTTTGTATTGCTCACTTGTATTGCCACATATGAATTATTGTCATGAAATATGAGGTAACAACTACGGTATACTAGTCGCATGGAGCCATTGTTTTTCTTACAGAAAAGGGCACTGAGAATAACACACAATGTTAATTTTAGAGAAAACTCAAATGGATTATTTGTTAAATCAGAGCTGTTGAAGCTCAAAGAGATGATTGAATTCAAGGAGTTTAGAGCCAGATTGTTGGTGGAGCACCAGGTGATGAGTTTGTTGATGTCATCTCTGCAAATTTGGTGGGGTGCCCCCGTGGTGAGTGACTTGATGAGTAGTAGGGGCCCATCTGTACTGTCTGTCAGAAAATCTCTGACCCAGCTGTAGGTTTTCTGGCCGATGACAAGGCTGTGTAACTCGGACAACAGCTGGCTGGGGATAATGCAGTTGAATGCAGAACTACTTTTTTCTTTTTAACAGATGTGAAATTTAAGGATGATGCATTGTTTATTTTGCCAATTAAGACATTAAGGAGAAATGAGAAAACCAAAACCAATAACACTTGAGAATTTATTTCTCTGTGTTCTCTCTCTTTGGCCATTTTTCACAGGTGACAGGAGTCCTTCTTTTCCAGAGGCTTGCCAAAATTGCTAAGCTTGTCCTGATGCCGCCCCTCTCTAATGCTGATGCTGAGCGGGTTTTGTCTCAACAAGACAAAGACAAGAAACAGCTTGGCCCTCGATGGAATCAAATCAAACCAAATTTTATTTATATAGCACCTTTCAAAACAATTCAATGTCTTTCAAAGTGCTTCACAGACTGATTAAGAAATATACAAATAAAAAGGAAAACCAGCAGCAAAAAAAACCCCCAAAAAACTGGAGACCAACCACACTGTAACTCAAAAGCCATCTTAAAGAGATGCGTTTTTAGCCTACGCTTAAAAGTATCCATGTTTCTTACCCTTCTCAGATCCAATGGCAGGCTGTTCCACAGTTTTGGAACGTAGTGGCTGAAAGCAGTATCACCAAATGTTTTTGTTCTACTCTGTGGAACGGCAATGGAAGATCCACCAATTTTTGTTAGAAAGGCACTCCAAGAAGGAAAAGGTGGCAAGCTAACCCAAGAAACGTGGGATCAACCTCTCTCAAACAGTCTCAGAGAAGAAGCCATACAGCTTTTTGAAGAATATGTGCTGCTTGGACAGGTGAAATTCTACAGGAGCCTCACACCAGCTGGCTGGAAAGGAATCCTTGGGGCATCACGTTCTCAGATGGAAATGACAGAACATATATGGCTTTGATGTACTTAAGATGGGAGACAAGTCAAGGCCCTGTAGTCCGATTTGTGGATTCGAAAGCCAAGCCGACACCTCTGTATCAGAAGGGAGAAGCTGTAAAAGTTGGACTCTGTGGTGCGGTCTTCACAAGCAGGATCAGGAAGTATGTGGGAAAGCATGCTCGAATGAGGATTGAGAGATGGTTCCATCTACATGACAGTCAAACGGTCTTAGGAGCGATTCAAAGAGACAGTTATGGGTACAACACCTTCTTTGCAAATAGATTAGGTGAAATCCAAAAGGCTGGACCAGTGCAAGACTGGTGGTGGGTCTGTGGAGATTTGAATATAGCTGACATAACAAGAGGGGGCACTCCTGAAGACTTTGAAAGAGAGTTCCATATGGCAAAATGGACCAGAGTTCCTGAAATGGCCTGTGGAGGAGTGGCCTATAAAATCAGTTTGTGAGGTTGCAGCTCATGCCAGGGAGAATGTAAACAAGCTTCTGTCAGGCCGGGACGAGAGGCAGGACTCTGACGCAGAGAATTGAGGCAAAAAGGAAATTTATACAATCGCAACTGAAACTCAGTTCAGAGTGATCAAACAATTAGGCTATGAAACACCTATGATTTCGAAGCTATCGGGGAGAGATAATTAAGGGAACAGAAAATCCCTCCTGAGGAGGCCAAAGGACTAAAGTCCAAATAATCAAAACTTAATCTAGTATAAGAAGTTTACAAAATCAAAATCACTCACAAGGAGGAAAAGGCAAAAGGCTAAACTACAAATAATCTACTCTACAGAAGAGGAAGGAACTCAGAACGTAAATCAACGGACAATATCTGTCTTCTAATTACAGAAGTTATTATTAACAAAAAAAAATCACTTGATCTCGAGGAGCACCTGGCTTACAGTGGGGGCTGGGCTAGACATGACAAACAAAGACACTCAGGCAGAAGACAAGGGAAACGCAGACTTTTTAAACACACCGGGTAACACAGCACAGGTGGAAACAATGGGTAATTGGGTCAGATGCACAGGTGGCACATGAGGAGGGGGGCGTGAGCTGAAACGAGAGGAAGCTGAGTTAGGTTGTCAAAATAAAACAGAAAATGACGAGACAAAACCCCAAGACAAGATAAAACCTCACCACGGTGTGACAGCTTCAGAGGAAGGCATTCTGAAGTGCATTAACAAGAGCTCAAGCAAGAAGGAGTCAGCAGAAGGAACACCTACAAGTCACTCAAAAAAGTCCAAAGAGTGAAGCTCGAGAGGAAAAACCTGCGGTAAACCCAACTCCTCTTCTAAGAAGGAAGCCCAATGGCTGGGTTTAAGATCTTGTGGAAGTAAGAAGATTCAGCAGCCTGTCCAAACTGGTGAGAGTCGTCGCCTGGGTCTGCCTAGCTGCCAAGCAGAGGCTGAAGAGGAAGTGCCGGGCCCCAACACAGCCAAAGTGGGAGGAAACATCACTCAAGCAAGCTGTGCTGACTGTCAACAAACTTGAAGATGCACTTAAAAACCTCTTCCTCACAGCTAAGGTACAGTTTTTTCCTGACTCAACACTCAAGAGATTAGCAGTCTACAAGGATGTGAACTCTGGATTACTAGTTTGTGGAGGCAAAATTCAAATGCTCAATGAAAATAAGACAGTAGTGCCAGTTCTACCTTTTGAAGCATGGGTGACTACATTGTTGGCTCAAGAATCCCACAAAGGGAGTGGCAGGAACTCTTCTCCGGACGAGGAAGAAAGCTTGGGTGATAAGGGGCCACAGGCTTGCTAAAAAAAACAGCTGACAGCTGTGTGGTCTGCAGGAAATATAAGGCAAAACAGTGTCAACCAGCCCCGGATTGGCAAAGAAAATCAGCCCTGGCATTTGAGGTCTTCACCAGCCCTATGCCAAAACCACGCACACTGAATGTAGACACTTGACACTAATTTTGGGCATATAGTTTTACTATTGTAAAAAAAACAACAGTAATAATAGTGTTCTAAATATATCAGTCCCTCCAGAAAAACGCGATTATGCGATCGCATAATTCAACGTGTAATCAGTGAAAGTCCGCGTAATCATGCGGGGGTCGCATTTTTCCAAAGACGCCGCACCTTCACCGCATAAATCTCAGATTTCCGCGCAAAATATGCAAGGTTTGTGTCATTTTATAATCCCTGCATTTTTTTGTGTTCACTTCACTCAAGCGCAACCATTTTCCTCCCGTTCCTTTGAGAATGTTATTAAAAAAGCGAAGAAGAAGTAGAAGAAGAAAAACAAGACGAAGAAGAAAAACAAGTCCACAGTGGAGCATTTGAGAGGGAGGAGATGGCAGGGCTGGGGGAGGAAGAGGTGGTGGTGGATGAGGAGGTAGGCGAGGTGGGGGAGGAGGAAGATGAGATGGGCGTTGAGGGAGAGGGAAAGGAGGAGCTAGTGTGGCTAGTGTTAGATGTTAAGAGGTTTACATTGTTAACGTTGTAATTTTGTTGGAAGATTCACTTTGCAATAAGAGTTTACACTTTGTTCAGGTATGCACTTATTTCAGCAGAGGTTTTCTGTTTTGCTACCTCTTTGAAATACAAAGTACATTTTATTTTATTGTTTCAATTTATTGTTTGCCTCATTGTTTTGTAAGTATGAGACATATCTAAGGTCTGAAATAAAAGATGAGAACTTGATTATTCTCAGCACTTTCTGTGATTTAGTATTCTTTATAATCATAGGTCATTAGATATGACTCTTTACATTAAGGTAGTAGTAGCTAGTAAGAATGGTGTTGGAGAGCCACTTTTTTAAATTGGTTTTCATCAAAGCACACTTCTTGAAGTTCCCCGCAATTTTTGCAAGTTCCCGCAATTTCATCGCATTAAATTGCAGAAATATCTCACATATTTTATTGCATTTTTTTTGAAAACGTGCCGCATCAGCAAGGATTTTTGCCCGCAACAATCACAAAAGATCCACGCATTTCTCTGGAAGGACTGATATATATATATAGAACGAAACACTGTCTTTCTGGATACATCACTTAATGAGAACAAAAAATAAATAAAGAGGCATGTGAACATTCGGATGTCAAAATTACTGACATTTCTGTCAATGAAAACCTCTCATAATGTATCTTGAGTCTTTATATTGAATCTGTTTGCTTGGTGAGTTGATCCTTCATCCTGGCCTGGGCTGTGGACAGCTGCCAAAACAAAATAATACAGTATATACACAATTCTGATTGGTAAAAAGCCGTGACTGAGTTGCATTGCCAAGCTTCTGTTCTGCATGACTGTATCTTAATTAGATTAATTTAAAATAATAGTAGATGTAATTTTTTTACATTTATAATAGTCTATGCTAATTGTTATTGAACCATTGTACATGTTAATATTTCACCAACATTCACATAGGACACTATGTTCATGTATAGGCCACATTAACGGCCTAACTTGATTTTACAGTGATCTAGTCTCAGTCAGTGTTAAATACAGCGCTCACTTCATCCATCCATCGGATGATTAACACTTATTATACAACAGCCTCACACACTCCACACACAGACTGACAAACGCAAAAAGAACCGGTAATAACTAAACTGCATAACTCCGCAAACAGCAGCCCCAAACAGTGTCACTGTAACAACGCACGTCCCCGACAATAGGTGACTCGGATGTAGCAGCAGTGGCACTGGCAGCCGGAGTCGGTGACGACGCCTCCGACGCCTTCGCAGACAGCACTGCTCTTTACAGCAGACTGCTGCTGGGCGAACAGCTTCGTCATTTTTAGACATTTATCCGCAACTGCCTCCAGACATTTTCTTTATTTTGTCTCGCACCTCCTCCGCACCACCTTTGACTGTTTTGTTTTGTTTTCACTCCATTTTTTATTTGCAATTTTCTCTTTGATGACGCCGGTCCCACCTTCAATTAGCCCGCCACCTTTTTGGAGGTAGTCATGTAGACGTATGGAGCAAAACATTTGGGGGGGCGGGGGAGGGATCTCAACCTACCTCTATCCAGTCACAATCACAACACGCACCCCCATGACAATTGATAATGGACCGGGCAGCCCGGTTTCTATTAGGACCAGCTGATAAGCCGTGTTTTTATTATTATTATTATTATATTTTTTGGGGGGAGGGCTTGGCGGCCCCAGAGACTGCCGGCCCTTCTGGAGCAAACTGGCCCAGCTGCACCTTTTGAATTCACCACTATGGACCTGTTCGGCCCTTATGAAGTTAAAGATGAGGCCAAGAAGAGAACTAGGTTCAAAGAATGGGGAATCGTCTTCTGCTGCATGGCTTCCCGAGCCATACACACTGAAGCGGTGAGTAACATGTCATCAGAAAGATTCCTGCTAGCCTATCAAAGATTCACTTCACTGAGAGGACACCCAAGGAAACTCTGGTCAGACCCAGGCACTAACTTTGTAGGAGCCAAACCTGCTCTGGAGCAGCTTCACAAGTTCCTTGACCGAAAAAAACAAGTCTGGACTTGAAGACACAGCTGCCAAACATGGAACAGAATGGTCATGGAAAATGCACCCCGCATACTCCCTGCACAGGAATGGTGCAGCAGAGGCAGCTGTTGAAGTAGTGAAACGGGCTTTAAGCAACCTTGGTGGAAATGGTGTCTTCTCGTGGGGAGAATTCCAAACATTCCTCTTCATGTCCCGTTTAATAGCCATTAGCACTAAGACGTCAGCCGCTGTGTGTGTGTGTGTGTGTGTGTGTGTGTGTGTGTGTGTGTGTGTGTGTGTGTGTGTGTGTGTGTGTGTGTGTGTGTGTGTGCGTGTGTGTGCGTGTGTGTGCGTGTGTGTGTGTGTGGTTTTGCTTGATAACGGCAGGGGAAACAGGTGCTCGGCTCTGGTCAGGACATGATCGTGGCTCTCTGGGCTGAGGGACGACTCGGTGAGCTGCTGACGAGGTGCAGGATGTCCGCCGAAGTGGCCCACCGAAGTGAATGAAGCAGCGACAGAGAACAGGCCTAGAAGATTTGTTGTGAAGTCAAGATGGGCGATGTAAAATTGATCTTGGAAGTGGAGAAGTAGGGGTAGTTGTCTGAATGGGAGTAAACAGCAGGTGAGCAGAAGCTCCTCTCGAACGTCGCAGAGCCATGTGCGTCTGGTGTGAACAAAAGGGCTGCGGCTTGTGCATGATTTTTGCAGGCACTCCGCCTTCATGGGGCTTTTGCAACCTGTGTGAACCAGGCGTTAAGGAGAGAAAGGAAGAGATGGAGAAACGGTGCAGATAATAGACGTTATGCTCTACATCACGGAAGTAAAACAGAAAACGGGTTGATCCATATCCAGTCGCGCAGGTGGCAGCGATTTAGAATGTGTTTTAGCAGAGATTTTCTCTGATACAGTAATGAAAATTAATTATTAGAAATGGGATGAACGGAATACATTAATTCATTCATTCATCTTCTATACCCGCTTATTCCTATTCAGGGTCACGGGGGTCTGCTGGAGCCTATCCCAGCCGTCTTATGGCGAAGGCAGGGTCACACCCTGGACAAGTCGCCAGTTCATCGCAGGGCATGAACGGAATAATGAATACTAAATATATAATACACACAGACATACAAGATTGGCATTTAGTGGTTTTTTTTATCTTGGCTAAACTGCTTTTTGTTTGTTTTGCTTTTTTTATTTTGATGCTCGTTGATGTGTTCTTTCACTTATACATAGTTGCATTAGGGTGGGTGATAAAGAGCCTATATTGAATATTCCTGCCTTTAGTGAGAGATCGGTGAGAAACAAGTTTTTGTGCCGTTTTGGTATATCATATTTATTTTTACAGTACTGTGTTACATGCTGAGTGTATAAATAATACACATTTAGTAATTTTGATATCATGAATATTAATTATTAATTTTAGCACATAATTTGGTCATAAAATAAAAGAAGCAACAGAAAATCTAAGGAGCCGAGCAAAAAGAGCCAGAATGCCAATCACTACTTAAAACTTGGATATGTTCAATCCCTCCCTCCCGCCTTTGCTGCCGGTGATGTCATGGCGGAGTGCTCCTTGGATTGGGTGGGAGAGAAGCGGCGGAGCTGAGTTTCAAGGCACCCCCTCCTTGAGCTGAGCATTGCAGGGTGCCTGGACACCACAACGCTGTGTGATTGCTGCTGCTGCTGCTGCTGCTGCTGCTGCTGTCAGAGCCACAGAGCTCCGGCAGACAGAAGAACCACAGAAGAAGAAGGCAGGGGGAGGAGAAGGAGAAGAAGAGAAGGAGGAAACTTGTGTCCTGTCTGGGGCGGAGAGCAGAGCTGCAGCCAGGTGAGGGCTCGCCAAGTGGTTCACTGAAGGATGAGTGAGCCGGGAGTCGGACTGCGGACTGATTTGGATTCAGATCTGGGCACCGATCTGGACTTGGATCTCCAGACTGAATTAGACCTGTCTTGGACTTAGATCTCAGGACTGAGTCAGATCTCGGGACTAACTCAAACTCGGATCTCACGACTGACTCGGACTCGGATCTTGGCACTGACTCACACTCGGGTCTTGGCACTGACACTGACTCAGACTCCGATGTCAGGACTGACTTGGACTCGGATCTCCTGACTCAATCGGACTCCTCTCTCGGGACAGATCTCGGGACTGACTTGGATCTCGGCACCGACTCAACACTTTGTGCCATGTTTATGAGGACGTGGTGCTGCTGGAAGTGCAGGTGGATGCTGGTGGTGCTGGTGGTGGAGGTCGCCCTGCTGCAGCCCTCTGGTGGCCAGCGGCGCCCGGCGGCTCTCTCGGTACCGCAGCACGGCTACTGCCAGCCCATCTCCATCCCGCTGTGCAGCCAGCTGCCCTACAACCAGACCATCCTGCCCAACCTGTTGGGCCACAGCAGCCAGGAGGACGCCGGCCTGGAGGTTCACCAGTTCTACCCGCTGGTCCAGGTGCGCTGCTCGGCCCAGCTGCGCTTCTTCCTCTGCTCCATGTACGCGCCGGTGTGCACAGTGCTGGAGCAGGCCATCCCCCCCTGCAGGTCGTTGTGTGAACTGGCCCGGCGGGGCTGCGAGGGGCTCATGAACAAGTTTGGCTTCCAATGGCCCGAGCAGCTCCGCTGCCACAACTTCCCTGTGCACGGCGCCGGCCAGATCTGCGTGGGCCAGAACACCAGCGAGAGTGGCGAGGGTGACCCCGCCCCCTCCGGCCCCGCCCCCGCCCAGTTGGTCACCCTGCCGCTGCCGCCGCCACCGCCACCTCCCCAGCCCACTCAGCACTTCTCCTGTCCCCTGCAGCTGCAGGCGCCACCCCACCTGCAGTACCACCTCCTAGGTAGCGGGGACTGCGGCGCCCCTTGCGAGCCCTCCAAACCCGGCGGGCTGATGTTCTTCGGGGAGGAGGAGCTACGGCTGGGGCGGCGCTGGGTGGGCGGCTGGGCGCTGCTGTGTGCCGCCAGCTCACTGCTCACCGTGCTGACCCACATGCTGGACCGCCACCGCTTCCGCTACCCGCAGCGGCCCATCGTCTTCCTGTCGGCATGCTACCTGGTGGTGGCGCTGGCCCACCTGGCCGGCGTGCTGCTGGGTGAGCAGGCGGCGTGCGTGCAAGGCTCTGGCGGCTACCGGCTGGTGGTGCAGGGCGCCCAGCAGGGGGCGTGCACCCTCCTCTCTACCCTGCTCTACTTCTTCGGCATGGCCAGCGCAACCTGGTGGCTGGTGCTGGCGCTGGCCTGGTTCCTGTCAGCCAGAATGAAGTGGGGCGCCGAGGCCCTGGAGGCCAGGACTCAGTGCTTCCACCTGCTGGCCTGGGGAGGCCCAGCGCTGCAGACAGCGGTGGTACTGGTCCTGGGTCAGGTGGACGGTGACCCGCTCACCGGTGCCTGCTACGTGGGGCTGCGCAGTGTAGCGGCGCTGCGCGGCCTGGTGGTGGCGCCGCTGGCCCTCTACCTGCTTGTGGGGACCTGCCTCCTACTGGCCGGCATGTTCTCGCTTTTCCAAATCCGAGTCATCATGAAGCACAGCGGCAGTGGCGGCAGCGGGACAGGGGAGCTGGAGAAGCTGATGCTTCGCCTCGGGGTCTTCGCTCTGCTCTACACACTGCCCGCCGCCGCCCTGCTGGCATGCCACATCTATGAGCAGGCGCTGCGGCCACACTGGGAGCTCGCCTGGCACTTGCGCACGTGCAAGCGCTTTGCCGTGCCATGTCCGTCTGGGAGGAATGCCACGGCGGCAGTGGTGCCGGACTTTGCCCTCTTCATGATCAAGTACCTGATGACCATGATGGTGGGCATCACGTCCGGCTTCTGGGTCTGGTCGGGGAAGACGCTGCAGACCTGGGTCGGGTTCTACAGGAGGGTGAGGAACAGGTAGCTAGGGGACACGGCCGTGTAGGACCGGGCTCGACTGGACTGGACCAGAACCCAGGGCTGGAACCAGGAGCTGCTGTCCTTCCAGGACCTGGAGGAAGAGTCTAGATCTACTTCCAGGTGCACTTTGCAAGTCCACAGGAAGAGGTCATAGGTCACCTACCCTGCTGACCTCCAGGTCTATCACAGACACGTTAGCGCCACGAGCAGAAGCTGCTAACAGCACCACAACACCAAATTTAAGG
This sequence comes from Nelusetta ayraudi, assembly GCF_046127955.1. Taxonomy (NCBI): domain Eukaryota; kingdom Metazoa; phylum Chordata; class Actinopteri; order Tetraodontiformes; family Monacanthidae; genus Nelusetta; species Nelusetta ayraudi. Next base: position 253,068 of record NW_027466054.1, on the reverse strand, counting down.
TGACAAAGATGCAATCTGAGTATAAATTTAACTCAAGCACACGTTTTTGTATTAGTGGGATTTTTATAATTAAAAAGTCAACTCTTTTTAAAGCTCTGCTTACTGATGTTTTTTGTTCACTTTTATTTACTAATAAAAGCCTGTAAAATACTTAAAGACTTAAATACAAACAGGCCAATTTTTTTTTTTTTTAACCGTCTGACGTTTTTAAAATAATATTTAATAAGACTGAACATCATGTGTTTGCGCCCTCCACTTGTCCACTGCTAATTAAATAATTGGTGTAAATAATAATAATCCTGATTATTAACTGTAGTTTTAACTACTTTATAACAAGCCCACCGAGTCCAAGTACAATATCAGAGATTAAGAAATAACTGTGATGGACATATTTCAACTGAGCCGGACCCACTGGGTTCAGACTGTGCAGCAGTGCCTCCGTGTGGTGAAGGAAGGGAAGAATGCACGGAGCCGTGAGTCGGAGCCGAGATGTCTGGGCTGTGGAGCAAAGGGGAGGTGATTTCTTCCCTGCGCATTGAGCTCCGCAGGTGGAGAGTGTCACCCATCCATCCATCCATCCATCCATGCATCCATCCAGCTGGTCAGTTCTGCGACGACGACCAATCAGAATCCTTCCCATGCCGACTCTCATCTGTCGGTGGTTCTGTGGCGGTTCTGTGACTTTCGGTTCGCCGGATTCCCGGTGACAACAACACAGCCCAGCGCAGTGACGTCACCGCCCCCCGCTCCGTCCCCCACCCTCCTCCCGTCCTCACAGCATAGATGCTCGGCGGCAGACTGCACCGAGGTCTCACTCCGACACGCCGGCGAGGCGCCCAGAAGCCACCGCGGCCCTGGGCTGACGGAGTGACGCCTCTCCTCCTCGCTGACGATCTGTGACCACACGCCCAGCCTCAGCACCACACCGCACCACACCGCTCCGCTACGCATTGAAGAAGAAACAGCGCCGTGTGCGGGAGCGCGTTGCCCGAGCTGCTCCCTGCTGCTGCGCCCCCTGCCGGCGGTTCCGACCCACTCCGGAATGTCTCTGGGTCTGATCCACCTGTCGACATGTCCGAACGCCACCTGCCGCCGCCGCCGCCGCTGCTGCTGCTGCTGCTCCTCCTGCCGTCGCTGCTCCTCTGCTCCGGCCTGGAGGCCTCCTCCTCCACCTCCACCTCCATCGGGAACGGAGGTTTCTCAGAACCACCCGGAGCCGAACTCAACGGGCCGGACTCGGAACCCTGGAGGCCCGTCCCGACTGCAGGTAAACACAGGGGCGAGGAGGAACGGAGGGGAAGGAAGGAAGGGGGGGGGGGGGGGGGGTCGGCGGAGGGGGGTCGGGCGGGGGGGCTCTTTGTTTGGGGAAGGGGTGATGAATAAATCAGCGGAGCCGCAGCATCGCGTCTCTGAGCAGCAGGAACGAAGCTGTTTTACTGGGTGACGTCACTGGGGGAGGGAAGGGGGTGATGGGGGTGAAAGTGCCTCATCAACACTAGGTTTAATTTGCTGACCAGTCAGCAACATGGAGGAGAATGTCTCCCCACACGTGGAGAAGCAACAGAGAAGATTCCATATGGAGACCTCAGTACTACCTCAGCTCCTGGACATGGGTGGACACACCTGGACACAGGTGGACACACCTGGACATGGGTGGACACAGGTGGACATGAACATCTTCTGAATCAACTCTACACAAGCTGAGTCTGGACAGTCTGGAGGAACGTCTGTGGATCTGAGGAGGCTTCAGAGCAGAGCAGAGCCACAGGGCCTGAGCTACTGTGCAGAAGGTCTGAGGCCCAGCAGGAGAACCAGAGACAGGCAGGTCAGAGCAGGAGTGGGTGGTCCGCAGGTCCCAGACCAGTGGTCCAGCCCCGCCGCTGGTTCTTCTGGGCGGGCCAGAGGTGATGATCCAGCTTGCGGGGCAGCAGGGTTGCGGTGTGATTTGTGTTTTCATTTCTCAGCTGGGAGCAGCAGACCAACACAGGAAGTGGGCTCTATCCACCCTCCCCCCTCCCCCTGCCCACTGGTTCTCTGTGCAGGTTCCCAGTTTGCTCTAAAGGTGTTGGTCCGGGATGCTGTGACCCGCCAGCCGCTGTCGGGCGCCGCCGTGGACGTCTATGTCAACCACATGCTGAACGGCTCCGCCTACATGGGGGCGCCGGCGGGCGATGCCCTGTTGCAAGTGCCCTACAGCCCCGCCCTCAGCCTCACCCTCCTGGGCCGCAAGGACGGCTACCTGCCCGGGCTGCAGCCCTGGAGCGCCACCCAGAGGCCACGTGAGTAGAAACAACAACAACAACAACAACACATGTCTGCCTGAGCCAATAGGAGGCCTCTAGAAAAAGGGGGAGGAGCCTCCAGAAAGCCTTCGATCTCACTCAAATCCAGCGAATCAGATCAGTAGTAACCTTTAGCAACTAGTAGCACATGGTAAGTGCTTCCTCCTTCGGAAGCTCATTGGTCCGGCCACTTCATAGTCAAAGGTCAGATTTGTAGACAGGAAGTTAAAGCTGCCTGCGGCTGATTGGTCAATTGAAAAAGCTTTATAAAGCAGTTTAGTTTCTGACCTCACTGACGGTGGAGAACCATTGGGTGAGAACGGGACGTCAACAGGAAATGAAGCGGCGACCATGTGGACTGTAAACGCTGTTTTTGTTTTTTAAATTATTGATGCGCTCATTAAGTATTAATGAGGCGTCTGTTGTCTGCTGCACCAGCAACACTTTGTCTTATTGATTGGGAGTCTCAGCTGGCTCAGTCTTTGTCCTGTAGCCAGTCAGAAGGGAGGTGGGGGGAGGGGGCATTTGTGTGTGTGGTCTGTCTCTCGAGTAAAGTGTTTCTCAACCTTTTTTCAGTCAAGGCACCGTTCAAAAGTGCAAAAAATCTCACCCTGGTGTGAAATATTGATAATTATAATAATTATTATAATTACATTATATTGTAATATATTTCTCTCATACTTAACAAAGACACTGCATCTGACTTAGAATGAAAATGCCCTGTTTATATCAGATAGGCAGCAAGTAGAGAGTCTCAGCTGTCAGAGGCTGAGGAACTGTAGGCCTACATACGTGGGCAGACATATAGAGACACACAACAAACAAACAAACAACATTGGCAATGGAGAGAGGGAAATATACATGTGTGCGCATATAAATATTTATCTGCGGTTGAGAGAGAGAGAGAGAAGCCGGCACATGCTCACTAACACACACACGCACACACACCCACACACACACACACACACACACACACTTAGATGATTAATTCTATGTATTTATGCATTTAAAACAAACATGTATTTTGTTATTTATTTATTCATGTGATAAATAAATGCATTTGTATTCATCTATAAATGTATACAGTATATGGGATGTCAGAATAGGCATTTTTTGACGGCACCCCTGACATAGTCAGACGGCACCCCAGGGTGCTACAGTACCCTGGTTTAGAAACGCTGCTCTAGTACATAGGTGTCAACTCTGGCCCGCAGGCCAAATTTGTCCCACAGTGTAATTGTATTTGGTTCACGAGGCCAATATAAAATCACTGCTAGAGCTAGCCATATTATTGCTGTTGTTGCCGTTTGCTATTATACAGCAAATGTAGCGCTAATACTACAAATCCCAGAATGCACTGCGCAATCAGGACAGGACGTTCATTGAAGGATATCATTATCATTATTATGACTGCATTGGTTTATTTTTCATTTTTTCATTTTTTCATTTCATTTTTAAATGGATTATTAGCCCGTGGGTTACTGTAGGTTACTGTTGAAATTTGAAACAGAAGACTGCAAATAGTATTTTTAATAATCTATATTTTTTATTGGAAACTGGATTTGTAATTTCATTGTATAGTATTAAGCTTTGCTAGTTCCATATTCAGGTTGTTTGGGTCCATATGGAAATGTTCACTGTTCTATGTGAAGGAAGATTTTTTTTTCAATACATATCAACTTGGACTGAGACTTTGTCCCAAGTTTGACATTTTGGTCCGACTGTGTGTTTGGGTTTGACGCTTATGCTCTATTGCAGTGGTTCTTAACCTTGTGGAGGTGCTGAACTCCACCAGTTTCATATGCGCATTCACCGAACCCTTCTTAATTGGAAAAATAAAATATTCAAGTGCAAAATTCAAAACATAGGTACAGTATATATTTTACTGGTGAAAAAAAAAAGAACCGTGCATCAACCTGTGTTCAAAGAACAAAACCATCAAAACCTGATTTTCACACAAAAACATAAATGAAGAATATTTACTGCAAATCAGTGTGACTTCTGCTGTTGACTTTCAGTGACCACCTTGGCAAGTGCCACTCTCATGTCATTTTCGCAACAAAGTCTGTTCCTTTTCTTCGTTTCTATGTCCAGCATCTTCTAAAGGGATTGCGTTGTTGTTCTGAAGAGTTGCTGTTGAACCTGGCTTTGGTGAATTTCAATGATTTCGATCGAGGTATTCATCATTGACATCTGTTGTCTCAACACTAAACGTGAACGGCTGTTTCACCCATGCTGGATATGACTCTCTTGGAGGGAAGTAGCCATCCAGAGACTTTGCAAGCTCATCTAAGTGCGAGGCAATTGCTTAAGAAAAGATTGTTGTCTTTGAAGAAGTCATCCACAAGTTTCTTCACATCGGCTGCTTTAGTTATTGTTGTAAGAGGCTTACAAAATAAAAAAATCTTCCTTTATCACGTTTCTTTCACGTAGCGCATGAATACAGCAAGCTGGCTTAGATTGGAAACGTCTATGGTCTCGTCGAGTTGAAGGCCGAATTTTGCCGGGTTTGAAACCAAATCTGCAACTACTTGAGCCAAGATGTCTTTGCTCATGTCCTCTATTCTGTCGCTGATGCTGTCATTTGAAAGAGGAATTTGGGATAACTTAGCTTCAGCCGCTTTTCCCAGCATGATATTCGCCATCTTCATCCCAGCTGGTTTGATGAGTGGTGATCAGGTAAGCAACTTCGTACGATGCAGTGAGGATTGGTTTGTTGATGGGTACAAAGCCGAGAACAGGCAGAGTAGCCTTTTCATTTAATCTGGCTGTCTTCACCTTGCATTCAGCAAGCGTTGTGTTCTTGTATTTTCCATCTCCATGCAGCTTAAGGAAATGTTCCCCTAGTTTTGCCGGTGCTAGACTGGAATTGCTCAATTTGGCATTGCAAATCATGCAGTTAGGACGCTGAGTCCCATCATGTTCCGTTATACATGTGAATCCATATTGTCCATATTTGTCCGACCACTTTCTTCTTTTGGTCGACATAGTTAGTATGAGGAGATTAAAATATTAAGAAAGAAATCACACAATGTGCCATCACGACAGTCACAAGTCGACTACTGAGCGCATCAAATTCCCTGCTGCACATATAGGCCAAGCGATGTAGCGTGCACACCTCCAGCCAATGATGGCCAAGTGGGGCGTGTCATCACGAATCATGTGAGCCAGGTGTGTGCCTTGACCTCCGACGAACCCCTGAGACCAACTCCCTGAACCCCTGGGGTTCGACCGAACCCAGTTTAAGAACCAGTGTTCTGTTGTGAAACAGACCGCCTCCTTTTCCGCAGCTCTTTGTGCTGGTAAGCATGCGGCACCGCTGCTCCCTGCTGACCGTTCTGATGTGAGACTTTTCTTCTTCTTCTTCTTCTTCTTCTTCCTCTCTCTCTCTCACTGTCTCTCTCTCTCGCTCTCTCTCCTGTAGTCTTCTCGGCCATCACACTGCTGCTGCTGCCTCACAGTCAGGGCAACGTGTGGCTCTTCGAGGACACAGTGCTCATCACCGGCAAGCTGCCTGGTAGGTGCTGGGCGTCGGCCTCATTAGGTCCAATTAGCAGGGAGAGAGCTGTGGACTCACTGGTAGTGTATATGTGTGTGTGTGTGTGTGTGTGTGTGTGTGTGTGTGTGTGTGTGTGTGTGTGTGTGTGTGTATATGCAGACAGCTCCTCCCAGCCAAAGGTCACCTTCCCCAGGAGCCTCTTGGGCCCTGCCCACCAAGCCAACCTCTCCTCTGTGACGGCCTACCTGACGGTGCCACAGCGCCACCTGCTGAAGGACTGCTCCCACTGTCTCCCTGCCCTCGTCCCCGCCAGATCAGGTGACCAGGAGGAGGAGGAGGAGGAAGTTCCGCTCCTCCAGGAAAGGACGTGGGAAAGCTGAGCATAGTTTTTGCACCGGATTGACTGTGTGTGTGTGTGTGTGTGTGTGTGTGTGTGCGTATGCGTGCGTGTGTGGACTGTGTTTGCGTGTGTTTACGTGTGCCTCCAGGCCGGAGCAGCGTGCAGCTGCAGCCGGTGGCGTCGCTCAGCGTGCTGCTGCTCTCTGGTGGCCAACAGCTGGAGGTGCGGGGGCCAATCCAGATCAGCTTCCCCCTGGGCCTAGACACGTCCCTTCGGGCTGCCGACACCGTCCCGGCATGGACCCTCCACCTGCAGACAGGTGAGACAGGCAGGCAGGGTGTTTGTTTGTTTATTTGTTTGTTTTTGTTGTTTTTTAAAAATAATATTTTTCTTTTTGGTATCATTATTATTGTCTTTTGCTATTTTTCTTTCTCTATGTAGGCATGTGTGAAAATGTATAGTTCTGTGTGTGGAGGGGTGATGGAGTGAGGAAGGGGGTGTTTTCAATTAAAATAGTGAAAAAAGTGAGGGTGGTGGTCTCAGATGGCTCCTCCTCCTCCTCTTCCTGCTCCTCGTCCTCCACTTCTTCCTCTTCCTCCTCCTCCTCTTCCTTCTTCTCCTTCCCCTCATTCTCCCCCTCCTTCTCCCCAATCTCCTCTTCTTCTTCCTCTTCCTCCTCCTGCTCTCTGACCTGCCTGGCTGCATGCAGGTTCCTGGGAGAACCAGGGTCTGGGCATTGTGAAGATGGTCGATGGTCAGCTGGTCTGGACCTACACCGCCTCCCACCTGGGCCACTGGGTCGCCGCCCCCCTGCCCTCCCCAGACGGTAGCTCAGCCCACCCACGGCTCTCTCCAGCTTGGTGGGCGTGGTCGCTCACCTCCAACCTCTGACCTCTGACCTTTCATTGCCGTGTGTGTCCTTCAGACCAGCTGCAGGGCTTGGGCCTGGACCTGCTGACCCAGCACACCTTCCTGCTGTTGGGAGTCCTGGGTGGAGCTCTGGCCCTGGTGGTGGGCCTGCTTGCGCTGCTGTTGTGTCACTGCAGGTGAGTGAGTGGGTGAGTGGGTTGGGGGGTGAGGGGATGGGCAAACTACGACCCAGGGCCCATATGCAGCCTGTTAAGTTTTTTAATCTGGCCCTCCAAACTTTAAGAAATGAAATTAATAGTCAGTAAGTCATAAAATAGCTGTATTTCATCAATTTGTTTCAGTGTTTTAAAAGTCATTTCAATGAAGAGCTAAATACTTTTGGGCTTTAAAGACACAGATTTTGTTGGAACTTTGCTTTTGTTCATTTTCAATTGACATTAAATCACGTTTTCTACATATCCCATGATTTATTTTTCCTCCTTTCAGGTCGGTCACCATGACACTCCATCCTTCTGCTTGTGCTCCAGCCCCCTCTGTGACATTTTAGAACCCATTGTGGCCCCACCAGTCAAAAAGTTCACCCATCACGTCTAGAAAAATCTCCAAAACCTTCTTACTTCCTGTGTCTGTGTGTGTTGCAGAGGCTCTCAGCGGGAGCCAAGGAGGAGGAGGAGGAGCAGGAGAAGGTCAGCCCACTTCTCAAAGCTGACGGTGGTGAAGAAGGACCAGACCACCTCAACCCATCTGGAGGAGGGGCTTCTGTTCCGCTCGGGAGACCACGGCCCCCAGTGTGACCCCACCTCCTCCACGCCCCGCCTCCTCCAGCGGGCCAACTACAACATCTACGTGGAGGAGCCCTCAGCGGCAGCGGCGGCTCCCTCTTTCTACGAGAACATCCCGCCTGACCGGGTCAAAGGTCACCAGCCGCCCCTCCTCTACATCAACAGCGAGGAGGCGGCGGTCAACATGAGCACAGGCTCCGCCTACTTTCCGGATAAGCTGCTCCACCTCTACAATCAGACACTTGCCATCATCCCGGCGCCAGAGCTATTCGCCCCCTCCGACCAGCAGGGGGCGTGCAAGTCGGCCACCTTCCCACGGAATGGCGCCGAGTGTGAGGCGCTCGGCACCCAGACGCTGCCTAAAGGGGGCACCAGCCCGCAGCAGGGTGGGTCGGACCGTCCACAGCCCCTGGAGGCCCTGCCCCCTGGCCCGGCTGCCATGTGGGGGCGCTACAGCAACCTGCTGGAGTCGTCAGTGTCGGTGCCCGGCACACTGAATGAGGCGGCGGGCATGGCGGCGGCGGCGGGTGAGCTGTCAGAACGCACCCTGCTGGAGCTGAGCCGGAGCGCCGGCCCTGCCCCCCGCGCCTGGTTTGTCTCACTGGAAGGGAAGCCGGCCGCCGCCGTTCGCCACTCCGTCATCGAGCTGCAGCCGGGACGCCCGCGGCCACCCAGCAGCAACGACACCAGCCTGGATTCCGGCGTGGACATGAACGAGCCGCCCCACGGGCCGGGCCACGCCTACAACCACCACCACCGGCCACGTGGCAGCGGTGGCAGTGAGCGTCCGTCGCCATCGCGGCCACGCTGCTACGGCGGTGGCGAGGAGCTGGACCTGAGCAGCAGCGAGAGTGGCACCACCGCCACCTGCACGCCCGAGGAGCCGCCCGCCGCCGCTGCCACCCTGGGCGTGGCTGACATCCCCGAGGAGGAGCATCCCGATGGCCCCGATACCTCCAGCACGCAGGAGGACAGCGAGTCCCGTGGCACTCCGCCACCCCGCCGCCTCCGCAAGGTCAGGGACAAGGTCAAGGCGGAGAAGAGGGGCGGCAGGCATGGTCGCGAGGGTCGGCCGCTGGCCCGGCGCACCTGAGAGGAGGAGGTGGGCCAGGTGGGGGTGCTGTGGTTCAAGGTGGGAGGTGTTTCCAGGTGGCTGATTGGAGGAAACGTCTCAGAAGACTCCGCCCCCACACACACAAAACCAGGAAACTGTCTCGTTCGCTTGATAGTTCACTGGAAAGTTCACAAGTCACTTCACGCGACGCCCCCTAGTGGCGACGCTATGACTCCTCCCACTCATCTTCTTTGAGCCTCCCGATTGGCACTTGTCCGAGGGTACAGCACCACCTCTTGGCCTGGAGGAACACAGGCGGCGTAAAAAGGATGGGTATGATGGAACGTCACTTCCTGCCCAGGTGTTGAGACGTGTCCCGGGCCTTGGCATCGACTTCCTGGTCACATAATGCCATGTGCACGCTGCCACCGCCGCCTCCGCGGTTGTGATTGTACAACTCTGCCAAAGAAACACATCAGCAGCAGAAGGTTGGAGCGTAGAGGACCAGAAGTCCAGAGGACTCGTTCACCTGGATGTTTCATCACCAGACACTCACAGCTCTGTCCCATGAACACAGTCCCAGAATTCCTAGCATTTCCAGTGGGTTCCAGTTTCCCCACCGGGCCTCAGCATCCCCAGAGGTCACAGTGATTCCCCACGTTCCCTGTAATTCCCAACATTCCCTGTGATTCCAAAACTTCCCAGTGGTTCTGATGTTCCCAGCAGCTCCAACATTCCCAGAATTCCAAGTAATCTCTGTGATTCCCAGTGGTCCTGGCATTCCCAGAGGTCCCAGAATTCCAAACGTTCCCTACATTACCAGTGTTCCCAGCATTCCCAGCGTCGGGCTGGGACTGCAGCCGCTCCGGGACCATCGAGTGCACTTATCCTCACCGTGTATGCCTGCAGAAGACGTCCCTCCCTGTGGAGTCAGGCTCCGCCCACTTCGTCCACCAGAGCCACCAATCAGTGTCAGCTGCCGAGCTCCTGAAGCTCCTGAAGCTCTCACCTCCGCCAGAGAGCATGAAGACCTTCTGCTGGTCTTCATCGCCGACAAGAACAAAATCTTTTTGTTTGTTTGTTTGTTTTTTCCCTCATGTGTGTAAATATAAGGACAAGCTCCAATGTCATTGGTCAGTCAGTCTGGAGCCACCACAAACAGGAAGTGGTTGTCTATAGCCACAGTTGAGTCTTCCGTGGAGGTTCTGCCGTCTCCTTCTTCTTTTCCTCCTTGCACTTTTTATCCTTATTCTTCTTCTTCTCCTTTTTATTCTTCTTGTCCTTCTTCTTCTTCCTCTTTGTTCTTCTCCTCCTCCTCTGGTGTGTAAAATAGTGGAGGAAATTTATAGCTGCTAACGTGGCTGAGCTTTGGTTTCTCTTGTGCTCTTTCAGTCCATCTAGACACCAACACACCATTTTGATCTGCTTTGTCATCATCATCATCTTCATCATCACGTTATTATTATCGATGTTGATGTGTTTTTTTAAGGGGCTCTTGGGATTTGTAGTTCTTTAGCGTGCCGACAGTTGGAGGCTGTGTCCACCAGGGGGAGTCTTTTTTTTTCTCTCTCTCCCTGCGGAATGTATTGGTTTGTTTAATTTTGTGTTTTTGATGATGCTGGTGTTGTTTTGTGTCTTTTGTGCACCGAACCGAATAAACTTGATTCCACAGAAAATGAGCGCACGCGCGTGTGTGTGTGTGTGTGTGTGTGTGTGTGTGTGTATGTGTGTGTGTGTGTGCTCTGTCACATCTGGATGATCCCAGTTTTCTCTGACACAAACCGACAGTAGAGGGACTCTACGTGGACTTCCTGTTCATATGAAGCTACCTCCTGTGAGACTGCCCCCTTCCTGAGACACCAGGACAGGTGAGGTCACAGGACACCTGTCAGACCTGGCTGCTGGTCCTGCAGGTCCTGGAACAGCTGCACTTTCTGCCCGCCGCCAGTTATTTTTTACCTCCTGGCTTCCTGGAGCTGACACACAGCTGGAGCTTCAGCTGGACCCTAACGAGTTCCAAAAGACACACACACACCAGAAGCGGGCTGACAACAACAGGAAGTGATCGCTGTCACAATAAAAGCACCAGCTCAGAAAGGTCACTGAACCCTGGACACCAAAGGATGTGTCACTGTGCAGTTTTTTGACCAGCAGAGGGCACACCGCCATTGATCACCACCACTGATCACTGCCACTGATCACCTCCATTTTATGACCACACCACTGTACACTGCCACTGATCACCGCCACTGGTCATCAACAGAAACAAAGATCTGATTTTGTTGGACTTTAGTTTTTTTTCAAACATATTGAATTGCTTAAACTAATACTATTTAAACTACTACAATACTTAAAATATTATTCATATACTTTATGACTCAGTTTATTGTTAAGTTCTGCCCAGTGTATCAATTTTAGTGTTAATAAATGTATAAAAAATAATAATAATAATAATAATGATAATAATGATAATGATAATATATACTGTCGTTTGGAACCAGAGGGGCCAGGCTCTGACCAGGGGGAAGGGAGGGGACATGTTGATGTCATGGCTGGGGGCGGAGCCTGCAGACAGACGAGGCCACGCTGCGCTCTGGCCCGGCACTGAAGATGACACTCACTGACTGGACGGTGGAGGAATCAGACGGACGGGAGGACGGCCAACACACACACACACACACAGAAACACACAGGTAGGACCATCATTGGCTGGACAAGATAAGATTAGATCAGATTGGATCAGATTAGATGATGCTCACCTGATTGTACCGGTACTTGGAGAAGGACCATAAACTCTGAGCTGGATGAATTTAAGACCTTGGTTGAGTTCCAGTGAGATTCCTGAAGGAGCCACTTGATTGGTTGCATAATTTAAATTATATTTAATTGAATAATTAACTTGTAAGCTTATTAATGTATTGTCCATTTCTTTTGGGAGATTTACTAAAAGCTTTTCTGTTTGATTGTTGATTGACTATTTCCAGAGTTTTAATGCTCGGCTGTGTTTCCTGGAAGTTATTGAGAACATCACCTTGTAATAATAATCATGATAATGGTGATAATAATAACACTTGATCTCAGGCCAACTTCATGTGAATTATTTGTTTTTTCTGGCGAGAACCTTGAGTAGTCCACGACTGTGTGGTGTGGCAGCGAGTCTCTGTTGGCGTCCGTGGGCCCGAGGAGGCAGAGCCAAAGCGGCTGATAAGAGCAGGAAGGAAGCCGTGAAGAACACAGGAAGCAGAGGTTCACAGCGGTGACCTGCAGGCCAGGAGGAGGGAGGAGGGTTGGAGAAGGGCAGGGGCAGCTAGGAGCACTCCACGGCTGTTGAAACCATAAAGCAGGCCTAAGCAAGAGAGAGAGAGAGAGAGAGAGAGAGAGAGAGAGAGAGAGAGAGAGAGAGTGAGAGAGAGAGAGCGCCCTCGTATGGTGGGCGACGACAGTGTACGGGGTCTAACTATGTGTCCACAGTCAGTCAGCAGCAGCAGCTGCAGCCTGACCTTAAACTCGTCTTCTTCTACTAGTGAGGAGACAATGATGACAAGCTAGGAGCAAATTGCATCCTCGCTGTAGCTCCACCTCTTCTACCTCAGAGAAAGGCAAAAGGATACCATGGATACTGATTGGTCCTCTTTGTGTCTTTTTTCCCCTCCCTTAGTCACAATGAAGAACCTGAGCTGCAGCCTGATGTTCCTGCTGCTGCTTAGCACCTTCCACAAGGTATTTAAACTCATCTCAGACGATACAGGAGCGACCATCCTACCTTGGTCGAAGGTGTGACTTTATTTGGAATTTTTTTGCGGTTGTTTATTCCTCAGCGGCTGGAAGCCAGCGACCAGGATGAGGACGGCCAGGATCCCCCCAGCCACCAGGCGGGACACTCAGCCAGGGAACACCGCATCGCTATGGCCCAGTACGAGTGTTTCCAAAGGATCGTCAAGGAGTCGCACCGCAAGACCCGGGTGGCGGGTGAGACAGGCTGGAGGTACTGGGGCGGTGAATCACGCTAACCCCGGCTTATCATGTGTGTGTGTGTGTGTGTGTATGTGTGTGTGTGTCTGTGTCAGCAGGGCTGGAGTGCAACACCACCTGGGACGGCTGGCTCTGCTGGGACCAGACGGAGGCCGGGGTCACTACGGAGCAGGGCTGCCCAGACTACTTCGACGACTTCGACCCCAATGGTAGTGTAGCTCTGAGCTCCGCTAGCGTTAGCCTCATTCCATTGCAAAACACGCTAAGCTAGCAGCGTTCACTTGTGTGCCGACAGCGGTGGCGTCCAAAATGTGCACGGAGGAGGGTGAGTGGTGGCGTCACCATGAGAGCAACCGCACCTGGACCAACTTCACCATCTGCAAGGCCACCCACAACTCCCATCACTCAGTGAGGCCCAACAGCAGGGGGCAGCAGAGAGTCAGGGGGAGGGTGTGGGGAGGAGGGTGGCTGGGGGAGGGGCTAACTGACTGTGTCTCACCCTGCAGGCAGCCCTGACTCACTTCTACCTGGTGATGATCGGCCACGGCCTGTCGCTGGTCTCGCTGCTCGTCTCCCTGGCGATCTTTTTCCACTTCAAGTGAGTTCCAAAGTTCTGGTTCTTAGCATGAGGTGATGTTGTTGGCCCGGTCCTGACAGACCTGATGATGCTGTTGGGCCTGATGTTCGTGATGGCCCTGGCTGTCCCGTTGGTCCTGACGCCCATGTTGGTCCTGATAGTCCTCATGGTCCTCATTGTACTGTCGGTCCTGACGGCTTCATGGTCTTGTTGGTCCTGATAGTCCTAACTGTTGTGTTGGTCCTTGTGTTTCTTTCTGTCCTGAATTTCCTGATGGTCCTGTCAATCCTGACGGCCTTGTTGTCCTCACAATTCTGTCAGTCTTGATGTTTCTGTTGGTCCTGATGGTCCTGGCAGTCCTGACAGTTGCGGTTATCCTGCAGGAGCCTCAGCTGCCAGCGGATCACCCTCCACAAGAACCTCTTCATGTCCTTCGTGCTTAACTCAGTCATCACGGTGGTCTGGCTCACCATGGTGGGGCAGAAGCAGGAACACAGCGCCGTGGACTCGGTTAGACCCTCTGTGACATCACTGCAGGGCAGGGGTGTGGCCTCAATGCTGACGGTGCCCCTCTCCCTTCCCCCTCTGTGCCCCCTCCCTCTCTCTCCCTGCAGGCCAGCTGCAAGCTAATGATGTTCGTGCACCTCTACCTGTTTAGCTGCAACTACTTCTGGATGCTGTGTGAGGGGATCTACCTGCACACGCTCATCGTGGTGGCTGTGTTCGCAGAGAAGCAGCACCTGGTGTGGTACTACCTGCTGGGCTGGGGTGAGTCCCCCACCCCGCCATCTCCCACACACACAAACAAACAAACACACACACACACACACACACACACATAACTCACAGCTAAGGCTGACCGGCCGCTCTGATTGGACGCTGCAGGCTTCCCTCTGGTGCCAGCGGTGCTGCACTCGGTAGCACGTCACTGCTACTACAACGACAGGTCAGTAGCCCAGCCCCTCCTCCACCTTCCACCCTTGTGATGTCATCAAGTGAGCGGTCAGGTGACCTGATCATTTGACCACAGGTGCTGGGTCAGCTCGGACACGTCGCTGCTCTACATAATTCACGGGCCCATCTGTGCCGCACTGGTGGTAACTGGCTGGAACACACCCAGAATCGTCAACGACCTGAACCCACCTGACCCTTTGACCCCCGGGCTGACCCAAGTCCACCTGTTTCCCTTCCAGGTGAACCTCTTCTTCCTGCTCAACATTGTGCGCGTGCTCATCACCAAGCTGCGGGTGACCCACCAGGCCGAGTCCAGCCTCTACATGAGGGCAGTGAGGGCCACGCTCATCCTCATCCCGCTGCTGGGCATCCAGTTTGTCCTGCTGGCCTACAAGCCCCACAGCTCCAGGGTTCTGGAGATCTACCTGTACATCATGGACATCCTCATGCACTACCAGGTCCGTGCAGGTTCACGTCTCCTCCGACAACAGCCTGGTCCTGACAGCCGCTCCTCAGCTCCCCTTTTTCTTCTTCTCCTGCAGGGCTTCCTGGTCTCCACCATTTTCTGCTTCTTCAACGGGGAGGTGAGTTCATAACACGTTCCTGCTGAGTGCAGGGTCCAGGTTCTAGTGGTCAGGTCACCTCCAGGACCTCCAGAGTCTGTAGCCACAGTAATGAACTAATCAGACCCTGGCTCTTCACCCCCCAGAGGTTCTGAATGGTCTGGTCCTACTCTAGAACAGAACTTGTTCCAGGTCTCAGTGATCCTGAGCTGCACTTCCTGGTCTGTTCGCCACCTTGACCACCTCCTCCTTGTGCCCTCGCCTCCTTGCAGGTGCAGAGCGTCCTGCGGCGGCACTGGAACCAACGGCGGATGCAGTTCGCCAGCACCTTCGCCAATGCCGACTTCTTCCGCTCGGCATCCTACGTGGCCTCATCATTGACTGAGGTGCACCGCTGCTACAGCATCGAAAGCCACACCGAGCACATGAATGGCAAGAGCTACTCGGATATCTTCCGCTCGGACAGCCCCTTCGTGTGATGCCAAAACCCACCACCCCCAAACACCCTGAAAAAAAACCTGGTGACTTTGCCCCGCCCCCTCAACGCTAAAAACATGCCATGGCAGAACAGACTCAGAGGACTTACACCGTTTTGTTTTCTCGATGGAATAAACTCAAGGGGTCGTCCTGATGGCGAGACTGAAACTGAAAAAGAAATAGCAGTTAGCGTACAGCTAATGTGGTGGTATTAGTATGCTAGCCTCCAAGAGACTGCAACCTCTTGCAAAAACACAGGAGAGCTCGGTGTCGTTCGCACAAACGAAGAAAAAAGTAACAGCTAGCTAGCTTATGTGCTAGACTCCCGTTTTTTTACTTAAATTTCCTGAACATTGATATTTATCCGCAACATATTACCGACATCATGTATCCTCAGATATTCTCAATCTTAACATGAGTTCAGGAACATTACCTTCATCAGGCCTCGTCAGGTCATGCTTGTCCGCTGGCGTTAGCGCCATGGCTAGCTGGGTGAACCTAGTGCCCTTGATGTTTTTTTGGTTCCAAGATGCTGGAAATGTGACTGAGTGTGACTGTGTTGATGGAGAACGTACGAAAGAGTTCATCTCATTGCGAGAGGAATTTTTTAATCTTTATTTTATGCTAATTTCAGAAAATACTACATTACAATAATAACTAATAATAATTTAAACTTTTCATTTTTTGGCTTCTTGACCTTGGCTGCTAACGATATATGCTAGTGCTATTTTTAGTCTTTCAGTCTGCCGTGAGTTTGTTGTTTTTAAGGGAGTCTCTGAGCGCCTCTATGGCAATACCACCAAGACAAACCACACTGTGAGCATAATGAGCTGCTGGCTTCAGCTCATGTGCTGCTCAGAATCCCAGCTGACTGTGAGGAGACCAAGAGTGTGAGAAGGTCCAAATAAACCCTGATTGTGCTGTAAATATATATGAAAAAAAACAGCCCTGGATCACAGATTTCCAGGTGAAAAAGTGTCTGGATCGCTTTGCCTGCCTTTGTGTCTCCTCCGACATCAATAAAAAAGGGTTTATTTTCTTTCCCACATTTTGAACGATGGGTGTTGTTTCCTTGGCTGACCTCAGGAAGACGTTTCTAGACAAAGCCGGGCGTGTTCCCCCAGAACAGATCCCAGAGGAAAGGTGCCGCGTCTGCTGCCTCCTCGTTAATCACACTCACTCAGCGCTGTATCCCTTCACCACCAGCACATCTCTTGCCCAGCCCACAACATGCTGTAATAGGCCCGGCCAAGGACACAAGTAGAACCGGCCCAGGACCCAAATAGACCCAGCCGGGGACCGTCTGAGGTAGACCTGACCTAGAACCTCCTGAAATAGACACGCACCAGGACCCAACTAGACTCGGCCCAGGGCCGTCTGAAATAGACCTACTGAAATAGACCCAGAACCTACTTCAACAGACCCAACCCAACCTGTCTAAAATAGACCCGGCCTAGGAGCCTCTGAAATAGATCTGGCCAGGACAGTATGCCTGGAGGCCAGAGGACCCTGCTAGCCTAGCTGAGGTATTTCCCTGATCTGTCGCTGTTGTTGTTGTTGTTGTTTACCTCCGTCCTTACATCTTTATTCACCCAGCTGCAAACCAGACCGGCCGGGACTTCCTGTTTCTAACAATAAGTGGCATTAAAAGCCTTTGTGCTAGCTAGCAAACACTTCCTCCAGGTCCGCCGCTCACTTCTTGTTTATGACTTCCACCGAAAATCCTTGCGAGTTCTCGGAGGCGAATGGATGATTGGTTTTCCGCAGGACGAGACAGAAATAAACTGGCTGGAGCGCCGCTGAAGGACTAACGCTAGCCTTAGAAGCTTTCTCGCTTCTTTTCTCTCACTTGAGTTGCTTCAAGCTCCGCCAGGAGTCAGGTCGATCTGCAGACAATTCACCTGCATAGTGTGTGTCTGTTTTCAAGGTGCTTGTCCGACAGCTAAAGAATTGCTAACAGCAAAACGGCTGCTGAGGACTCACTGGTTCCACTTTCCAGCTCATTTGTGCATGTCTGAGAACACTGGACTCTGTGTAAACACACCGCCCTGAGAACAATCGAGGAGCCGCAGGGGTGTGGACGATGCACCGGCCCTGGGGGGGTCAGGGGTCGAGGGCCTGCGGCGTGCCTGTGTGCTTGCAATGCGACTCGACCTGGAGCTGGGTGGAGACACAGGAAGTCTGCAGCCGCAGTAGTGTGAAGGCGTTGGTTGGTGTGTGTGTGTAAAGAGTTCAACTAGTCCTTAGCGCTGCCAACCCCAATTAGCCTGGTAGCCTGTTAGCTCTGCAGCAGCAATGGAAGCAGCCAGTCAGTTGGATTCGCCGACTTCAAACCGGTTGATTGGTTGGCCACCAGTTCACCGTCTTCCAGGAGTATCGGCACTTGAAGTCAAACTGAAGGTGATGCTGGCATGAGTGAACCTGAGACAGAAGTCATGTGACTGCTCTCCGCCCTTCACACACACACACTTAAAATTCCTCCCAACAATGATACAAGTGAAGCTTTAAAGAGCCCACCACTTCCTGCTGGGAGGGGGGGTTGTGTTCCTTCCCAGCTCCTCTTCAACGCTGTCGGCCCTGCTAACAGGAAGTGCCTCGTTCCTTTCCCTTGTTTCCTGCCATTGTTCCCCCTGGCTGCTGCCACCCGGCCGACCGGTCCAGGCTCCTCCCGGGAATCTGGGAATAGGTGGGATGTCCGAGCGGCTGGTTTCCTCTCCGATCAGCTGCCAGTGAGGGGGGGCCAACAGCTAACAATGCTAGCAGCTAAATCACCTATATAAGTAAAGTTCAAACTACCTGATCAAATTTGCACTGCCACAACGTTTAATGAAAAAAAAACAATAGTGACTAGAGCGCCACCAGGTGTTCTCATGGGGGAAACAGGGCAGCTGTCTCATCAGACTGTGAGAATGACGACAATAACGATGTTCCACCATGAAAATGGTCAGAAGTCTGCCACTCTAGGAAGGAAGGAATGATGGAAGGAAGGAAGTGACAGGATCTCATGGTCCCACTCAGGGTGTGACAGCAACCGAAGAAGAAGAAGAAGAAGAAGAAGAAGAAGATTTTTTTTAGATTTTTGAAAAATAACATTTATTTGCCGCTCTCATTTCCATTCAATCAATCAAACTACATAAATAAATAAATACATAAATAAATAATTTTCTTGTTGTTTTTTTACACAAGCACGTTGCTAAAAAATAGTTCCCCCTCTGTCACTGCACACAATGCACTGTTAAAAGTCCACATGTCACAAAAAAAACCCATGTCCCCTGCCCTCCTGTAAAACATAAAATCAATGCGCAGCCTGGACTGGATGAGTTTTTTGCAGATGACAGAGGGGTCGACCTCTGCCCCATCAACTATCTTCCTCTTACGGCTCAACCACACCCCCAACTTAGCCTGGCTTAAAACAAAGTTTAAAACCTGGCCTTTCCTCTTGTTCTGGCGACTGTAGTTAAAACCAAAGATAAAAGAGTGTTTGTTAAAAACCTCCTGGCATTGGATAAAAACTCTATCTAAAAAACCAAACACGGACGACAGACGCTCACACAGATAAAAACAATGAAAAACAGTCTCTCTCTCTGTGCAGAAGGGACAGGTGTCCTCCACCGCTGGGTTCATCATGCTGATAAAAGCGTTCACGGCTACGATGCCGTGGAGGACGCGCCACTGAATGTCTCCATGTCTTTTGGCCACTGGGGCTTTGTAGAGAGTTATCCACGCGGGCTTATTTCCATAGTTCAAGTATTTTCTCCACGGCGTATCCCAACGTCCATCTAGTTTGTGTTTGTGCAAAGTTTTCACCATTGTTTGATAGAGTTTTTTTCCCGTCGCGACCTCCAGGGGAACTGCTGGACAGGCTTCCAGCAGAGGGCCGCTGCAGTCGTCCAAGTCTGGGAGCAGGCCGACATGGGGGAAGCTGTCCTCTGGGTCGGGGGTCAGGGAACCTCTGTCATGCAAGCTGAGGAGGGAGTGCTCATGACCGGACAGCCTTCTTCTCCAATGGTCCAGCAGCTGCTTGACAACCCTTTGGGATTTTAGTCCCAGCGTAGAGGCCAATGGGGCGGGATCTTCCAATCCAGGACCGGTCAGCTCCACCACCTTGCCCAACGTCATGACCCCTGCAGCTCGGAGGGCCTTGGAGAGAGTCACTCCCCCCCAGCTAGGGTAGTCCAGCAGGGTTCCCTGAAGGACCGGTTCCTGCAAGAGCCAGTACAAAGAGTCGGCCTGCTCCGCCCTCTGCTTCTTCAGGAGGTTCCAAACGTTAAAAACACTCCGATAAAAACAAGGCAGAGAAACTGTGCTCATGCGAGTCGTGTCCATTAAAAACAAACTAAAATCCAGGCCTAAAAAATTAAAACGCTGCAGGATGCACCGGGCTAATGGTCTCCACAGAACATCCTTGGGGCCAGTCAGGAGCCTCTGAATAAACTGGAGTCTGAAGGCAGAGCCCCTGCTGGCCAGATGAACCAAACCCTGTCCTCCCTCTTCTTTGGGGAGGAAAAGGATGCTCTGTGGAACCCAGTGCTTCCTGCCCCCCCAAAAGAAATCAATTAAAAGCCGCTGTATCTCTGCCAGGAGAGAGGCTGGAGGATCTAAAACCATTAGTCTGTGCCACAAGGAGGACGAGACCAAGTTGTTCACGATGAGGGTTCTGCCTCTGTAGGACATTTTAGGCAGCAGCCACTTCCACCGTCCTAGCCTCCCCCTCACCGTCTCCAACACATTGTCCCAGTTCTTATTGTTGTGGGTCTCGTCCCCCAAGTAGATGCCCAGGTATTTAAAACCGCCAGTCTTCCACTGCAGCCCACCGGGCAACTTGAGCCTACTCCTCAGCCCCTCTCCCACCATAAGAGCCTCACTCTTCCCCCAGTTAACACGCGAAGAAGAAATAAAACCAAACTCTGTTAAAAGATTTTCTAAAACACTGATGTCATTTTGCGAGTTGATTAAAACCACCAAATCATCAGCGTACACAGACAGTTTAAAAGACACGCAACACTGAGGGAGACACACCACTTAAACTCTCCCTTAATTTGTGGAGTAGAGGCTCTATGGACAGAGAGTACAGCATCCCTGAGAGAGAGCAGCCCTGCCTCACCCCCCTCTGAACGTCGAAGGGGGCACTCAGACCACCGTTGACCTTGAGAACACTCTCAATGCCACAATAGAGCACCCGGATCATGGCTATAAAGTCAGGATTGAATCCAAAGGCACCCATGGTCTGCCACAGGTACTGGTGTTCAACCCTGTCAAAAGCCTTTTCCTGGTCTATGGAAATAAGACCAGTCTCAAGAGCCAATGAACTGGAGAGGTCCAAAAAATCCCGAATTAAAGTGACATTGTCACTTATGAGCCTGCACGGCACGCAGTAGGTCTGGTCAGGGTGGTTGATGGACGACATCACCTCTCGCAGCCTAAGGGCCAGAGCTTTGGACAGGATTTTGTAATCCGTGCACAGCAAGGACACCGGCCTCCAGTTCCTGATGTCCTGCAGGTCTCCCTTCTTTGGCAGTAAGGTGATGACGGCCCTCCTACAGCTCACCGGGAGTTTTCCCTGTTTGATGCTGTCGTTGATTGTCAGGAGAAGATCTGGTCCGATGACCGGCCAGAAGGACTTATAAAAGTCCACAGGAAGGCCGTCGATGCCAGGAGCTTTTCCACACTGCAGGCTCCCCAGGGCGGCTTCCAGCTCCATGAGCGTCAGTGGAGCCGCCAACTGGGGGCTTTGCTCCTGGCTCACCTGAGGGAGACCGCTGAGGAAGTTGCTGTGCGCCTCCGGATTACTCGACCACTCGCTCTTATAGAGGTCTCTGTAGAAACCGGCAGCATATTTCCTAATCCCAGAAGAATCCGAAATTTCGGAACAGCTACCCGCGCGTAAAGAATGAATGATCTTCCTTTGTCCATTTTTCTTCTCCAGCCCAAAGAAAAACTGAGAGGGAGCATCCATCTGCGAGATGTTCATAAACCGCGACCTGACCAGCGCCCCCTGCGCAGAAACCCCGAGCAGGTTGGCTAACGCCGATTGTTTGGACTTGAGGGAATCTAAATGCCCTCGATTTCCTGTAGAAACAGCTAAGGACTGTAACTCCTCTACCTGTCTCTCCAGATCCCTTACGGTCCGGGTTAACTCACCTGTGGCAAAGCGAGTGAAGCTCTGGCAAAGTTGTTGGGTCTGAGTTTTCCCAAAATCCCACCATTGTTGGATGGTGGGGAAATTGGGTCTGCTCTCTCTGTGGGATAACCAAAAAAACTTAAAAGCAGTTTTAAAAGCCTGGTCATTTAAAAGAGCTGTGTTAAAATGCCAATAGGCACTATTTAAACGAATATTCTGAATAAAAATGGAACAGGACACAAGACAATGATCGCTAAAACCAACAGGCTGGATTAAACACCTTTTAAAAATATTTAAAAGGTGATTAAAACAGTAAAAACGATCAAGTCTGGCAAGGGATAAAACATTTTCTTTGGTATGGCTCCAAGTGTACCGTCGTCTGTTTTGATTAAAAACTCTCCACAGGTCAGACAGCTCGTGATCTTTGATGAGCTGTCTGAGCCTGTGAGACGACCCAGGGTGTGGCTCAGGATGATTCCTGTCTAGTGCGGGATCTTCAGTGCAATTAAAATCGCCGCCTAAAAACAAAAAATCATCATGGCAGGTTTTAAGAACATCATCAAGCTTTTTTAAAAATGTAAGTCTCTCCAACCCTCTGGTTGGAGCATAGACATTTAAAAAGACTAATTTTACATTTTCATAAAAAGCTATAACCTTTAGTAAAAACCCTGGAATGATTTCCTCAACACTAAAAGAAGCCGGTAAAAAATTCTGAGCCAATAAAATCCCAACCCCACCGCTGGCACTGGAATTATGGCTCAGAATCACCTCCCCTTTAAAATCCCTCTTCCAGTCACTGACAATATCGTCAGTGCTGTGTGTTTCCTGAAGAAACAATACATTTAATCTTTTTAACTCCATCAATTTAAAAAGAGCAGCTCTTTTAAAATCAGCCCGGGCTCCATTCATGTTTAAACTCCCCATGTTAAAATCACACATGAATGGAAAAAAAAATAAAAACTCAGTAAAACAACACACCAGTGGCACAACGATCAATAAAAGTAAATTAAACATCAATTTCCCCCTTGTTTAACTCTTCTCTGGCCTTTCCTATGTGCTTTCTGAGTCTGTATACTTCCTGGTCGGTGAGCACTTCTCCAAACTTCCTCGTGAGGGGTTTGGCGGAGTTGATGAACCGCCTAAGGTCCGAGAAGTGCTCCCATACTGACGTTTGTCTCACCCCTTTCGTGTCTTCAAGGAATTTTTTCAGCAGTGCAACCGAGTAAGGTGCATCGTTGTCTTCTTGGGTTAAAACAAAGTCGCTCTCAACACTCGTGGCTGTCTTTCTATTTTTTGCTTTTTCTTTTACAAGTTCAGTTAATTTTCTCTTTTGTGACAGTTTCAACATTTCATCATCATCATCGGACATTGCTTCATCGTCATACTCAGACATGTCTAACGTGTCTACAGTTGCTTTGTTCTTTTCTTTCTTCGTTTTCTTTTTTTCGTTTCCATCAAGTGACAAGGGGGGGTCCCCCTTATCAGGGGGAGGCACAGATATTGGGGACGCCTCGGGGACCCCAGTCACCGCCGGCACCGGGTCGATCTGAGCCGACAACCCCGCCGGCACCGGGTCTTCCGGAGCCGACGGACCGGCCGCCACCGTATCCAACGGTGCCGCCGGACCCGCCGACTCTAGGGGCGGCGACGCCACCTCGGCCGCCGCCACCGCCGCCTCAGGAGGAAGGGTCCCACCTGAGGCGGATGCCTTCCGCTCCGGGCAGGAGCGAACCAAGTGCCCCTCGGCACCGCACCCAAAACACTTCATATGTTCAGTAGTGACAAAAACCATGTACGGAAAGTTGTCGATTTTGAACGTACAGGATAGGTTTAAGTCACTTGTCGTGTCTTTAAGCACCATGTACACCTGTCTCCGGTGACACACAACATGCTTGAGCTGCGGTGACTTGCAGCCTAAAGACATCATTTTTATTGGTGAAACGAGTTGGCCAAATCGCGACAGCTCTTTGGCCAGTGCCTCGTTTTTAATGAACGGTGGAGCATTGGAGATCAGTACCTTCTTGGCGGGGCTCACGAGGGGGAGAACGGGAGTGAAAGTGTCACCGATCACAACACCGCTCTCGACCACCTTGCTTACCTTGTCGGTGTCGTCAAGGAAGATAACGATCGCTCCATTCATTCGGGATGCAGACTTAACGCTGCTGTATCCCACCACCTTTCCAACGGCCAGACCCGCCTGTTCCACCGAGCACTCAACTGCCGGCACCAGTTTGATGGCGTGCCGGCGAGTGAGACGCTCGAACTCGGTAGCCGGCGTTTCCGCTACCGGCATGCTGGCTGCTGGCTACCGGCTACGCCGGTCCTCCACCCAACCACCAACACAAAAAACACGATCTACTTACAAAACTAACACAAATTGATAAATGAAAGACTAACGCACATATATATCGAAAAAAAAGATGGAAAAAAAGAACAAAAACAGCGAAAAAAACGCTCAAAGTTTTGCACTTCTCCCTCTCTCGTCAACTCCGCCACTCCTCACAGAAGAAGAAGAAGAAGAAGTAGAAGAAGGAGAAGAAGAAGAGTGGAGTCTCCTATGTAGCCTCACAGACACACAAACTCACCGTTTTTTCTTTCTTTCAGCATCTCTTCCATTCAGTGTGGCACAATGTTTAGTAGCACGACAGCAGCAGCTTGAAAAAAAACCAAGTGTAATTTCATTGTCACACCTGCTGCCACCACAGGGCTAACTATCTGCCGCTAATTTGAACGGGGTCTTTCAGCTAATTCCATTTTCAGGTCAAAGTGACCCCCTGGACTGACGGCATCATCATTCACTTCATCTCACAAGCGCTGACAAATGCTAGCGTGCTAACTAACACACGGGCGGCATGTTAACACCTTTTCTGCATAAGAGCCTTTTGAATTCCAGCCCTGCCCCTTTTCACGTTAGCAGACAATGCAGGCAGTGCTTTTAGCTGATGTGTGTGTGTGTGTTTATTGTAGCTACTAAATAAAAGCTCACTAAGGTAAGGGGGGGGGGGCCTTAATGATTGACATCTGGTTTATTGTTGTTTTTTGTTTTTGTTTGTTTTTTTCCAACTCCAACAAGGGAAATAAAACAAAAACAAAAAAACAACAACAACCAATCCGCTGAAGGCGTGTTTTCACACCCACTGATGACATCACAAAGGGAGAGGTTCCTGACCGGAGCTCCAGTTGGATATTCTGTGCTCTGCTGATTTGAAACCTAGTCAGAGGTAGGGGCCACACACAGCCTGGAGTAGCTGTCAATCATTAAGCCCCGCCCCCACCCCTTACCTTACTGATCTTTTATTTAGTAGCTAAAATAAACACACACATCAGGTAATGCTAACAACAAGCTAAGAGCACCGACTGCATTGTCTGCTAATGTGGTGGGTGGCAGGGCTGGAATTCTGGAAAGGCTCTTTTGCAGAAAAGGTGCCAGGCCACAAAAAATGGCCAGCCGAAGCTAAAAATGAAGTGAGGCGGGCAGGAAGTGATGGCGGCGGCAGTGGGGCCGAGTAACTCAACGAGCGCCAAGACCCGGAGCCCGACCCAGAAACATGTGCCGGCTGAACTTTGACCTCTGGACTCTCCTGGACTTCCTGCACCAGCAGAGACCAGCTGCTGGTGGGACCAGTTGTGCTCTGTGTTTAAAACCAGGTTGGGTTCATTCTGGGAGCTGGAGCTCAGAGAGGTTTTTTAGCCCCTGGTTTGCAGCTTTGGCTCCCTCTGTTGGACAGATGCTTTTACCACAGGCAGGTGTGAAGGTAGAGGTGAGTTTCTTAGCGCAGCCAGTCCACAGAAACACATTTATTATTCCAACATGTTCATCAACAAAACACATCATTAGCAATTTACAGTCAAAATTTGCATTTACAGAGGAGGTTTCTTTTATATTTATATAAAGTAAATAAAAAATGTTTCAGTCGAAGGAGAAAAACTTTGAATAATTTAACTTGAACTGTTTTATTTTAAATTTTAAAATAATTCTTAACAACACCGTAGCTCTCCAGCTGTCTGGATGTTCAAGAGCCGTTAATTTTTTTTCACTCTCTGTATCTTCAACACACTTGCCTGTTCTTCCAGCTTTTTTTCACACTCACACAACCAGTGGCCTGCTGGGAGATCTTCCAGCACCGTGCCCTGCGGAGCTCCGCCCTCCTGTCACTACTGACTCCGCCTTCAACACAGTCCCAATCCTGGGGTGAACCTGCTGGGGTGTTTCTGGTCCACCTACTGCTGCCCACCTCGGTGGGACCTTCTAGGAGAAGCAGACTGGGCCAATGTCCAGGCCGAACTCCTGCCCGGCTTTACCCACATCCAGCGGCGCCACGTCCAGCACCGGCAGCCTGATGGCGCTTTGAGTCCGATACTCCACGACAGTCTGCTTCCACTGGCCGTCTGGGTTCTGAGGACCAGGAACCAAAGGTCAGAGGAGGGGGTGGAGATGATTATGGTGGAGGTGTTGGGGGTGGAGATGGTGATGGAGGTTTAGGTGGAGGTGTTTGTTGGAGGTGGTGTTGGAGGTGAGGTGAAGGTGGAGGTGGAGATGGTAGATGAGGTGGTGAGGTGGAGGTGGAGGTGAAAGTGGAGATGGAGATTGGAATGAAGGTGAAGGTGGTGGTGTTGGTGTAGGTGGTGATGGAGGTGAGAGGTGAAGGTGCTAGTGGAGGTGGACGTGGAGGTGGTGAAGGAGGTGACTCACCGAGCAGCCGTCCTCGGTGACTGTGTAGCGGAGTCTGGGGTTCCCCTGGGCTCTGAGCTCCTGGCCATTGGAGCCCTGCAGGATCAGGGCATTCTTCAGGCTGCCGCCAGTGTCCCGGTGGGCCACGCTGTTCCTGCAGTGGTAGGTGATGTTCTGCCGGGCCTGGCTAGACAGCAGCTGCAGCAGCTTCAGCTGCACAGCCGCCGTGTTGGGCTGCTCCTGGTCTCCATAGAGGAACTGCAGGGATGGAGGACATAGTGACGTTCTCGCCATGGCTCCAGGTGAGGAACCAGGAGGAGGACCAGGAGGAGGAACATTACCTTTCTGCCGCTGTTCATGTCGGCTCCGAACCAGACAGGCTTACTGGCGCTGGGGCTGGACTTGGACCACCAGGACTTCCTGGGGAGGCTGGCCGGATTGGCTGAGATGCAGGTCTCACCGCTGTCCATGTCACAGAAGACCCTGATGGCATCCCTGGAGCTGCCCTGGTTGGGGTCAATCCAGTAGTGCCCTGTGGGCGGGGCAGCACTGACATGAATGAAAGAACAAGTGGTGGGCGGAGCTTGGGTGGGCGGGGTCAAGACTCACCGCTGGTCTTCTGAGGGAAGCACAGCTTGATGTCCTGGCAGCTCCGGGCTGGGTTGGTCTTGCTGCCGTCGGGCCGCCGCAGGTCCTCTAGGTGACCTCGCAGGGTCTTCAGGGTGGCATGGACGCCAGTGTTGGCTCGCAGTACTGCCTCCTTCCTGTTGGGGAGTGCCTCATCTCTGTTCATCTCTTGCAGTGGCTCGGCGGGCACGCCGTCGCCCAGGAACTCCACTGCCGAGGCCATGTCGCCATTGCCACCGTAGTCGAAAGCAGCAACCATCAGGTCATTCACGGAGGCAGTGGGGGGTCCTGGGGCCCCGGGAGGTCCTGGGGGTCCTGGTTCTCCCTCCACACCCTAACAAACACATAATGTTTGAAAACCTGTCCAGTGGGAGAGATGGAATCTGACAGCAGTTGGATGTCCATGTAGCTCACCGGAGGTCCCAGGTCCCCGCTGGCACCTCGGGACCCTGGAGCTCCCATTGGTCCTGGCTGGCCATTGTTTCCTTCCTTTCCTGGGGGCCCCACCACTCCAGGTGGTCCCTGTACAGGAAATCACACTGTAAAAATCAAGCACGTGGTCGTAAATTCGTCCCAACCCCGCCACTCTGGTTGACAGCTCACTCACTCTTGGCCCGGTGGGTCCGACGACACCTTTGGCCCCGTGGTCTCCTGTGGCCCCCTGGAAGCACAAGAAGAACCAGGGTCACACTGAGGATACCAGAACTTCACCAGCACCTGCTGAGGCTGAGAGGACGTTTCATCTTACAGCTGATCCAGGCAGACCGCTGAGTCCAGTGAATCCTCGGTGGCCCTTCTGGCCCCTGGCTCCGGTGTCTCCGGGGGCTCCCTTGGCTCCCTGTGGCCCCTGGGGGCCCTGAGGTGGCACACAGAGTGGAGACAAGTTAGTCAAACAAGACTCGAATGTATCCCTTTCGAGTACTGTTTGACTCACTTGACTAACTCTTCATCTGGTGTGTTCAAATCAATGAGGTAATTTCCTGCTTACCACTTTGCCCCGGACTCCAGCAGCTCCTAGGGGTCCGGCGGGGCCTTGTTCACCCTGACCATTATACACAGAAATGTGACCAAGATGAATCTCTGGACATGATGAGTTTTAACCCCTACTGGTCAGTGCGAGACACCCACGTTTTCTCCTGTTTTTCCTGGACTGCCAGTCAGGCCAACGGGTCCCTCGGTTCCCTGCGACCCTGCAGCCCCTGGCAGACCCTCAGGACCAGCATTGCCCCTGTCGCCCTGCAAAAAAAGAGATGTCACAGAGTTCACAGTGACATCAACGCCACCACCTCTAACAGGAAGTAGACCCTGGTCCTACCCTCTCTCCTATGAGACCGTCCTGACCAGGAGGACCTTCGGAACCCGCCACACCCTACAGAAGGCCAGAGTTAGTGCCAGGTGTAGTACCGCCTTTTACCAGCAGGAGTCAGCAAACATTTCAGGATCCAGATGTATATCTTTTTTTATTTTCCCAGACCTCAAGTCCAGGTTCTCCTGCTGGCCCCGTGGCTCCTGGTGCACCAACTCCTCCGGCGGATCCTGGTCCTCCCTGAGGTCCAGCAGTTCCAGGTTTTCCTGGTGGTCCCTGAGGTGAAGCCAGTCTTTAAACTATGGGTGCAGGTCTGAGAACCAGCAACTAACTGAAAAGGGAAAGTGGAAGGTGACTCACAGCGGCTCCTGCCAGGCCCTCGGGGCCCCGGTCTCCTCTCCCTCCAGGCTGACCCACAATGCCTCGCTGTCCAGATGCTCCAGCGGGTCCTGGGGGTCCATCAGGCCCCTAACAGAGAGAGACAACCAGGGTCAGGCCTCAGGTCAGGACCCAGGTCGATGAAGCTGCAGGTACTCCTCCTGCTGCTCACATTGGGGCCATCCTCTCCCGAGTCACCCTTGTCTCCAGGGGTCCCCGCGGGGCCCGGAGGTCCTCTTTCACCCTGACGTCCTGGAGCACCGTTCTCCCCACTGATCCCAGGAGGACCCTGCTTTCCCGGCTCGCCGATTGGTCCGTCTGCACCTACAGCCCCCTGAAGCCCGCAATGTTGCACTGATATAATAAACTGCACCTGATGCTTTGGTCTCATCTCAACACTTTTCATCCTCCAGCTGTGGAACTCACCAGAGAGCCAGCAGGTCCGACTCCTCCAGGCAGACCAGGGAAACCAGGAGCACCCTGAAAAGATACCATATACCTCAGGTTGACCAGGGTTATGGATAATTAGCAGCCAGTGGTTGAAGGTAACTCACCGCCTGACCCTGAGAGCCTCGGCCTCCCTTCAGACCAGTGACACCAGCAGGACCCTAAGAACAAAGACCACCAGCCACAGAATGAGTCCAGGTCTGGACCATGCCTGCGCCCCATTAGACTTCCTGTTTCTTGGATGTGTACCTGAGTTCCTGTCTTTCCAGGCACTCCCTGAGGTCCAGAAGGTCCCACCTCACCCTTCAGACCAGGCTCACCGGGATCACCCTTGGCGCCTGGCTGGCCCTCAGACCCCTGGAACACAGAGGAGGTGAGAAGGTCTAAGTCAGAGCTTTCAATGAACCCCTCCTCACTGTCACATGACGGTGCTGTCACTAACCTGAGGTCCAGGGAAGCCCGCAGCACCGGTTGGACCAGGCTCACCACGAGAACCCTGTGGACATCAACAACATCACACGTGTGTTTTCCAAAGGGGGTGAAAACTCGGCAGAATTCTTCATGAATATGTACTGACAGCGACTCCTCTGGTTCCTCGGCGACCTGCAGGTCCTGGTGGACCAGGTTCACCCTGAAACAAAGGCAAACAGGTTCAGGGATTATGAAGCCCACAGGTAGTGGTAGTGAATTGCTGGCTCACCTTATCTCCATTGGGGCCGGCAGAACCAACAGGTCCAACAGCGCCAGGAAGTCCCTGCAAGTAAACACAGGTGTATTGGACAGTACCGGGTACTGGATCCAGGAGGAGGCGCTCAACCAACACTCACCCTGGGACCATCAGCTCCGGCTTTACCCTCCAGTCCTTTATCTCCAACTGAACCCTGTTCAGAAACACCACTTCTGTCACACATACACACACAGGAGGTCCCACCCCTTTCTCTGCCTAGGTGCTTGTGACGTCCTTCAACTTACAACGTCACCCTTGGGCCCTGAAGTTCCTGGTATTCCTCTCTCACCCGGCATTCCCTGGAGTCCAGGACTTCCTGGTTCTCCTACGGTGCCTGCTGGTCCAGCTTTTCCCTGAAGGCAGGAAAGATACAGAAGGTGAACAACATGAGACATTCAACGTCTTCAAGGTTTGGGTACCTCCAGTCTCACACACCTTTGGCCCATCTGGACCTGTACCCCCAGGAGAACCTCTGGGTCCTGGCAGTCCATTTGGTCCGACCTCGCCTCTCTCTCCAGGGGCGCCTCTCTCCCCCTGTTGGTCAACAGGTGGAACTCATCAGATATTAGAATCACCTGATTTGAGTGATCGGTAAAGTTCAGGCACGTACCCTCAGACCTGTAGCTCCAGCAGCTCCTGCTTCTCCAGCCAGACCCTGCAGCACAGCAACATTCACATTATCTACATGCATAGATACAATGGTAATAGAATAATACAATATAACAATAATAATACAAATTATATCAGTACATCCAATAATAATATATCCATTGTGCCTGATCCCACTGTACCTCATTTCCTGGTTTTCCCGACTCTCCTGGTGGGCCTGGTTGTCCCGGCAAACCCTAAAACAGAGAAGTTGAGTCAAAGTGCCAGTACAATCTTTTTTGTGTGACTTGGACATGAATAATAATTCCAGTTTACTTGGAAGCCATTGAGGCCCTGAGGTCCCTGTTCTCCTCTCTTTCCAGCAGGTCCCTGAAGGAGACAAAGAGAAAGTCATGGGGGCAGTGATGGTGAGGAAGGTGATGATGATGGTGATGGTAATGATGATGGTAATAATGGTGAAGGTGATGATGGTGATGGTAATGATGATGGTAATAATGGTGATGGTGATGATGGTGATGGTGATGATGGTGATGGTAATGATGATGGTAATAATGGTGAAGGTGATGATGGTGATGGTAATGATGATGGTAATAATGGTGATGGTGATGATGGTGATGGTGATGGTGATGGTGATGGTGACGGTGATGATGATGATGATGGTGATGGTGCTTACAGGTGGACCAGCTGGACCTGCAGCTCCCTCCTCGCCGTCCTTTCCATTTGCCCCCTACAGGACAGACCCGGGATCTGTCAGTGCCATGTTGCTGAGAGCAGACTGGTGAGTCAAAGTCACTGGGAGTGAACCCACTTACCCTTTGGCCTGGTGACCCTGCGCTGCCCGCCTCGCCAAGTTTTCCACCGTCCCCCTGCAGAAGCCCAAACACACAGTGAGCTTGAACACAGTGGATCGTCTCTCCACCCTAAAAGCCCTCATAATGATGAGACGCGATTAACTACTATCATAAAGAAGAAACAGGAGAGTGACACTGACAGCCAGACCCTTTGGTCCTGGAAGTCCCAGTGGCCCTGCTGGACCTCGGCCTCCTGAGGAACCTGCTGAACCCTGTTTGCCGTCTTCTCCTGCCAGACCCTAACGGGGAAGCAGAAGAACAATGAGTACACGGTGCAAGATAGAGAACCAGGCTTTAGCCAGACCTGATCAGCTGCCACCAACCATCGGGCCCTGTTTTCCCTCTGCACCAACAGCACCCAGGGGCCCACTCAGACCCTGGAAGACAGAACAGAACCCTGTGATGGAACAAAGCCAGAAACGACCTTTTGAACATGTGGTGAATTGAACTGATGAACATACCCGGGCTCCAAGTAGACCGGGCTCTCCGTTACGTCCCAGGTCTCCAGGTTCACCTTTGGAACCTACTGTCCCAGGTGGTCCTCGTTCTCCCAGTGCCCCCTATTGGACCAAACATGAAACAGAGGTCAGAGAACAGTTACTAAACAGGGTGTGGGTGTCGGTCTGGGTATGTGGTGGGCTCACTTTGGGGCCTGGAAGACCGTCGGAGCCTGGGAAGCCTCGGTTCCCGGGAACGCCCTGCAAGATGTGCAGGAGAGGGATTTAAGCAGTGGTGGGAAAAAACGAAAACTCAGATCATTTCAAGTAAAAGTGGTCTTACAGCTTCTCCGGCAAGTCCTGGAGGTCCCACAGACCCGGCGTCACCACGAGGTCCACGCTTCCCTTCATCTCCAATCGGACCAAGAGCACCCTGAGTGCCGTGGTCTCCCTGGCAACAACAGACCAGCAGCCAATCAGACAAAGCTTAAACTTTACTGTGTTACTTGTAGTGATGTTGAATTTTATTTTTCTTACTCTTTCCCCTTTAAATCCAGGTTCTCCCTTCATTCCCGCCACTCCAGCGTCACCCACTTGGCCTTTTGGTCCGTCCAGTCCTGTCATTCCCTGGGGCCCTGGCGGACCAGGGGGTCCTAGCAATCCTGATGGACCAGCCAAACCTGCGATTCCCTGTGATAGAAAAAAGAAGAAGGGTGGAGTCAGGTGGAATGCGTTGACTGACAATTAAAAGTTCCAGAGAGCAGCAGAGACACTCACAGTCTGTCCGCGAGTGCCAGGAGCTCCGTCTGAGCCGTCGGCACCCTGTGGAGGAACAAATGTCCAAGTCAATTACCAGGACAAACCTTTAGTGCCTTCTCAGAAGACCTAGGAGACCTCACCTGCTTGCCTATTGGTCCAGAGAGTCCCACATGACCTGTGTCCCCTCGAGGTCCCTGCCGTCCTGCACCTCCTCTCAGGCCTGTTGGTCCCACCTCCCCCTGACAACCAGAAAGAACCAGACAATCCAACACTGTTCCCAACACAACTTCCTGAAGTTCTGAAGAACTTGAGTTTCCGCCACAGTATCACCTTTATTCCAGGACCTCCAGGGAAACCAGGCACTCCGGGGATTCCGATGGGACCCTGGAGTCGAGGGAGATTCAAATGTGTGAAGGTTTATCGTGTGTGTTTAATGTGATGTTTCAGCATGTGGTTCCTACCAGTGGACCCGGTTTTCCAACATGACCCGATTCACCACGTTTCCCCTAAAACAAGGAAAAGACAAAGAAGAAGGTCTGAGCCTTGACCTCATGTTTTAAAAACTGATTAATTTTTAATAATGCTGTTGGTCTCACAGCGGGTCCAGTCGGTCCGGGTCGGCCCCGCTCCCCTTGCTGGCCGGCCGGGCCCTGGAACAAGAAAGAGATCAAGTCAGGTGTTTCAGTGTGGAGGTGGATCTGGAAGGAGCCTGCAGAACCCTAAGACTGTCCGGGACTCTGAAGAACCCAACTAGGAACTTTAGCTCTGTATGCCCACCTGTGGCCCAGAGGCCCCCATGGTTCCTGGAGTACCAGACGATCCCTGTCAAAGACAAACATAGTCAGATTGAGTCTCCTCAGGGGTCTCCTTGGCCAGAAGCAGGATGCGGGACTCAGACCTTGGATCCAGCAGCTCCTGACTCTCCTCGGGGCCCCAGCAGACCAGCGGTGCCCTATCAGAACACCCACAGACTTGTCAGAGCTCCACATCGGCTCTCTTCAAAACAGGGAAGTTGTTTTTTTGGAGACTCACCTTGTGTCCTTTCAGTCCTGGATGACCTGGAAGTCCTGGAAAACCTCTGGCACCCTGCAACAGACCTTCCAGTCATTGGTTGAATACATTTTCCACAACAGAGGAGATCTGCAAATGTGTGTATTTTTGCTTTGAACTGATCTGGGATGGTACTTTACCGCTGATCCGGGGAAACCAGTCTCTCCTGATGCACCTGCAGGTCCAGATCCTCCCTGGGCACAAGGGATCAAATTAAAACCGGACTCTGTTTTTTCAGTCTAAATGACAAGGTCATCCATGAGTTTGAGTCAATGGGACTCACATCGAGTCCAGGTTTTCCAGGCAGTCCATCTGGTCCGCGGAGACCTGGCTCACCCTGGAAAACCACAACAACAATCACAACTCTCTCCAGCAGATGGCACTGTCAGTCAAAGTCTCGAGCAGTTGGAGGCTTCCTACCATTGGTCCAGGATCTCCAGCTTCTCCCGGGATTCCCTGACCTCCGGCCGGACCCTGATATGAAGCAAAAGGACTGTGAGAACTTCAGTTGATCACGAGACAAGGGTCATGGAAATTGGAAAGGTCACTTACTTGTGCTCCAGGGGAGCCAGGGAGTCCTCGTGGTCCTGATTCACCCTGAGGGAAGATACCGGCATTCACTTTATGGACCTCTCATGTTTCCGTGATGATATTAAGGACAAGTCCTGAGTGTTACCCTGGATCCGGACACCATTGCTGACACGCCGGCCTTCTCGTTCAATCCTGAGGTCATCTGGGACACCAGCGTTCCCTGGAAGGAGCCACCAGAGAGCTTTGATGGATCTGATCTGTACTCAGAACAAAGGATGGTCTGAGTTGGGAAACTCACCCCAGGGTAGCCGGGGTACCCGGGATGACCTGGAGGTCCTGGCTGTCCTGGATTTCCTGGAACACCAGGCTCTCCGTCAAATCCAGGAGGTCCTGGAAATCCCTGCAGAGCAAAATGAAGAGTTCTCAAGAGTTTGACACAGATGAGCAGAGAGGTTCTGCTAGCAGTTAGCGTGTTAGCGTCTTGTTACCCGTCGGCCTTTGAAGCCCCTATGTCCGGTGTTCCCCTGCCCTCCTGGTGGACCCTGAACCATGACAGTACAGCATTAAGATCTTCATCGAGACTGGAAGGTGAAGTCAAAATCATCAGACTGCAGTGAAAACCCACCTGAGGTCCAGCATGTCCAGGAGGTCCTTCCACCTGTTACAGTAACAGTGATCAATAAATATTCAAAATGGCGCACAGACACACAAATAACAAAGTGATATGGATCAGTACTTACATATGGGATGTCACCTGGTTCCCCCTTCTCACCCTGAACATACAAAGTAAAAAAAAACACACCTCAGTTTGATGCTCGAAAACTAGACTGTTGCAGACGTTGTCCAGGTAGTTACCCTGAAGGCCATGATCTCCACACGGCCGCCGGCGCTGGCCAGAGTGTCGCACACGGGGCAACACTCGCCCTCAGGGATGACCAGCTTCTGGCAGTTGGGCAACAGCTCGCACTGGACCTCGTCGCACACGGCCACACCATTGTCGCACATGCACACGCTGCATGGCTGCGGTTTCCAGATGTCATTGTGCTGGTGGACCAAGCCGTCCACGGTGCAGTTCTGGTAACCAACTGGCTCGGTCTCAGGGGCGTCGGTGCCGATGGGGGGTGGTGGGGTGGACTCTTCAAGGAGACACACAAGCAGGAGAGTGAGACACGTCGCCAGCACTTTTTGCTGGATTAGCATTTAGGCTAGTTAGCAACAGATGATGGATAACCTGCCTATGCAACATCCTCCCCAAAACTATGCAACCACGACAGGAAAGTCCTCAAATTCCATGATCATTCTGGGGCGTGCTAAGCTAGCATGCTAAGCTAGCAGATATAAGTGCACTCTTTTCAGTCCCTGATAGAAATATTTCATGTCAGCGTTCCTTAAAACTGCTTTTGCTTGAAGCCAAGTAAGAGAGAAAAATGTACTACTCCACCTTCAGATGGAGTAGCAATGGCTTTGGCTTTTGCCAAAACTGTGAATGTAAAATGCTGTTCCACGTAGGTTCCAGGAGGTTTTTTTTAAACATCTCAGTGTCGGGTGGTCACTATGACGGCAACAACAACAGCAACAACAACAACAACAACAACATTTCCTGCTCATTTAAAAAAACAACAACAAAAAAACAGCCCTCTATGATGTCAACAAGGGCACCATTCCTTCTGCCTGGTTAGTGACCCCACCCCCGACCCAGGAGTTCACCCCGCCCTACGAGACCACCTTTTTTTTTGCCTCTTGTTTTGGCAGTGCAGAAATCAAATCACAGTGGGAAATGCTGCCCTCTGCTGGTCATCCACCTAAACTGCACAGCTGTAGCTGAGAGTCCAATCACCAGCCAGGACTCATCATCACTTCCTCTTAATAATGAAGTGCAGCATGGGAATCGTAGTGTCTAAGCAGGGGAACATTCTCTATGTGCGTGTGCGTTTAAAATGAAGGTGATTTAATGCAACCATGCGGTGCAGATAGACAGTAAATGTGTCATCAGAGGAATTTAATCGGCAGGCGGCAGCAAGACACGACCTGCAGCTGAAACTGGAAGGTGAAAATCCTGTGGCGGCTCATGAGGAGAACCTCCGAGGTAACAAAGAAACAAAAACCAAGATGTCATTAAAAGAAGAAGAAACTATTTGGGGAATGTTGGGCTGAAAAAAAGTGATTGTGGGATTGTGGTTCAAATATGCAATCATCACAGAAGAAGAAGAAAAAGTCCAGCCACTTGTTGCAACATTCAGCTTTTTTCCACATTTCAGGGTTCCTCTGATCTTTCTCACCCAGGTTTCACAAACCTCCAGTGCAGAAACTCTGAAATCTGAGCTGGTCAGCAGGGTTGAAAGCAGGGCTGCAGGAGAAAGCTGATGGGGTGTTGCTAAAAAAAGCCACCTGTTCTGTGGTCACATGTCCTCTGGGCCTGGAGCTCCTCATTATGTGGCTAGGCCTTATAGCGACTCTATTTCAGGAGCGGCCGCAGATTACACGTTTCTGGGGCTGGAGGAGCCGCAGCGAGGGACAACACCCACGGAGATGGGAGGAGGAGGGGGGGACAGGGAGGAGCCTGAAGAAGAGCTCGTCCACCCTGAGGTCCCTGGAGGCCCCTGAGATGCTGCAAGTTTTTTTCGGTGGATCTCCTGGATTTTCTTCTTCTTTCTTCTTCTTTCTTCTTCTTTCTTCTTCTTTCTTCTTCTCCTCCTCCTTCTTTTTTCTTCGCTCAAACAATAGGCAGAAGAAGAAGAACCTGCTGCCGTCAGTCCAGGTTGTTCTTCTGTTTCATCTCATCATCTACGACAGGCGAGGGTGGGCCGGCGGGGGGGACTTCTGGATGGAATGGATACCAGGTTGGGCGGAGCCACAGCTCCACCATCAATTCAGAGGTGACGGAGGCCGTTTTTTTTGCGGTCTTGCAGATATCTGGGTTAACTGTATTTAATCTCTTGCACCATCTTCAGCTGAGCTGAGCTGTTTTGACATTTTCCCATCAGCCCCTGCTGCCTCCCTCCCTGCCTGCCTGCCCATCTGCCTGTCAGTCTGGGTGTGTCCCGCCTCCTTCCCACTCGCAGTCTGACCAAAATTAGTGGTTGGTGGCCAACATCATGGTCTCTAGCCTCGCACTGAAATAGCCAACTCTGGAGGAGCTCCTGGCTCATCTGGAGGTGCCTCCCACCCTTCCTCAGGCAGACAGACAGACAGACAGACAGATCGCAGCACGCTCAACACTTTTCCTCACCTGTAATTCCAGGAGAAAGCTGAGGGACGTTATAATCAGCCATAAGTGCATAATGACGCCTCATTTGAAAGAAAGGTAACGAGACCTTCTGCCCCAAAGTGCTTCTGGAGGCTGTGATTGGACCTGCGGCCTACAGACAAGCATCTCCCACTGAGCTGGAGACAGTAGTGGGAACCTTAGAGGGGTCGTGAAGAAGAACAAGAACAAGAAGAACAAGAACAAGAACAAGAACAAGAACAAGAACAAGAACAAGAACAAGAACAAGTTGGAGAAGCAGGAGAAGATGAAGAAGATGCTGTGAGGTCACTGTTGCTGCTGGACGCTCCCTCACTCACCTATGGCAGTTGCCTCTTGGCAGGTGATGACCATCACCTGGATGGCGGCAAGGAGCAGAAACGTGGCCAGGTGGTGGCAGTTCCGCGGCAGCGGCGAGAGCCCCATTGTCCTAGAGCCTCCACCTCCTGGGGGCCTTGAAGACGCAGAATCCCTGAGAGGAAAGTAGCTCCTGGAAGGCTCGGCTGGCTGCAGCAGACTGAGGGAGCTGCTCCTCTGTCACCTCCTCCCTCCTCCTCCTCCTCCTCCTCCTCCAGCACCTCCTTCTCCTCATCCTCCTCCCCCTCCTCCTCTGGCTGGAGCTCCGCCTCCTCTTGCTGCCACCGCCATCGCCGACTAATTAAAGGGTGGAGGAGATGGCAGGAGGGAGGAGCTGGAGAGGGAGAGAGAGAGAGTGCACAGCAGAGCGTGACCTTTGACCTCTTCCACTCCCTGCCCGAAGGCTCCGCCCTTCTGAAGACCCAGCACCCGGCACACCTTTTGGAAAGATGCAAAGGAGTCCATCCTGGTCCTGGCTGCCCACGCTGGCTCCTGATGGCACGTGAAGCTGCTACCACTAACAAATTTAACACAAACTTTTGGGAAATGTTTCTAAATGTGATTTATTGCAACACTGGCTCACGTGCATCATCGTTCAGTGTCATCTACGTCAGCTTGCGCTAGCTTTCGGTCATGGCTTTGGTTAAAATTCCTAAATTTTTAAATTCCTAATTTCTGGGTTAAATCCCTGCAATCTCATTTTAAACCCCTCCCCCCAATCAGACACAGCGACTCCCCACACCCACTAGCCCAGCAGCAGCACAGGATTCCATAAACAGCTGCAGTTATTCCTGGATGATGTGGAGACAAGGAGGAAAACCACAGAGTGGACTGCCCAGTGGAGGTGGCTGGAAGGATGGATGGCAGGAGATCAGCAGCTCCAGCTGCTGCAGTGGAAACGCATGGCGGTTGGCCCAGTTCTTCTGCAGCAGCAGCAGGTCATGTGACAGGAAGGTCATGTGACCGGTGTCCCCTTACAGGGTTGCGCTACATCATTGATGCGGTCGACGAGGCAGCCAGAGCGGCAGTGGGTCCGTGCCGTGGGGATGTTCGCTGCCGCCACTAAGAACTTTGTCAAGCAGGTGGGCGACACAGGCCGCCTGGTGCCGGTGCCCAGCCTGAGTGAGGCTGACCACTACCAGCCCCTCAGCCTGGTGGCCCGCAGAAGGAGGAGGGGGCGGGTCTTCTGGAAGAAGGACAAGTACGCCTCCACACCCTTCTCCCTGAAGGACATCCTGGTCGGAGAGAAGGAGATCACTGCAGGTAGTAGAGTGTGTGGGGAGGGGGGGGGGGGTGATGATATGAGATAAAGTTAAATGGGTATATTTTTTAAAATGGATTAAATTTCCCAACCTGGACTTGATCAAAAGTCCTTCAGTTTTCACCGTTTAACACCAATAGCAGGGGGCAGTGTTTCCTCTCCTCCTTACACCTCTTGGGTACAACATCCCTGCAATTTAAGTCCAGAACTGAGCCCCCCAATAGACTCTCTCTGCTTATTACAGCCAGTCAACCTTCACCCACTGTGTGTGTGTGTGTGTGTGTGTGTGTGTGTGCGTGTGTGTGTGTGTGTGTGCGTGTGTGTGTGTGTGTGTGTGTGTGTGTGTGTGTTTCCCAAACAGGAGTCTCGTCCTATCAGCTGCTCAACTACGAGGACAAGTCCGACCTGGCCCTGAGTGGACGCCTGGGGAACCACTTGATCAATGACGTGGGCGTCAATGTCAGTGGCTCCGACTCGGTGGCTGTCAAGGCCTCGTTCGGCATCGTGACCAAGCACGAGCTTGAGGTGCCCACGCTGCTGCGAGAGCTCAACTCCAGGTGCGGCTAAAAAACACAAAAATAAACAAATCACCTTCCAAGTTCAACATACTCACAGAGGGACACGCTAGCTGTATCGCTAAGGCCTAGCTGAGATGATTGACACCTCAGATGGCTATGGTGTGTGTATGCTATCTGGCAGTTAGCTTAGCTCACTACCGTCGTGGTGGTGGCCAAGCCTAGCCAAGATGATTGACACCTCACACGGCTTTTGCGCAGTGTATGCTAGTTTACCGTTAGCTTAGCTGACTAGCGGTGTGGTGGTGGTGGGTGTTTTCCAGGAAAGTGGACCTGGATCACTGCCTGGTCCGTCAGTCCAGGGAAAGTGGGCAAAGTGTTCTGTGCGTGGTGGTGGAGAGCATCAGGACCACCCGCCAGTGCTCCCTGACAGTCCATGCCGGCATGAGGGGGACCACCATGAGGGTGGGTACACACACACACACACACGCACACACACAGATAGTTTGAGCTGACTGTCTGTCTGTCTGTCTGTCTGTGTGTCTGTGTGCGTCTCCAGTTCCAGATCGATGATGGGAGGAACCCTCGAGGTCGAGACAAGGCCATCGTCATCCCGGCCCACACCACCATCGCCTTCAGCGCCTGTGACCTCTTTCTGAGGCTGGATGGTCGCCTCGGTAATGATCTCTCATCTCTGGAAGTCCTCCTCAGCTGCTTCAGTCAGAGAGCCCTATTCTCTGCTGGCCATCCTGAGATCCTCAGGATGCTGCTGGGATTTTTAAAGAGTCTTTCCTCCTGCTGCTCCTCCTCCTGCTTCTTATTCTTCATCTCCTCCAGATATCTGCGTGGCTCCGGAGTCCCAGGGCGGCTTCGAGCGGGAGCAGATCCGGGAACAGCTGGGTGGCTTTCTGGGCCACTTCTCACTGGGCCGCTTGCGCCGCTTCCTATCTGGGATCATCTATGGAAACCCCTTCAGAGCAGGTACCGCCCTCTCATCACTCTTCTTCTTCTTCTTCTTCTTCTTCTTCTTCTTCTTCTTCTTCTTCTTCTTCATCAGGGTCAGTCTTGAGTTCAAATTCTTTCAATTAATGAAGGATTTTGAAAAAGTTCTCTGATACATGTTTTAATCAAAGAAAATCTTCTTCTTCTACCCTAAGAGCTTCTCTGAAATCTGGTGCCAATAAATCATTTTGTGTGCGGTTTTAAATGATGAATTATTTTTTTCTAATGCACTGGCTTATGTTTGATTTTTTTTTTTTTTTTTGATCTTCTTTACTTATTTATTTTTATCTACTTTTTCATATTTTTGTTTGTAAAAGGTTCATAATTTTTGGTTTAAAAAGTGTGGTTATAAAAATCAAAAATCTTCTTCTTCTTCTTCAGTATGTAGCTCAGCTCCTGTGTATGTGTATTGCAGAGAGCCAGGTTTTCCAGGAGCTCACCCACTCCAACACCTATGTGGACGACGGCGGCGATGGCGTTGCGGGCGGTGCCAACTACTTTGAGAGGGCGGCCAGCGTGACGGACGTGTCCAGCGGCTACCTGAGGGAGCTCTCACACACCCGGGTCAACCTGCTAAAGCACAACATTGCCAAGGGGCCGTGCTCGCTGTG
Organism: Nelusetta ayraudi; assembly: GCF_046127955.1. Classification (NCBI taxonomy): domain Eukaryota; kingdom Metazoa; phylum Chordata; class Actinopteri; order Tetraodontiformes; family Monacanthidae; genus Nelusetta; species Nelusetta ayraudi. The sequence goes on along the minus strand of NW_027466054.1, from coordinate 212,193 downwards.
CGGGATGGGCCCCCAGCGCCGCGAGACTGTCTACGGCTGCCTGCAGTGCAGCGGAGCCGGGGGCGGGGCAAAGTACGTGCGGCTGCACGCTGTGCCGTGCTTTGACCTGTGGCACAAAACCCTAAGGTGAAGCAGGCGGTGGGGAGGAACACAAGTGAGTCCGCCCTGGTCCTGGCTGCCCACGCTGCCCCCTTGGTGGCAAACACCGTAAGCTGCCGTTTGAAGGCCCAATTTTACACAAACTTCTTCCAGGAAACGTTTCCAAACTTGATTTATTGCAACACTGGCTCACGTGCATCATCATTCAGCGTCATCTACATGATCTGTGATGTCAGAGATGCAAACTAGCCTGTGCTAGCTTTCGCTTATTGCTGTTTAAACATCTATTTGGTTTAAATTCCTAAATTTTAAAATTCCAAAATTCTGGGTTAAACTCTTCATTTTAAACCCCTCCCCTGACGTCTGATTTTCCAGCCAGGTGAGGAGTGGCAGCCAATCAGACGCAGCCTTACTCACTAACCCCTCCCCCCACAGCAAGTTCAGCCCGAGGAACATCAGAGGACCAGAGGTGGTGGTAAGAGAAACTGAAGGAGCTCCAGCCTCCCCTGGTCTTCCACCAGGCCACTAGGGGTCAGTCCTTAGACTTGGATCAAAGATGATTTCAGTTTTCATGGAGTTTTCATGCAGCTCAGCATGCACATGTGTTTTTTGTTTTGTTTTGTTTTTTTGTTTTTACGTGTGTTGTGAAATCAAGTGTCTTCTTGCACCAGGAGGTAGTAAATTACAGGCCAAGGGTTCAAGGCAGGTGGGGGTTGGGGTAGTGGAAGGGGCTCAGGGAGGTGGACCCTGCAACCAGGAAGAGGAGGAGAAGCCACCTGATCTGCACACCTCCGCCGCCGCCCTACAGGCTGGGAGGGATAAATTATTCAGGCAGGTGTCGGGTGGAGGTGGAGCAACTCGGTTTCACTTCTGGGTCAGACTGGAGGGTCATGTGACCACTGGTCACTGGTCTCACGCGCACACACACAATTGTGGTCGGCAGCAGCTGCCATACCCACACAGATCCATCCAGGATGCTGATTGGACCAAACTCTTCCTGTTGTTCAGAAATAAATTGTGCATTTGTTGTTGCCTTTTTTCCCTCAGTGTCGTTTTTCTTTCATTTATATTCACGCAACTGCTAGTCATAGATGATGACGGCGAGAAATTAATGAATTCAATTCATGCATTTGTATAACTAACTCACTTCCTGGAACCTGAGAGGAGTGGCCTGTAATGTCATGTGATTGGGCTCAGTCACCCTCAACACGTTAGCAAGCTAATCACATCCATCAATGCCTGTCAATAAAGTTCAACAAAAAACTTCAAAGAGCCACGACAGGTGATGGAATGAAGGAATTAGCACAACGAGCTCAACACCTCGGTTGGCCGGCATCAGAAGAACTTTATTTAAAGAGGCCACGCGGTCAAATCACACAAAAGCCCAGCGTCTTCCAAAAGTGAAGAAGCGTGGCCCCCTGCGTCATGTGATAACCTCCATCATGTGATCACCTCCGTCATGTGAACTGCAACTCTTGGAATTCTATGGAACAAAAAGTTCAGGGAAAAAAAACAAAAAAACAAAGAACAGCCTCTTGTGATGCAACACGGGAAATTAAGTCGGCATTTTATCTATTTCATTGCATGGCGTTCTGAAAGGGGGATGGGGTTAGTCTCCACTTATGTGTGGAGACGCTCCTGGCCTGAATTCCACGATAATTTGTTCATCTCGTTAGCCGGTGAGGAGCGCTTTTCCTGGTGGCGCAGTAGGGAACAGCGGGACTCTTTGATTTTGGGAAAAATGAGTTGAGTGTCTGACTCCTCTGAGAAAAATGAAGCTCCACTGGGCACAAAAATCACATTCCAAGAAGAGGTTTGTTCCAGTTCCTGGCGATGTGATGAGGGCACAGCTACACCTGGAGCACTCACACACCTGTCAGTCAAGCTGGCAGCCTTTAAAAATGCTCCCATGATGGGACCTGCGAGGTCACATGATGAAGCATGAAAATCCCATATGATTAAAAAATTGGAGCAAGCATTGGCCCTCGGGACTGGAATAAATATCTCTTTATAGTGACTGAATGATGCTCTGATGTCAGCGAGTAAACAGCTTGTTTCATAAGAGCTCCTCAGAAAGTGGTGGAGATGCTCCGCCGTCACAGGAACCAGGGACAAACAGCAGCACCTGACTGCCGCTGCCTGCGGGGACATCGAATTAAAGCTAATCCAATCAGTGCCAAAGAGATTTTTATATTTGTTCAATTGCCTCTTAAAGTCCTCCTGCTGCTGCTGCTGCAGGAGGAAACAAGGAGTCGGCAGTTTTACAGGAAGCAGCGAGTCCCTAATGCGAAAATCTCATCATATGATCAACAGGCGGAATATTGAATATCGCAGGAAAATACGGCTGATCCGGGCAAAGACGACAACATATTCAGCACGTTGCAAAAAGATATAATTATATAATAATTTCAGTCTTTCTTGGAAAAAGGTTAAAAGTTAAAACACCTGATGTGTCTGAAACCTGCACAGGAAGTTGCCTCCACTTCCGCAAAAACCAGCCTCATGTTCATGGAAATAAAACACAAATGTGACCACGCAACATGTGTGTCTTTTTCTCTCTCTTTATTTGGTTTTAAAAGAAGGATATTTTGGCCTTTAGCCCATTCGTGTTATTTATAGCAGACATGATTTAATCTGAGGCCATGCCCACCTCTGCCTCGGTCCCCGCCCTCCCGCCACCCCTCCGCAGCCTCACTGCTGGTGATGGTTAAAAGGCAGGAGGAGATCAGGGCCCGGAGGGAGAAACCGGTCTGACCCTGATCCGACTCCACTGACTGAAGGTAAGCAGCCTTCTGAGGTTTTTGTGTCGCTGGTATTCACAGAATATGTTTCTATCATTTCAGATTTTTTGACCAAATTTTCCTTTGAATTTGAAATGTAAACGTTTGACCAACTTTCCTCTAAATTTACTCTATTTAATTTAATTTATTTTTAAAGAAATGGAAGTTCATTTCTCATCATGGAAACATCCCTTGACTGTAAACAGGAGTAAACAGGCATTTTACCAACATTTGTAAGATGCAAAAATATGGAAATTCTTCTAAAAATATTTCCTCCAAAAAAAAAAAGAAAAAGGTTAAGAGGCCATTTGGGTCAGTCCTCAGCTAAATTATTTTGTATGTATTGAAGTATTTAATTGAGTTTAAAATGCCTCTGAGTTTCTGACGAATCCATTCAAACTAATAAGCGTGTGTGTGCGTCTGATTATTGGCCAGTTTGACCGGACCCTCATTGGGACCGCCAGCTAGTTTGACCTGACCCTCACCGGCACCCCTAGCCAGTTTGATCGGACCCTCCCAGCCGGACTCCCAGCCAGGATGCCCGAGACCTCGTACGAGTGCAGCGACTGCCAGGAGTCGCTGTACGGCCAGCGCTACATCCTGCGGGACGACGACATCTACTGTATCAAGTGTTACGAGACCCACTTCTCTCACCAGTGTGAGCTGTGCCAGCAGCTCATTGGCTGTACCAGCAAGGTAACCGCCTGCCCACCCACCCATCCGACTAGCCAACCAGCCAATCTATGTCAGCCTCACCTTATGCTCGACCAAAGTGTGTGTTTGGGGCCATTTAACACATCAGAATCAGGACATAATTGAGGGAAAGTGTTGGTGGAGAAGGAGCAGGGGGCAGGAAGTGGTAGAGTGTCTGCAGACAGGGACCCCTGGTGGTCGCTGTCTGTCAAGACAGACATTGAAGCAGATGTCTCAGTTATTATGTTTGAGCCCAATTCAGCAGAAAAATTAAAAACAAACTCTATAGGTCTAGGCATGTGCTCTGCCTCATCCTGCAATTCTACATGATTACAAACCTGAGGGATTCTTTTGTAGTAATTGTATGTTGCACTCAGTGTTGTGCTGTGATTACCAAGAAAAAAAAAAAAAAAGTAGTCCCTGCAGTCAGCGAGTCAGCAGCTTCACAAGCCTTCATTCTACACACAGCTACACCCACTTGTCCCCGTCCCTGTGCCCTTGCAGGACATGTCCTACAGGGATCGCCACTGGCACAGCGGCTGCTTCCTGTGTGGCATGTGCAACCGCTCGCTGGTGGACCGGCCCTTCGCCACCAAGGCCGACCTGCTCATGTGCGTGGAGTGCTACAGCAACGAGTACTCGTCCAAATGCCACGCCTGCCTCAAGACCATCATGCCAGGTGAGGGAGGGGTTGGTGGGTGGGGCTAAGAGGGGGGTTAGGGTGGGCGGGGCTAAGTGCTGGATCTGTTCTTGGTCCAGTTTGGGCCCTTTGGGTTCAATCAGGCAGGCAAGAGACCTCAGAGGTGAGCTGACTGTACCTCCCTCTCTCTCTCTCTCTCTCTCTGTTTCTTTCTCTCTCTCTCTCTCTCTCTCTCCCTCTCTCTGTCTGGCGCCCCCTACAGGCTCAAAGAAGATGGAGCACAAGGGCAACAGCTGGCACGAGCACTGCTTCAGCTGCCAGCGCTGCCAGCAGCCCATTGGCACCCGCAGCTTCGTGCAGAAGGAGGGCAACAACTTCTGCCTGCCCTGCTATGAGAAGCAGTTTGCCCAGCAGTGCGTCAACTGCAAGAAGGTAAAAGCAAATGCAGGACGTCCCGCCCCCTCACTCTTTATCCCCCCAATCATCATCATCATCATCATCATCATCATCATTGGACCTGTGGCCACTCTGGCTCCTAGATTGAGTAGACGTGAATGAAATTAGATGCAGTAATGAGGCGATGAGACGTCAAAGTGAGATTAGTACCGACTATTGTGTGGGTTTTTGTCCTGCGGGGGGGCACCACTGCCATCAAAAGGGCTTTGACCCGAGGGAATGCTCAGAACATGGACTGTCTGTGGCACAGCTAAGTTCTTTCTGATTGGATGTCTGAAGGTTGGGGGGCACCGGGGGATATGTGACCACCTGAAGCAGGAAGCAGATGGTGGCGCTGGCAGGAAGTGGGAGCGTCGTCACAGAGGGAGGAGGGATCAGGCAGCAGGGGGCGGAGTGACAGATCACCTGAGAGATTCTTTTCTAAAATTAAAGCTCATTTTAATGAGCTCTATTAAGCTCAATTAAGGTCAAGTTAATTACATAAGACTGGTGCATTTAGGATCTTACACATCTATTATTATATTAAAAATGACCTGCTAGAGCAGGCGTCGGCAAACTATGACCCGGGGGCCATATGCTATTTTAAGCATTTTAATGTGGCCCGGCGAATTTTAAAGAAATTATATAAATAATTAGTAAGTCATAAAACAGCTGTATTTCATCCATTTTCAGTGATTTAAGAGTCATTTCAATAAAAACAAAAAAACACGGGGCATCAAAGGCACTGATTTTGTTGGAACTTTGCTTTGGTTCATTTTCAATTTTCCTCCTATGAGGTTGGTCAGTAAAACACTCCATCCATCTGCTCCTGCTGCGGGCCCCCCTCTGTCACATTTTACAACCCATTGTGCCCCACTGGCCAAAACGTTTGCCCACCCCGGTGCTAGAGCGATTGAAGGTGTGATTGGCAGTGGTTGGTCGTCTTCAGTCATGTGACTCCTGCTCTTTCAGCCAATCACCACGGGCGGTGTGAACTACCGGGACCAGCCCTGGCACAAGGAGTGCTTCGTGTGCATCGGCTGCAAGGTGCAGTTGGCTGGCCAGCGCTTCACCTCCCGGGACGACTTTGCCTACTGCCTCAACTGCTTCTGCAACCTGTTTGCCAAGAAGTGCGCCTCCTGCACCACCTCCATCAGCGGTAAGCTCCGCCACCACTTCGGGGAGGGGGTGGAGGGCGTCTCGGGAGGGGTCAATTCAAGGAAAACAGGCAGAAGTCGGAGCAACTCAACATTTCAGGATATTCTAAATTAACTTGCTTTAACTTGATTTTAGAGTGTCCTTTTCAAACTTATTTTAATTAATGCAAATGCAGGAACAATTATCCAACACCAGAGGGGGAAAAACTGTAGCTACTCACATTTTCATGGAACCTTGTTTTCAGTCCGCCCTGGGGACAAAGCCTCTTTTTTTCTGCAGTAGCTGGAGCTCACCCAGTTGCTGTTGGAACGGCTCTGACGTCAGCAGAAGGCCTGGGAGGAATGTTTACTACATTCACATCCTAGCAGTCATGTGCCTCCCCTGTGCATCCTATCACCGTCAATTAGTGGGTGAAGGAATTATATCGATCATGAGGGCTGCAGCAGATGAGCTAAATTAACAAGCCTGGGGGTGGAAAAAAAGTGGCTAAGTGGTGATAAAACATCACAAGCTGTTTGCAAGGCTGTTTTCTAGCTCAACAACACCCCCTAGTCGGTCAATTTGCAACGCAGTCGTGACAACCTGTGGTCAAAGGATAGCAAAGATGTGGACGGCTAATTTTGATTTTCCTTATGAGGCCAAAACATTCCACTTTATGGGCCCTCTAATGGTCCCCAAAGGCAGCAGGTGACTCACAATGACCTCATGACCCCCCCTCCCACTCCTCCTCCACACACCCCCAGGTCTTGGCGGCAGCAAGTACATCTCCTTTGAGCAGCGCCAGTGGCACAACGACTGCTTCAACTGCAAGAAGTGCTGCGTGTCGCTGGTGGGCCGCGGCTTCCTCACGTCCAAAGACGACATCCTCTGTCCCGACTGCGGCCAGGACATGTGAAGGGGTCACCGAGGTCTCACCGAGGGCCCTCCGCCAGGCCGGAGAGAGTGCCACCCGCCGTCATGCTAACCACACCCGAGTTTGTTATTGTGCATCACTTACTGGTTTCTCACAATTTTAACTCTTACCTGACTGTTTGTGTCTGTTTGCGTGTGTGTGTGTGTGTGTGTGTGTGTGTGTGGCGCTACTGATGACACGTTGAGTCGAGGTGCAGACGTCACCTGAAGGATCTTCAGTGTTTCGAACATATCTACAATATATCTATGTGGCAAATGCCATTTTAATGAGTCATACCTGCTCACCAAAGCTGCATTGTATCACATAAAAACTGACATTGATTGCGCCACTAATACGACTTAACTGACGCTGTGAAATAACACATTGTTTAACGGAAAAGTAACAGTTGCAGTGAACCAGCAGATATTCAAACAATAACCAAGAGTGTCGGTTGTGTCATTTAATGTAACCTAAAGTAATAAATGATATATTAAAAAATAAATCTGTTGACTTTGGTTTTGTGTCACTGTAATTGCTGTGAAAAAAGGTTTGAATAATAATAATAATAATAATAATAATAATAATAATAATAATAATAATAATAATAATAATAATAATAATAATAATAAGCAGAAGACGCAGTAAAGGTTCGTGAAACGCGACAGATATCTCACTGCGCTGTCGCCTCAGTCAAGCGCAGAGCGCTGCTGAGTCTGCCCACTACCACCGTGACATCAGGATTATCGCCTTCATACACGATCTTTGTCCAGAGGACCGGAAGCTGGCAGCAGGTGCCACCGGAAGTGTCTGCGGTCCGTCCATCCATCCCCGCCTGCTGTAAAACTACATTTTTGGAAGCGCCCCGGCAGTTCTCGCCAGAAGCCACTCGCACCTAACGATCAACGCGACGTAACGTAAGCAATTTCTTCTCCTGATCATTTATTTCAATCGGAAGCGGCCCCGCAGTGGATCCACCTCTCAGCGGCGGAGCGCCGCTGAAGCAGCAGCTAGCCTGTAGGCGGCTAGCATAGCTAGCGGAGCTAACGGAGCTTTGTTAGCAGCACAGCTCAATTAAGCTCTGCACTAAGCTACGTCTTTGACTTTCGGTGCCCTAGTTTTACTTTTATATGAAATATTTCGTATTATTTTATGTATTGAGATTGCATCCGGACATTATCCTCTAAAAGCGTGGCGTTTTTTTTTAAATCTATTTATTTATTCATTCATTTTTTTTAAATACCCTAGATATAAACGGTGTCGGTGTTAGCTTAACGCCTCGCCGCACCATTAATAAGTCATATTTCAGTCCGTATGGTTGTATTCGGGACGTTCAGTATGCATTTTTTATTTGTGCTTTGTGACAAGGGCGTAATAACAGGGTGACGTAGTTACGACTGTGTAACGGGGCACATAAGACTAGTATAAGAAACATTGCTGCCTATGGAGTAATTTCTCTTGCATCAGCATTATTTTCCTACTTTTCCTGTCGTGTAGAACTGAATTACTGTTGATATTTTTTATTTTAAGTGTATATTTAAAGTTATTAAGGTGCTACCCCGATGTCACATTATATTAAAAATCGATCCCTTCTCGATACCTCAGGGTCTCATGCTTGTCTTCCACCTAAACTTATTTTTTTCCCCCTTAAACCCAGCAGTATTTCCTGCTGTGTGTCCGTGCCTTCAGCTGAAATGAGCACCGCACCACCCAACCATCGGAGGGGCAAGCCTGGTGGTACGGCTTACCTTCACTTTGGTCTCAGTCTGACCACCATACAAACACTCGATAGTCAAAATCTGCAGCGCTTGTCTTTTTTTTTTTTCTCCCCCCAACGATCTCACAGCCATCAAGCCCGGGGTCAACACGGCCGGCGTGACCGGACCCACCTCCCAGATCCCTGGCCTGTCCCAGAGCGCCGAGACGGACACCCCCGTGGAGCGGATCAGTGGGCGGCGGGTCGGGATCTTTGAGTCTGACTCGGAATATGTCAAGCTGGCCAAGGGTGGTGGCCGCAGAGGTGAAGCTGCCTCAGTCAATTAGTTTGTGCTAAAACAACAGGAATCACAACATTTCAGAATGCAAAACACATCCTGTTGGACTGGTTGTCAACGCTCGTGACTCGACTCCTTGAATGCCGAGCCAACCTGAACGCACTGCCGCTGGTTGTCAGTCACTCTTCTTTCCCAAAAGTGCACCAGTGCTTAGTATTATTATTATTATTATTATTATTATTATTATTATTATTATTATTGTCATTATTTTTGCTAATGAAGGACTCATGAAACCTCCTGTGAGGTCGGATCCTTTGCTGTGCGACGCCTCCACAGGCTGTCGTCATGTCACGTTGTGTTGTCGCTGATTCAGATGCGCTGTCGACCAGCGGTTGTGTTAAACCATGTGTTGAACACTGTGTTGAACGCTCTGCCGCGCAGGGCTGCTGTGCCACGACGTGGACACTGATGACAGCAAGCCCACGAAGTCCTACAAGGTTGCCAACTTCTTCAGTGGCGGCGGCGGCGGCGATGACAACAACGAGTCCCAGAGGTGAGACTTCCTGCTGGGTGTCCGTCCATGTGACCTTTGACCGAGTCCTCACTTCCTGTCCTTGTCTTCTTCTAAACTACTATGGCTTTGTCTCAAATCAACCACTCATTCCCTTCTCTCTATGTAGACATATATATTATATTATAATATGTGTAGCCACTATACAGTGACAAATTAACCAATTTATTTATTTATTTATTTTTTTTTAAACAACTTTTGGACACACTTAAAACTTCCTGTCGGCAGGTGGTAATAAATTAATTAATTTACACACATATTCGCATTTTCGTGCCAGGGACATATTATACTGAGCGCCTTCCCATGTTAAAAAAAAATAACGCTTGCTTTTTCTACCGGTGGGTCAATGTGAGCACAATGCATGATGGGATATATTGCTGGGCTAGCGACCATTGACTGTACACTACTTCTAGCGATGCATTGTGGGATACATTCGCGGACTATATAGTGAATGTCGATGTTTACTCAGGATTCAGATGCCGCCACAACATGGTGTAGTGACTATATAGTGTCATTTAGAGCCGGGTATCGCCACTGACCTCCCGATACCATACGATTCCGATACACTAAGTTCAAAGTCGATTCGATTCTGATATTTCCGATACCATATTGATATTTTAGCTACAACACCATTTGCTTTGGTAATGGCAAAGATTCTCAAAGAACTAATGCTGTACATTCAATTGTAAAAGTAACCCTCTAACATGGTGCATAATTAAATATTGATATTTACATTAAGAAAGAACTGCCCATTAAACAAATAGTTACATAACAACATGCACTTTTTATTCATACCCCTGAACCCAGATACATGGCCACCAAACTGTACCTCATGGAAACATACAAACACTGCAGTGATTGTCTCACAAACGTTTGGTTCATTTTGAACAGAAATGGAAAAAACACACCAGTCTGCACTAAAGTGCATTTAAAACCAAACCTGACTGAACAATGTAAACCAAGTTGTAAAGTGCATGACACTAGGCTGCAATTCGCCTCACTCTGCCCATCAGTCGGCCAACAGAGGGTATTTTGAGTGCTGCTTGCGAGGCTAAGGTCCCGTCCACACGGGAAGGTTTTTTGGTGGGAACGGTAAAGTATTTAACCGTTACGGCGTTTTGTCCACACGGCAACGCCGTTTTGGGTCCGCAAAACGGTATTTTTTGAAAACGGGTCCCAGAGTGGGAAAATCTGGCAACGCCGTTTCGCTGTTGTCACATCGTTGCCGTGTGGACGGTGAAAACGGCTCTTCCTTGTAAAACGATGACGTCATCGCGCCGTCACTGTCATGTGACCAGAAAAAACACGGCATGCAGCGGCACAAAAAACAACGATAGCGGCGAGCGGAGTTGTCTTTGTATCGCAGGCGCTTCAAGATTTGTTGGCAGTATTACCACAAAACCTCAAAACCTCAGACTCACCTTTTTTCCGCTACTCGCCATTTTTGTTTTCACTGTGTTTAGTGTGTAGCGGAAACGCCCTCTTTCTAAATCGTGAGTCCGGTGGCTGTGTCAGCGTCTGTGAACAGCGCCACCTTTCGGTGTGGCATACGCATTACATCGTTTTCACCCACCGTTCCGTTTCCATCTGTCAGTGTGTGGACGCAACTTTTTTCGACCCTGGGAAAGGAAAAAAACAGCAACGTTCCCGTGTGGACAGGGCCTAAGTTGAGTGTGTGAGCACAATGAGGGCGTGTACTTGGTACAGTACAGCTGGTTACCACCTGAGCGTGGGCGGAGTTACGGCTGCACGGCGGACCGAAGGTCCCTGGACGTTTATTCATAGGTTTTACCTTTTGTATTGACCGTGCTTTTGTTTTGTTTTGTGCAAGACACTTTAGCAGGGCTTAGAATGATGTTGTTTAATACTGTTGACTTAAAACACTGTGCTAGCAGGGAAAATGTAGACGTTGAAACGGTCACTTGAGTCTCAGAGTCGTTTATTATTAGACAAGAATATCCGCACAAGTTCACACAAAGCATAAAGCAGGAAGAGCTCTATTCAACCGGTGTTAACACACTAGCAACGTTAAAATTGCTATAAGGAGCGAAAGTTAAGAGGCGGAATCGCTCCCTTGGAAGTTTCACTGCCAGCGAACACAACACACAAGCAGAACACGGAGTTAGCGGTGGTGGCTAACAGTTTATTAACACGATTCAGCGGTTGTGCGTTGAAAACTGCAGTTCCTTGAGGTCACAATACACGCACAGTCCTCATACATGTGTTCAAACATTATGACCGACTGTTCTCTCATCCCCGTTGCCCACCGGGCCGGTGGTCCATCACATCCGCATTAGGCTCAACAATTCTCCAACATTTTCTCTGTTCGTTCCACTCCGGCTATTGTAGTCCTTGGTGTTCCGGTAGTCGCTCGGCAGTCGTTCGGCATTTTTTTATTATTATCATTATCATTAACATTATTATCGACATCTGACTGCAGTAACGGTGCACAAAGCATTAATCCACGCGAGACTGAAGGGGTTTTAAACAAACAAACGCAGAACGGGTAAAATATATTGCATTTTAAAGTATCGATACTGGGATTTATGTATCAATTATCGTTTTTAAACGTGTGTATCGATGAATACCAAAAATATCGATATTTTTAACCCACCCCTCGTGTCAATAGGGGGTGATTTTGGGAACAGCCACTGTGTCAGTGTTGAGGACCCCGCCCACCCCCTCTCTTCTCCCCTACCACTTCCCCTGCCCCTCCTCCTCACCCACCAGCCAACCGGCGGCTGCGTTTCCTTTTTGCCACGTCCTTACATGACGCTGGATTTTGTGTTTTCAGCGGCAGCAAAGCCACGTTGCCCGACGGCCAGGCGAGGGCGCCGGTGCAGCCTCTGACTGCACCGTTCGGCACTGACAGCAGTGCATCCTGGGAGAGTGAGACTGATACAGCCCTCAAGGTGAATGATGGGGCTGGAGGACGACACTGTGTCGTCACCACCACCACCACCACTACCACATCTCCTTCCATCCGTTTCTTTCTCCATCAACTGTGTTTTTCATTTATTCTATTTTAATATTTTGGGGCGGTTCTACAGGCTGTTGTGATGGCTGACTGGAGCTTTTAATCAGCTTCTCATCAATGATCAATATGACATCCCATTTTTTGGTTTGTTTTTTTGTTTTTTGCTGGTCGCCTCCATCGCATGGCTAACTTCATGTTTGGTTTTCTGCTCATCGTGTGGTCACGCGTGGCTGCCCGCCCGCCGCTCGCTTCTCCATTAATTAAGCCTTGGATTTGTTTCCTTCACTCCAGAGGTTCTCCTGGTTCTCCCCTCAGTCTCACTCGCTGTCACTCATCTCTTCCACTCACTTTTTCTGTTGTTGTTTTTTTTGTTGCACCCTGCAGACTCCACCCGACGACGTCACCAACCAGATGGAGGGCCTGAACGTCAGCAGCAAGTACAAGAGGACGTGAGTAGAGCTTCAGACCAGCAGTGGTAGGCGTGGTGAAGGTGAGGCTGATGTCACAATCTCCATGTCCAGGTCCTTTGAGAAGAAAGCTGCTCCAGTCAGCATGTCCAAGCTGCTGAGCCACGGCTACGTGGAGGAGAAGAAGAAGTCTCCCAACGACGATGACAGCTCAAGTACGGCTAAGTCAAGTAGGATGATAGTGATGGTGGTGAAGAAGATAGAAGATGGTGATAATGATGATAACAATGGTTGAAGAAGATGGTGATGGTGACGATGGCGATGATGTCCACTGTTGGCGTGTCTTTCAGGTGTGACCTCGGAACAGACCAGCACCGTGGCCACTGAGGACGTGGACGACCTGGAGTAGCTCCTGGTTCCCAGGGTTCCAGCATTGGGTGGCTGCTCGTGACCTCATAGACCCACAGCACGCTGGCACCGCCCCCCGCCCACCCCACCAACGTTTATTCTCCATCCACTGACTGTTTTGTACTCATGTTAATGCAAACGGTGCTGTCTTCTTCTTCTTCTTCTTCTTCTTCTTCTTCTTCTTCTTCTTCTTCTTCTCTTATTATTTATTTGCTCTGATTGGAGACAGAACGGCTGTTGAGTAGAAGGATGATGGCGCTCGCTGCTGTGCTCTTGGTTCTACGTGTTTTGTTTTTTTTATTTCGCTCGATTTGAAGGTACAAGTTGCCGGCTATTGGTTGTATGAAGATCGAGTTAGCGGTAGCGTTTTTTCCTAACCGTGTTTCGTGCTCCTGACGTTGTGGTTCCAGTGACGTTCAAGTGTTGTTCTTGCCTCCTGACAGACAGACAGGATGTCGATATTGATGTTGACGCGGCTGCAGTCCGTTGGACCTGCAGCAAAAAAAAAAATATCTGAAGTTTACGTTGAGTGTTGAGGGGCCAAAAGTTTAAGTTGTGCTTAAAAAAAGGAGTTATTTCTATCTGTCCATCTTCCTGGAAGCTTCACAGGAAGTCCCGCCTCGTGAGTCCACTGCAGCTTCTCATTAAAGCCACTAACCAAGAAGAAAAAGCCAGCGTGTGAATTAGTTTTAGTGGAGTCGGTCCATCAGAACCCAACCAGAACCGACTCCCTGCTGCATGACCCCCTGCCCACTGCACCCCCCGCACACACACTGCTAGAATAACCCCATTATCATCACCAGAATCTGAAGGCCGCCTTCAGCCGCCTCATCAGCAGCTGAAAGTCTAGTCAGCTTCCCAGCAAGTCGGTGCACAGCCCACACAACCTGACACATGACCGTGATCACATGACCAGCAGCGTAACTCGCACTCTCTCTCTCTCACACTCAAACACGCGCGCACACACACACACACACACACACACACACACACACACACACACACACACACACACACACACACTCGCTGTCCCCCTCCAGTTCAGCTCCGAGTCCAGAGAAAAACTCAGCACATCTTCAGCAGCAGCAGCAGCAGCAGTGGTGGTGGTTGAGAAGGTTCAGTCTTCGCCAGCTTCCTGTTCACTTTTTGTTTACTTCCTGTTTCCTGTTGGGCCACAACCACAGGTCCGGTGCCAACTGTGCTGTTTGAAACACAGAGTTCAGTTTAACTCCTGGAATGATGATGAAGAGGATGATGATGATGATTAGTCCACCTACTGTGACTCCGCCTCCTTCCCCCTCCTCCCAGGTTAATTTTGCAGTAGGAGAAGCAGCGAATGTATCGTCTCATTTTTCTTTTTTTTCTTTTTTTGGAGAAAAACGGGTTTAGTTCCAAACGTTTCAGGCCACGCTTCCTCCCCCCCACTTCCTGTTTTGGTCAGCTGAAGCCGCCTTCTCTGCTTCCCTCCCTTCTTCTGCTCCTTTACGATTCTCCACGCCAACAGGGAAAGCTGAAGACTTCAGCCAAAGTGTGAGGAGGAAATAAGAGCCACTCCTCCTGATCAGCTGACCCCGTCCGCGACCTCACCCACTGATCTCCCTCTGGTTACTCTGGTTTCAATAAATGGGCATGTGCATGTACC